>NW_027206340.1:0-498422 GCF_024711535.1 Dipodomys merriami | reverse complement strand
TAACCTAACCCTAACCCTCATCCTCACCCTAAACCTTACACTAACCCTAACCCTAAACCTCAATTTAACCCTCACCCTAAGCCTAATCCTAACCCTCACCCTAACCATAAACCTAACCCTAACACTCACCATTATCTTAACCCTCACCCTCAGCCTAAACCTCACCTTTACCCTTACCATCATCCTCACCCTAAACCTCAACCTAACCTTCACCCTTACCATAAACCTAACCATCACCCTAACCCTAACCCTCAACCTCTACCTCACGCTCAGCCTAACCCAAACCCTAACCCTCACCCTAGCCCTCACCCTAACCCTTATCCTAACACTAAGCCTCATCCTAACCCTCACCCTAACCCTAATCCTAACCCTCAACCTCACCCTCACCCTAACCCTAATCCTAACCCTCACCCTCAAACTCACCTTCAGACTAATCCTAAGCCTAACCCTAAACCTAACCCTAACACACACACTCACCTGCATGCTAACCCTAATCCTAACCCTCACCCTCACCCTAACCCTAAACCTCGGCCTAACTCTCACCCTAACCCTAACCCTAACCCTCAACCTAACACTTACCCTAACCCTAACTCTAACCCTAAACCTCACCCTCACCCTAAACCTCACCCTAACCCTAACCCTAAACCTCACCCTCACCTGAACCATAGCAGTACACTTAAACCAACACCTAACAATAACCCTAAACCTAATGCTAAACCTCACCCTAACCATAACCCTCACCCTAACCCAAACCCTCACCCTAAGTCGTACCCTAACGCTAACGCTAACACTAACCCTTCCACTTACACTAACCCTAAATCTAACCCTAAACCTCAACCTCACCCGAACCATAATCCTAACCCTAACCGTAAACCTCACCCTAACCCTAAACCTAACCCTCACCCGCATCCTCACCCTCACCGTAAATCTAACTCTAACCCTAACAATAATAATAACCCTAACACTAACCGTAACCCTAACCCTATCCATAAACATAACCCTCACCCTCAGCCTCACCCTCACCACAAACTTAACCCTAACCATAACAGTAACAATAACCCTAACCATAAGCCTAAACCTAACCCTAACCCTAATCATCACACCCACCCTCACCCTCAGCCTAACGCTAAGTCTAACCCTAACCCTAATCCTATTCCTAACCCTCAACATAACCCTAACACTAACCATAACCCTAACACTAACCCTATCCCTAATCCTAACCCTAAACCTAATCCTCAGCCTCACCCTCACCCTAACCCAAAACCTAACCCTAACCCTCACCCTAACTATAAGCCTAACCTAACCTTAACACTAACCCTCACACTCAACCTCACCCTAACCCTAATCCTAAACCTAACACTATCCCTAACCCTAACCCTCAACCTAACCCTCAGCCTAGCCCTCAGCCTTACCCAAATCCTAACCATAAACCTCATCCTAACTCTCAACCTACCCCTAACCCTAACCCTAACCCTCACCCCAACCCGAACCCTAACCCTCACCCTCAACCTCACCATCAGCCTAACCCTAAGCCTAACCCTAAACCTAACCCTAACACACACACTCATCACCACCATAACCCTAATCCTATCTCTCACCCTAACCCTAACCCAAAACCTCCCCCTAACTCTCACGCTAACCCTACCCGTAACACTAACACTAACCCTAAACCTCAACCTAACACTCACCCTAACCCTAACTCTAACCCTAAACCGCACCCTCACCCTAAACCTCACCCTAATTCTATCCCTAACCCTCACCCTCACCCGCACCCTCAGCCTCACCCTCACCACAAACTTAACCCTAAACATAACACTAACAATAACCCTAACCCTAAGCCTAATCCTAACCCTAACTCTAATCCTCACACCCACCCTCACCCTCAGCCTAACCCTAAACCTCACCCTCACAATAAACCTAACTCTAACCCTAAACAAAACCTCATACCTCAACCTAAACCTAAACCTAACCCTCACCATAACACTAAACCTCACACTAAGCCTAAACTTAAGCCTAACCCTAAACCTAACACTAACACACACACTCACCCTCACCCTAACCCTAATCCTAACAATAACCCTCACACTCATCCTAACCCTAACCCTAACCCCAAACCTTACCCTCAACCTCAGCCTAACCCTAGGCCTATCCCTAACCCTAACCCTAACCTTCACACTCACCCTAACCGTAACCCTAATCCTACTCCTCACCCTAACTCTAACCCTCACCCTCAACTTAACCCTCACCTTACGCCTATCCCTAACATTAATCCTAACCCTAACCCTCACCCTCAGCCTCACCCTAAATGTAACTCTAACACTAAACCTCAACCTGACCCTAACCCTAACCATAACCCTATCCTTAAAACTCATCCTAGCCCTAAATGTAATCCTCATACTCACCATAACCGAAACCCTAACCCTAATGATAACAATAATCCTAACCCTAACCCTAACCCTCACCCTAACCATAAAACTCACCCTAACCCTAACCCTCACCCTAACACTTACCCTCACCCTAACACTAACCCTAACCCTAACACTAACCCTCACACTAACCCTAACCATCATCCTAACCCTAAACCTCACCCTAACACTAACCCTAAACCTGACCCTCTCCCTAGTCCTCACCCTATCCCTAACCCTCATCCTCACCCTAAACTTCACACTTACCCTAACACTAATCCTTAATCTAACCCTCACAAACACCTGAACCCTCACCCTAATCCTAACCCTCACCCTTACTGTAACCCTCACCCTCAGCCTAACCCTCACCTTTATCCTTACCGTCAACGCCACCCTAACCCTCACTCTAATGCTAACCCTCACCCTAAACCTAACTCTACCCCTAAAACTCATCCTCACCCTAATCCTAACTCTAACCCTAATCCTAACACTATCCTTCACCATAACACTAACCCCAACCATCACCCTAAACCTAATCCTCACCCCCACCCTCACCCTCAGCCTAACCCTAAGCATAAGCCTAACCCTAACACTAAAACTCACAGTCACCCTCACCCTAACCTTAACCCTAACACAAACCCTAACCCTCACCCTCTACCTAACCCTCCAACTGAACCTAAATCTAAACATAAATCTCACCCTCACCCTAAACCTCAGCCTCACCATAACTCTAACCCTAACCCTAACAAGAACACTAATCCTAACCCTAAACCTAACCCTAACCCTAATGCTAACACTCAACCTCACCCTAATCCTAATCCTAACCCTAATCCTCACCCTAATCCTAACCCTAACCCTAACCCTAACCCTAAACTTTACCCTAACCCTCACCCTTACACTTACCATCATCCTCACCCTAACTCTCACCCTAACCCTAAACCTCATCCCAACCCTCACCCTAACCGTAAACCTAACCATCACCCTAACCCTAAACCTCACCCTCAACCTCATGCTCAGCCTAACCGTAAGCCTAAGCCTAAACCTTACCCTAACCCTCACCCTAACCGTAGACCTCGCCCTAACCATAATAGTAATACTAACCCTCATCTTAAAACTCATCCTAGCCCTAATCCTAAACATCACCCTAAACCTAATCTTCACCTCCACCCTCACTCTTAAGCCTAAACTTAAGCCTAAGACTAACCCTAACCCTAACCCTCACACTCACCTTCACCCTCACCCTAATCCTAACCCTAACCTTAACCATAACCCTAAACCTCAACCTAATCTTCTCCCTAACCTGAACCCTAAAACTAACACTAAACCTAACCCTCGACCTAACCCTCCAACTAACCCTAAATCTAACCCTAAACCTCACCCTCACCCTAACCCTAATCCTAAACCTAATCCTAAACCTCACCCTAACGCTATCCATAAGCCTCACCCTCACCCTCACCCTCACCACAACTCTAACCCTAACCCTAACAATAACACTAATCCTAACCCTATATCTAACCCAAACCCTAACCCTAATCCTAACACTCACTCTCATGCTAACCCTAATCCTAACCCTAACCCTCACCCTATCCCTAATCCTCACCCTCACCGAAACCCTAACCCTCAACCTAACCCTCACCCTAACTGCAACTCTAACCCTAAACCTTAATCTAACTCTAACCCTAACCCTCACCCTCACCCTAGCCCTCACAATAACCCTAATCCTAACCCTAATCCTCATCCTTTCCCTCACCCTAACCCTAAACTTAACCCTCACCCTAGCCCTAACTTTAAGCCTAATCCTCAACATAACCCTAAACCTCATGCTCAACGTAACCTTAACCCTAACCCTCACCCTATCCCTAAACATAATCGAACACTAACTCTCAACCTAACCCTTATCCTAACCCTCACCCTAAACCTAACCCTCACCCTGAACCTCACCCTAATCCTAACCCTCAACCTAAACCTCACCCTAACCGTAAACCTCAACCTCACTCTCACCCTCACTATAACTCTAACACTAACCCTAACAATAACACTAATCCTAACCCGAAACCTAACCCTAACCCTAATGCTAACACTCACCCTCACGCTAACCCTAATCCTAAACCAAACCCTAACCCTAACCCTAATCCTCACCCTCACCGTAACCCTAACCCTCAACCGAACCCTCACCCTATCCCCAAACCTAACTATCACCCTAAACCTAATCTTCACCCCTACCCTCACCCTCAGCTTAACCCTAAGCCTAAGCCTAACCCTAATCTTAACCCTCACACTCACCCTCAACCTCATTCTGATCCTAACCCTAACCCTAACCATAAACCTAAACCTCAACCTAACCCTCACCCTAACCTTAACCCTAAAACTAACCCTAACCTTAAACCTCGACCTAACCCTTCAACTAACCCTAAATCTAACCCTAAACCTCACCCTCACACAAACCCTAATCCTAACCCTAACCGTAAACTTCACCCTAACCCTCACCCTCACCCTCACCATTACTCTAACCCTAACCCTAACAATAATACTAATCCTAATCATAAACCTAACCCGAACCCTAACCCTAACTGTAATCCTAAAACTCACCCTCATGCTAACCCTAATCCTAACCCTAACACTCACCCTAACCCTAATCCTCACCCTCACTGTAAACCTAACCTCAACTTAACCCTCACCCTAACCCTAACCCTAAACCTTAATCTAACAGTAACCCTAACCCTCACCCTCACCCTAGCCCTCACCCTAACCCTAATCCTATCCCTAATCCTCATACTTACCCTCACCCTAACCCTAAACTTAACCCTCACCCTAGCCCTAACCCTAAGCCTAATCCTCAATGTAACCCTAAACCTCATGCTCACCATAACCCTAACCCTAACCCTCACCCAAACCATAAACATAGCCTTACCCTAACTCTCACCCTAAACCTCTAACCCTAAACCTTAAGCTAACACTAACCCTAACACTCACCCTCACCCTAGCCCTCACCCTAACCCTAATCCTAACCCTAATCCTCATCCTTACCCTCACCCTAACCTAACCTTAACATTAATCCTAACCCTAACCCTCACCGTCAGCCATACCCTAATACTAACTCTAACACTAAACCTCACCCTAAACCTAAACCTCACTCTCACCATAGCCCTCACCCTAACCTTAATCCTAACACTAAAACTCATCCTAACCCTCCCCCTAACCCTTACCGTAACCCTCACCCTAACCCTAACCCTTACCCTCAACCTCAACCTCAGCCTAACCCTAAGCCTAACCCTAAACCTAACTCTAACACACACACTCACCTAACCATAACCCTAATCCTAACCCTAACCCTCACCCTCACCCTCACCCTCTGTGTAACCCTAAGCCTAACCCTAAGCCTAACCCTAACCTCACACTCACCCTAACCCTTACCCTAATCCTAATCCTAAACCTAATCCTAACCCTCACCCTCAGCCTCAGCTTAACCCTAACTCTAACCCTAAACCTCACCCTCACCCTAATCCTAACACTAATCCTAACCCTACACCTCACCCTAACCCTACCCCTAAACTTCACCCTCACCCTAGCCATCACCCTAACCCTAATCCTTACCCTAACCCTCATCCTAACCTTGCCACTAACCCTAACCCTAACCCTCACCCTAACAATAACCCTCATCCTCACCCTCACCCTAACTCTAATCCTAACCCTAACCCTAAACCTCACTCTAACCCTAACCCTAAACCTCACCCCCACTCTCCCCTCACCATAACTCAAACCCTAAACCTAGCGATAACACTAATCCTAATCCTAATCCTAACCTTAACTGTAATCCTAACACTCACTCTCCTGCTAACCCTAATCCTAACCCTAACCTTCACTCTAAACCTAATCCTCACCCGCACCGTAACCGTAACCCTCAACCTCACCCTCACCCTAACCCTAACCCTAACCCTAATCCTTAATCTAACACTAACCCTCACCCTCAGGCTAGCCCTCACCCTAACCCTAATCCTAAACCTAATCCTCATCCTTGCCCTCACCCTAACCGTAACCTTAACCCTCACCCTAGCCCTAACCCTAAATCTAATCCTCAATGTAACCCTAAACCTCATGCTCACCATAACCCTAACCCTAACCCTCACCCTAACCTTAAACATAACCGAACCCTAACTCTTACCCTAACCCTAACCCTAACACTCACCCTAACCCTAACTCTCACCCTCACCCTAACCCCAATCCAAACCCTAATACTAACCCTAACCCTAATCCTAACACTCACCCTAAAGCTAACCCTAATCCTAAACCAAACCCTCAACCTAACCCTAATCATTACCCTGACCATAACCATAACCCTCAAACTAACCCTCACCCTAGTTCTAACCCTAACCCTAAACATTAATCTAACACTAACCCTAAACCAGAACCTCACCCTAGCCATCACCCTAACCCTAATCCTAACCCTAATCCTCATCCTTACCCTCACCCTAACGTAACTTTAACCCACACCCTAGCCCTAAACCTAACCCTAATACTCAATGTAACCCTAAACCTCATGCTCACTGTAACCCTAACACTAAACCTAACCCTAATCCTAACACTCACCCTTACACTAACCTTAATCCTAAACCTAACCCTCACCCTAACCCTAATCATCACCCTGACCGTAACCCTAACCCTCAACCTAATCCACACCCTAAACCTAACCCTAAACCAAAACCTTATTCTAAAACTAACCCTAACCCTCACCCTCACCCTAGCCCTCACCCTAACCGTAATCCTAACCCTAATCCTCATCCTTACCCTCACCCTAACCTTAACCCTCACCCTAGCCCTAACCCTAAGCCTAATCCTCAACATAACCCTAAACCTCATGGTCACTATAACCCTAACTCTAACCCTCACCCTAACCCGACACATAACCGAACACTAACTCTCACCCTAAGCCTAACCCTAACACTCACCCTAACCCTAACCCTCAACCTCACCCTAACCCTAATCCTAACCCTATCCCTAAACCTCACACTAACCCTAACCCTTACCCTCACCCTCACCCTCACCCTCACCATAACTCTAACCCTAACCCTAACAATAACACTAATCCTAACCCTAAACCTAACCCTAACCCTAACCCTAACACTAATCCTACCACTCATCCTCAGGCTAAACCTAATCCTAAACCTAACTCTCACCATAAACCTAATCATCACCCTTAACGGAACCCTAACCCTCAAACTTACCCTCACCCTAACCCTAACCCTAAACCTTAATCTAACATTAACCCTAACCCTCACCCTCACCCTAGCCCTCACCCTAACCCTAATCCTAACCCTAATCCTCATCTTTACCCTCACCATCACCCTAAAATTAACCCTCAACCTAGCCCTAACGCTAAGGGTAATCCTCCAAGTAGACATAAACCTCATGCTCACCTTAACCATAACCCTAATCCTCACCCTAACCATAAACATAACCGAACCCTAACTCTCATCCTAACCCTAACCCTAACCCTAAACCTTAATCTAACACTAAGCCTAACCCTCACCCTCACCCTCAGCCTAACCCTAAGCCAAACCCTAACCCTAGCCCTAATGCTCACACTCACCCTAACCCTTACCCTAAACCTAATCCTAACCCTAAGCCTAACCCTCACCTTCAACCTAACCCTCACCCTAACCCTAAATCTAAAACTAACCCTAACCCTAACGCTCAACCTCAGCCTCATCCTACCCCTAACTCTAACCTTAAACGTCACCCTCACCCTAACACTAACCCTACCTATAAACGTAAACCTCACCCTAACCCTAACCCTAAACCTCACCCTCACCATAGCCCTCACCCTAACACTAATCCTAACCCTAATCCTCATCCTAACCCTCACCCTAACACTAACCATAACCCTCAAGCTCACCCTAACCCTAATCCGAACCCTCACCCTCAGTCTAACCCTAACCCTCACCCTCACTGTAACCCTTACCTTAACCCTCAACCTAGCCCTAAACTTAACCCGAACACTAACTCTCACCCTTACCATAATCCTAACCCTCAAGCTAACTCTAACCCTAAAACTCATTCTCACCCTAGCCACACCCAAGCCTAATCCTAACCCTATCCCTTTTCCTAATCCTCCCCCTAACCCTTACCCTAACCCTCAGTCTAACACTAACTCTCAGCCTTACCCTCACTCTCAGCCGTACCCTAAGCCTAAGCCTAAGCCTAACCCTAACCCTAACCTCACCCTCAGCCTAACCCTAAGCCTAACTCTAAACCTAACCCTAACACACACACTCACCCTCACCCTAAACCTCACCCTAACCCTAACACTCATCCTAAACCTCCTCATAACCCTAACCCTAACACTAACACTAACCCACACCCTCACCCCCAGCATAATCCTAAGCCTAACCCTAACCCTAACCCTCACACTCACCATAAACCTAACCCTAAACCTCACCCTAACCCTAACCCTCACCCTCAACCTCAGCCTAACCCTAAGCCTATCCCTAACCCTAATCCTACTACTAACCCTAATCCTAAACCTCACCCTCAACCTAAACCTCAAATTAAGGCTAAGCCTAACATTAATCCTAACCCTAACCCTCGCCTTCAGCCTCACCCTAACACTAACTATACTACTAAACCTCACCCTGAACATAACCTAAATCTCATCCTCACCCTAGCCCTCAACCTAACACTAACCCTAACCCTAACCCTCACCTTAAGCCTGACCCTAACATTAATTCTAACACGAACTCTCACCCTCAGCCTCACCCTCACCCTAACTCTAACGCTAAACCTCACACTGAACCTAACCCTAACCCTAACCCTATCCCTAAACCTCATCCTACCCCTATCCCTAACCCTCACCCTCACACTCACCATAACCTTAACCCTAACCCTAACACAAACAATAACCCTAACCCTAACCCTAACCCTCACCCTAACCCTAACCATCACCATAACGCTTATCTTCACCCTAATACTAACCCTAAACCTAACACTAAACCACACACTAACCCTAAAAATTACCCTAACCATAAACTTCACCCTAACACTAAACCTAAACCTCAACCTCTGGCTATACCTCGCCCAAACCCTAATCCTCATCCTCACCCTAAACTTCACATTAACCCTAACCCTAACACTAACACTAATCCTCAATCTAACCCTCACCCTCACCCTATCCCTAACCTTAACCCTCACCCTAACCATAAACGTCACCCTTCCCATAACCCTCAAACTCAGCCTAACCCTCACCTTTACCCTTACTCTCACCCCACCATAACCCTCACTCTAACCCTAACCCTCCCCCTACCCCTAACTCTACCCTAAACCTCAACCTCAACCTAACCCTAACTCTAACCCTGAGCCTAAAACTAACCCTCACCCTAACCCTAACTGTAACCATCACCCTAACCCTAATCCTCACCCCCACCGTCACCCTCAGCCTAACCCTAAGCCTAAGCCTAAACCTAACCCTAAACCTCACACTCACCCTCACCCTAACCTAATCCTAACTCTAAACCTAACCCTAAACCTCAACCGAACCCTCAACCTAAACTTAACCCTAACATTTACCCTAACCCTAACCCTCGACGTAACCCTCCAAGTAAACCTAAATCTAACCCTAAACCTCAAGCTCAACCTAATGCTAATCCTAATGCTAATCCTAACCCTAACCCTAAACCTCACACTAATCCTAACACTCACCCTCACCCTCACCCTCACCATAACTCTAACCCTAACCCTAACAATAGCAGTAATCCTAACCCTAAACTTAACCCTAACCCTAACCTAAACCTAATGCTAACACTCAACCTCACCTTAACCCTAACCCTAACCCTAAGCCTAACCCTAACCCTAACTCTCACCGTAACCCTAACCCTCATCCTAACCCTCACCCTAAACCTAACCCTAAATCTAAACCTTACCCTAACACTAACCCTAATCCTCAACTTCAACATAGCCCTCACCCAAAACCCTAGTTGTAAACCTAATCCTTATCCTAACCATCACCCTAACTCTAAGCCTAACCCTAATCCTAACCCCAACCCTCACTGTAACCCTAACACTAACCCTAACCCTAACCCTAACACTAAACCTAACTTTAAATTTAACACTAAACCTAATCCTAATCCTCAGCCTCACCCTCACCCTGATACAAACCGTAACCCTAACCCTCATCCTAACTCTAAGATTAAACCTAACCCTAATCCTAACCCTCACACTCACCCTCACCCTAACCCTAATCCTAAACCTAAACCTATAAATAACCCTAAACCTCAACCTAACCCTCAGCCTAGCCCTCACCCTTACACTTATCCTAACCCTTACTCTCACCCTAACAATAAACCTCACCCTAACCCTAACCCTCAACCTAACACTTAACCTCACACTATCACTAAGCCTACCCCTAACACTAACTCTCACACTAACCCTAAACATCACCCTAACCCTAACACTCACCCTAACACTAACCCTAACCCTCATCCTCACCCTAGCCTTCACCCTAACCCTAATCCTCACCCTCACCCTCAACCTCAGCCTAACCCTAAGCCTAACCCTAAACCTAACCCTAACCCTCACACTCACCCTAACCCTAACCCTAATCCTAATCCTAACCCTCACCCTCACCCTAACCATCACCCTAAACCGAACCCTAAACCTAACAATAACCTAAACGCTAACCTTCACCCTCAGCCTCACCCTAACCCTAACACTAACCCTAAACCTCACCCTCACCCTAACCCTAACCCTAAGCCTAACCTTAAACTTCACCCTCACACTCACCCTAGCCCTTACCCTAAATCTAAACCTCACCCTAACACTCCCCCTAACCCTAACCCTCACCCTCAACCTCACCCTCAGCCTAACCCTCAGCCTAACCCTAAACTTAAACCTAACACACACACTCACGCTCACTCTAACCATAATCCTGTCCCTAAACCTAAGTCTAACCCTAAACCTGCCCCTAACTCTGACCCCAACCCCAACCCTAAAACTAACCCTTACCCTAACCCTCAACCTAAACCTCACCCTAACCCTAACTCTAACCCTAAACCTCACTTTCACCCTAGCCCTCACCCTAAACCTAATTGTAACCTAATTCTCATCCTAACACTCACCCTAACTCTAAGCCTAACGCTAACCCTAACCCTAAGCCCAACCCTCACTGTAACACTAACACTAACCCTAAAACTAACACTAACCCTAAACCTAACACTAAACCTAACCCTAATCCTCAGCCTCACCCTCACCGTAACGCAAACCCTAAACCTAACCCTCCTCCTAACTCTAAGTCTAATTCTAACCCTAATCCTAACCCTCACACTCACCCTCAACCTAAACCTAATCCTAAACTTAAGACTATCCCTAACCCTAACACTCACCCTAACCCTCAGCCTAGCCCTCACCCTTACAGTTATACTAACCCTAACTCTCACACTAACCATAAACCTCACCCTAACACTAACCCTTACCCTAACGCTTACCCTCAACCTAACACTAAGCCTAACCATAACACTAACACTCACACTAACCCTAAACATCACCCTAAACCTAAACCTCACCCTAACACTAAACCTAACCCTCACCCTCACCATAGCCTTCACACTAAACCTAATTCTCATCCTCAGCATAAACCTCACACTAACCCTAACACTAATCCTCAATCTAACCGTCAACCTCACACTAACACTAACACTAACAATCACCCTAACCCTTACCCTCACCCTTACCGTAACCCTCACCCTCAGCCTAAACCTCAATTTTACCCTTACCGTCACCCACACGATAACCCTCACTCTAAACCTAACTCTCACCCTAACCCTAACTCTACCCCGAAACCTCACCCTCAGCCTAACCCTAACTCTAACCCTAACCCTAACACTAACCCTCAACCTAACCCTAACCCTAACCATCACCCTAACCCTAATCCTCACCTCCACCCTCACGCTCAGCCTAACCCTAAGCCTAAGCCTAACCCTAACCCTAAACCTCACACTCACCCTCACCCTAACCCAATTCCTAACCCTAAACCTAACCGAAAACCTAAACCTCAACCTAATCCTCACCCTAACCTTAACCCTAACACTTACCCTAACCCTAAATCTCGACCTAACCCTCCAAATAACCTAAATAAAACCATACACCTTACCCTCACCCTAAGCCTAAACCTAACCCTAACCTAAACCACAACCTAACCCTCACTCTAACCTTAACCCTAACACTTACCCTATACCTAGCTCTCGACCTAACCCTCCAAATAACCTAAATCTAACCATAAACCTCACCCTCACACTAACCCTAAACCTAATCCTAACCCTAAACCTCACCCTAACCCTAACACTCACCCTCACCCTCACCCTCACCATAACTCTAACCCTAACCCTAACAATAATAGTAATCCTAACCCTAAACCTTACCCTAACCCTAACCATAAAGCTAACACTCAACCTCACCCTAACCCTAATCCTAACCCTAACTCTCACCCTAACCCTAAACATCACCCTCACCATAACCCTAACACTCATCCTAACCCTCACCCTAACCCTAACCCTAACCCTAAACCTTACCCTAACACTAACCCTAATCCTCACCTTCACACTAGCCCTCACCTTAACCTTAATCGTAAACCTCATCCTCATTCTAACCCTGTCCCTAACTCTAAGCCTAAGCTTAACCCTAACCCTAACCCCAACCCCAACTGCAATGCTAACACTAACCCTAACACTAACACTAAACCTTAACCTAAACCTAATCCTCAGCCTCAGCCTCACCCTAACCCAAACCCTAACCCTAACCCTCATCCTAACTCTAAGACTAATGCTAACCCGAATCCTAACCCTCACACTCACCCTCACCCTAAACCTAATCCTAAACCTCACCCTATCCCTAACCCTAACCCTCACCCTAACCCTTAGCCTAGCCCTCACCATTACACTTATCCTTACCCTAACCCTCACCCTAACCATAACCCTCACCTTAACCCTAAACCACACCCTAACACTTACCCTCAACCTAACACTAACCCTAATCCTAACACTAACCCTAAACATCACCCTAACCCTAAACCTCACTCTAACACTAACCCTAACCCTCAACCTCACCCTAGCCTTCAGTCTAACCCTACCCCTCATCCTCACCATAAACCCTCCACTAACCATAACACTAATCCTCAATCTAACACTCAACCTCACCCTAACCCTAACACTAACCCTCACCCTAACCCTAACCCTCACCCTTACCGTAACCCTCACCCTCAGCCTAACCGTCACCTTTACCCTTACTGTCACCCCCACGCTAACCCGCAACCTAACCCTAACCATCACCCTAACTAAAACTGTACCCCTAAACCTCACCCTCAACCAAATCCTTACTCTTACCCTAATCCTAACACTAAACCTCACTGTAACCCTAAACCTAACGCTCACCCTCACCGTAACCGTAACTCTAACCCTAAACCTAACAGTAACCCTAAACCTAACCCAAACCCTCAACCTAAACATAACACTCACACTAAACCTAACCCTCACACTAACACTTACCCTCAACCTAACACTAACCCTAACCCTAACACTAACCCTCACACTAACCCTAAACTTCACACTAATCCTAAACGTCACCCTAAACCTAACCCTAACCCTAATCCTCACCCTCATCCTAACCCTCACCCTAACCCTAATCCTAACCCTCATCCTCACCATATACCTCAGACTAACCCTAACCCTAATCCTCAATCTAACCCTCACCCTAATCTTAACCCTAACCTTTACCCTAAACCTAAACCTAACCCTAAAACTCACCCTTATCTTAACCCTCACCCTCAGCTTAAATATCACCATTATCCTTAACATCATCCTCACCCTAACCCTCACCCTAACCCTAAACCTCATCCTAACCCTCACCCTAACCGAATACCTAACCATCACCCTAACACTAAACCTCACCCTCACCCTAGCCCTCACCCTAACCCTAATCCTAATCCTAAACCTCATCCTAAACTCAAACTAACCCTAACCCTAACCATCATCTTAAACGTAATCCTCACCCCCACCCTCACCCTCAGCCTTACCCTAAAACAAAGCCTAACCCTAACCCTAACCTTCAAACTCACCCTCACCCCAATCCTAACCCTAATCCTAACCATAACCCTAAACCTCACCCTAACCCTCACCCTATCCTTAACCCTAAAACTAACCCTAACACTATCCCTCGACCTAACATCCAACTAACCTAAATCTAACCCTAATCCTCACCCTAACCCTAACCCTAATCCTAAACCTCACCCTAAACCTCACCCTAATCCTAAACCTAACCCTCACCCTCACCATAACTCTAACCATAACCCTAACAGTAACACTAACCCTAACCCGAAACCTAACCCTAACCCTAACCCTAATCCTAACACACACCCTCATGCTAACCCTAATCCTAACCCTAACCCTCACCCTAACCATAATCCTCACACTCACTGTAACCCTAACCCTCAACCTAACCCTCACCCTAACACTAACCCTAACCCTAAACCTTAATCTAACACTAACCCTAACCCTCAGCCTCACCCTAGCTCTCACCCTAACCCTAATCCTAACCCTAATCATCATCCTTATTCTCACCCTAACCCTAAACTTATACCTCACCCAAACCCTAACACTAACTCTAAATCTCAACCTAACCCTAAACCTCAAGCTCAGCCTAACACAAAGCCTAACATTAATCCTAACTCTCACACCCACCCTAACCCTTACCCTAAAACTAATACTTACCCTAAGCCTAAACCTCACCCTCAACTTAACCCTAAACATAACACTAAACCTAACTCTAACCCTAAACCTCACCCTAACCCTAACTCTATACCTCACCCTCACAATAGCCCTAACCCTAAACCTAATCCTAACCCTAAAGCTCACACTAACACTAAACCTAACCCACACCGTCACCCTAACACTAAACCTAACCCTCACCCTCACCCTCACCCTAACCCTAATCTGAACCCAAACCCTCAACCTAACCCTAAACTTAAACCGAACCCTAACTCTCACCCTTAACCTAACCCTCACCCTCACCCTAACCCTTACCCTAAACCTCACCCTCACCCTAGCCCTCATCCTCAACCTCTCACTCAGCCTAACCCTAAGCCTAACCCTAAACATAACCCTAACACACACACTCACCCTCACCCTCACCCTAATCCTAACGTGAACCTTCATCTTAACCCTCCCCATAACCCTAACCCTCACCCTAACCTTAAACCACACCCTCAACCTCAGCCTAATCCTAAGCGTAACCCTAACCCTAAACTTCACACTCATCCTAACCCTAACCCTCAACCTCACCCTAACCCTAACCCTCACCATCAAGCTCAGCCTAACACTAAGCCTATCCCTAACCCTAACAATGACTTGCACACTCACCCTAACACTAACCCTAATCCTATTCCAAACCCTAACCCTAACGCTCACCCTCAAACTAACCCTCACCTTAAGCCTAACCCTAACATTAATCCTAACCCTAACACTCACCTTCAGCCTCACCCTAACCCTAACTCTAACACTAAACCTCACCCTGACCCTAACCCTAACCCTAACCCTCTCCCTAAACCTAATCCTAGCCCTAAACCTAACCCTCACCCTCACCCTCACCATAACCTTAACCCTAACCTTAACACTAACAATAAGCCTAACCCTAACCAATACCCTCACCCTAAACATAACCCTCACCCTAACCCTCACCCTAACCCTAAACCTCACCCTAACCCTAACCCTCACTCTTACCGTAACCCTCACACTCAGCCTAACCCTCACATTTACCCTTACCGTCACCCCCACCCTAACCCTCACTCTAACCCTAACCCTCACCCTAACCCTAACTCTACGCCTAAACCTCACCCTCACACTAACCCTAACTCTAAACCGAACCCTAAGACTATCCCTCCCCCTAACCCTAACCCAAACCATCACCCTAACCCTTATCCTCACCCCCACCCTTACCCTCATCCTAAGCCTAAGCCTAAACCTAACCCTAACCCTAAACCTCACACTCACCCTCACCCTAACCCTAATCCTAAACCTAAACCTAACCCTAAACCTCAACCTAACCTTAACCCTAACACTTACCCTAACCCTAACCCTCGACTTAACCTTCCAACTAAACCTAAATGTAAACATAAACCTCACCCTCTCCCTAACGCTAATCCTAACCCTAACAATAAACCTCACCCTCACCCTAGCCCTCACCTTAAGCCTAATCCTAAACCTAACCCTCATCCTAACCCTCACCCTAATCCTAAACCTCACCCTAACTTTAAGCCTAACCCTAATCCTCATCCTCACACTAGCCCTCACCCTAACCCTAATTCTAACCCTCATCCTCACCCTAACCTTAACCCTCATCCTCACCTGAAACCTCACACTAACCCTAACCCTAATCCTCAATCTAACCCTCACGCTCACCCTAACCCTATCCCTAACACTTGCCCTAACCCTAACCCTAACCCTAAACCTCACCCTTATCTTAACCCTCAGACTCAGCCTAAACCTAAACTTTACCCTTACCAACATCCTCACCCTAACCCTCACCCTAACACTAAACCTCATCCTAATCCTCACCCTAACTGTAAACCTAACCATCACCATAATGCTAACACTCACCCTCAACCTCATGCTCAGCCTAACCCTAAAACTAAGCCTAATCCTTACCCTAACCCTGACCCTCACCCTAGCCCTCACCCTAACGCTAATCCTAAACCTAACCCTCATCCTAAACCTCACCCTAGCCCCAACCCTAAACATCACCGTAAAACTAATCTTCAACCCCACTGTCACCCTCAGCCTAACCCTAAGCCTAAGATTAAGTATAACCCGCACACTCACCTTCACCCTCACCCTCACCCTACTCTTAACCCTAAACCTAACCATAACCCTAAACCTCAACCTAACCCTCACCCTAACCTTAACCCTAAAACTAACCCTAACCCTAACCCTCAACCTAACCCTCCAACTAACCCTAAATCTAACCTAAATTTCACACTCACCCTAAGCCTAATCCTAATCCTAACCTAAACCTCACCCTAACAATAAGCCTAAACCTCACCCTCACCCTCACCCTCATCATAACTCTAACCCTAACCCTAACAATAACACTAATCCTAACCCTAAACCTAACCCTAACCCTATCCCTAACTATAATGCTAACACTCACGCTCATGCTAACCCTAATCCTAACGCTAACCCTCACCCTACCCCTAATCCTCACCCTCAACGTAACCCTAACCCTCAACCTAACCCTCACCCTCACCCTAACCCTAACCCTAAACCTTAATCTAACACTAACCCTAACCCTCACCCTCAACCTTACCCTCACCTTAACCCTAATCCTTACCCTAATCCTTATGCTTACCCTCACCCTATCCCTAACCTTAACCCTCACCCTAACCCTAACCCTAAACCTAACCCTCAACCTAATCCTAACCCTCACGCTCACCGTAACACTAACCCTCACCCTCACCCTCACCCTCAGCCCAAACCTAAGCCTAACTGTAACCCTCACACTCACCCTAAACCTTACCCTAATACTAATCCTAACCCTAACCCTAACCCTCACCCTCAGCTTCACCCTAACCCTAACTCTAACCCTAAACCTCACAATCTCCCTAACCCTAACCCTGACCATAACCTTAAACCTCACCCTCACATTCACCCTAGCCCTTACCCTAACCCTAATCCTAACCCTAACCCTCATCCTAACCCTCCCCATAAACCTAAGGCTCAGCTTCAACCTCAACCTCTGCCTAATCTTAATCCTAACCCTAAACCTAAACCTAACACACACACTCCCCCTCACTCTAGCCCTAATCCTATCACTAAACCTAACCCTAATCCTAACCGTCCCCCTAACTCTTACCATAAAACTAACCCTAAATCTAACCCTTATCATAACCCTCAACCTAAACCTCACCCTAACACTAACTCTAACCCTAAACCTCACCCTCACCCTAACCCTAACTCTAACTCTAACCCAAACCATAAACCTCACCCTAACAGTAACCCTAACCCTAACCCTCGACCTAAGCCTCCAACTAAACCTAAATCTAATCATAAACCTCACCCTCACCATAACCTTAATCCTAAACCTGACCCTAAACCTCACCCTAACCCTAACCCTAACTGTCAAACTAACCCTCACCCTCACCCTAACCCTAACCCACACCCTCACCCTCAGGCTAAATCCTAAGCCTAAACCAAACCCTAACCCTCTCACTCACCCTAACCCTAACCCTAAAACTCACCCTAACCCTAAACCTAACCCTCAACCTTAGCCTAACCCTAAGCCTATCCCTAACCCTAACCCTAACCCTCACACTCACCCTAAACCTGACCCTAATCCTACTCCTCACCCTAACCCTAACCCTCACCCTCAACCTAACCCTCACGATAAGCCTAACCCTAACATTAATCCTAATGCTAAACCTCACCCTCAGCCTCACCCTAACCCTAACTCTAACACTAAACCTCACCCTGACCCTAACCCTAACCAGAAACCTATCCCTAAACCTCTTCCTAGCCCTAAACCTAACCTTCACCCTCACCCTCAACATAATCTTAACCCTAACCCTAATGCTATCAATAATCCTAACCCTAACCCTAACCCTCACCCTAAGCATAACCCTCACCCTAACCCTAACCCTCACCCTAACACTTACCCTCACCCTAAGACTTACCCTCACCCTTACACTAACCCTAACCCTAAAACTAACCCTAACCATCAACCTAACCCTAAACCTCACTCTAACCTTAACCCTAAACCTCACCCTCTCCCTAGCCCTCACCCTCATACTCACCCTAAACTTCACACTAACCCTAACCGTAATCCTCAATCTAACCCTCACCCTCACCCTAACCCTCACTCTAACGCTCACCCTAACCCTCACGCTCACCCTAACTGTAACACTCACCCTCAGCCTAAAAGTGACCTTTACCCTTACCGTCACCCACCCTAACCCACACTCTAACGCTAACCCTCACCCTAAACCTAACGCTACCCCTAAACCTCACCCTGACCCTAACCCTAAATCTAACCCTAACCCTAATACTATCCCTCACCATAACCCTAACACTAACCATCACCCTAACCCTAATCCTCACCCCAGCCCTCACCCTCAGCCTAACCCTAAGCCTAAGAATAACCCTAACCCTAAACCTCACACTCACCCTCACCCTAACACTAATCCTAAACCTAACCCTAACCCTAACCCTAAACCTCAACCTCACCCTGACCCTAACTTTAAACCTAACACTAACCGTAACCCTAACCCTCGACCTAACCCTCCAACTAAACCTAAATCTAACCTAAACCTCACCCTCACCCTCACACTAATCCTAACCCTAACCCTAAACCTCACCCTAACCCTAACCCTAACCTCACCCCAACCTTCACCCTCACCATAATTCTAACCCTAACCCTAACAATAACAATAATCCTAACCCTAAACCTAATCCTATCCCTAACCGTAACCCTAATGCTAACACTCAACCTCACCCTAACCCTAATTCTAACCCTAACCCTCACCCTAACCCTAACTCTAAACCTAACCCTAACACTAACCATCACCCTAACCCTAATCCTCACCCCACCCTCACCCTCAGCCTAACCCTAAGCCTAAGACTAAGCCTAACACTAAACCTCACCCTCACCCTTACCCCAATTCTAAAACTAATCCTAACCCTAACCCTAAACCTCAACCTTACCCTCAACCTAAACTTAACCCTAACACTTTCCATAACCCTAACCCTCCACCTAAGCCTCCAAATAAACCTAAATCTAACCATAAACCTCACCCTCACCCTAATCCTAACCATAACCCTAAACCTCACCCTAACCCTAACACTCACCCTCACCCTCACCCTCACCATAACTCTAACCCTAACCCTAAAAATAACAGTAATCCTAACCCTAAACCTAACCCTAACCATAACCATAACCCTAATGCTAACACTCAACCTCACCTTAACCCTAAACCTAACCCTAATCCTCACCCTCACCCTAACCCTCATCCTCACTGTAACCCTAACGCTCATCCTAACCCTCACCCTAACTCTAACACTAACCCTAAATCTTACCCTAACACTAACCCTAATCCTCACCTTCACCCTAGCCCTGACCCTAAACCTAATCGTAAGTCTAATCTTCATTCTAACCTTCACCCTATCTCTAAGCCTAAACCTAACCCTAACCCTAACCCCAACCCTCACTGGATCCCTAACACTAACCCTAACACTAACACTAACGCTAAACCTAACCTAAACCTAACCCTAAACCTAACCCTAATCCTCAGCCTCACCCTCACCCTAACCCAAAACCTAACCCTAAACCTCATCCTAACTCTAAGCCTAATCCTAACCCTAGTCCTAACCCTCACCCTAACCCTAATCCTAAACCTATCCCTATTCCTAACCCTAACCATCAGCCTAACCCTTAGCCTAGCCCTTACCCTTAAACTTATCCTAACCCTAACCCTCACCCTAATCATAAAACTCACCCTAACCCTAAACCTCACCGTAACACTTACCCTCACCCTAACACTAACCCTAATCCTAACACTACCTCTCACACTAACCCTAAACATCACCCTAAACCTAAACCTCACCCTAACACTAACCCTAACCCTCACACTCACACTAGACTTCAGGGTAACCCCAACCCTCATCCTCTCCATAAATCTCACACTAACCCTAACACTAATCCTCATTCGAACTCCCAACTAGCACTGACCATCAACCTAACCCTAACACTCACCGTTACCGTAACCCTCAGCCTCAGCCTAACCCTCACCTTTACCTTTAACGTCACCCCCACGTTAACCCGCACCCAAACCCTAACCCTCACCCTAACACTAAATGTACCCCTATACCTCACCCTCTCCCTAATGCTAACACTTACCCTAACCCTAACACTAAACCTCACCCTCAACCTAACCCTAATCCTAACCCTAACCCTAAACCTCACCCTAACCGTAAACCTAACAATCACCCTCACCCTCACCCTCACCATAACTTTAACCCTAACCCTAACAATAACACTAATCTTAACCCTCAACCTAACCCTAACCATAACTGTAATCCTAACACTCACCCTCATGTTAACCCTAATCCTAACCGAAACCCTCACCCTAACCCTAATCCTCACCCTCACTGTAACCCTAACCCTCACCCTAACCCTCACCCTAACCCTAACCCTAACCCTAAACCTTAACCTAACACTAACCCTAACCCTCACCCTCAACCTAGCCCTCACCCTAACACTAATGCTAAACCTAATCCTCATCCTTACCCTCACCGTAACCCTAACCTTAACCCTCACCCTAACCCTAACCTTAACCCTCACCCTAACCCTAACCCTAACCCTAACCCTAACCCTCACGCTCCCCTTAACTCTAACCCTCACCCTAACCCTAAACATAAACTTACCCTAACTCTCACCCAAACCCTAACCCTAACCCTCCCGCTAACCCTAAGCCTCACCCTCATCCTCACCCTCAGCCTGACCCTAAGCGTAACCGTAACCCTCACACTCACCCTAACCCTTACCCTAAACCTAATCCTAACCCTAACTCTAACCCTCACCCTCAGCCTCACTGTAACCCTTACTCTAACCTAAACCTCACCCTCACCCTATCCCTAACCCTAACCATAACCTTAAACCTCACCCTCACACTCACCCTACACCTTACCCTAAACCTATTCCTAATGCTAACCCTCATCCTAACCCTCCCCCTAACCCTAAACCTCACCCTCAACCTCACCCTCAGCCTAACACTAAGCCTATCCCTAAACCTAAACCTAACACACACACTCCCCCTCACTCTAACCTTAATCTTATACCTAACCCTAACCCTAATCCTAACATTTCCCCTAACTCTCACCCTAACCCTAACCCTAAAACTAACCCATAACATAACCCTCAACCTAAACCTCACCCTAAACCTAACTCTAATCCTAAAACTCACCCTCACCCTAACCCTAACTCTAAACCTAATCCAAACCGAAAAGGTCACCCTCACACTAAGCCTAATCCTAAGATTAACCCTAACCCTAACCCTCACACTCATCCTAACCCTAACCCTAAACCTCACCCTAACCCTAACCCTCACACTCAACCTCAGCTTAACCCTAAGCCTGTCCCGAACCCTAACCCTAACCCTAACCCTAACCCTCACCCTAACACTAACCCTAATCCTACTCCTAATCCTAACCCTAACCATCACTCTCAAACTAACCCTCAACTTAAGCCTAACCCTAACATTAATCCTAACCCTAACCCTCACCCCCAGCCTCACCCTAACCCTAACACTAACACTAAACCTCACCCTAACCCTAACACTAACCCTAACCCTATCCTTAAACCTCATCCTAGACCTAAACCTAACCATCATCCTCACCCTCACCATAACCTTAACCTTAACCCTAACACTAACAATAACCCTAACATTAACCCTAACCCTTACTCTCACCCTAACACTACCCCTAAACCTAACACTAAACCTCACATTAAACCTAACCATCACCCTAACCATAAACCTCACCCTAAATCTAACCCTAAACCTCAAGCTCTCGCTAGACCTCGCCCTAACCCTAACCCTCATCCTCAACTTAAACTTCACACTAACCGTAACACTAATCCTCAATCTAACCCTCACTCTCATCCTAACCCTAACCATAACCCTCACACTTACTGTAACTCTTACCCTAAGCCTAACCCTGACCTTTACCCTTACCGTCACCAACACAGTAACCCTCACTCTAACCCTAATCCTCACCCTAACCCTAAATCTACCCCTAAACCTCACCCTCACTCTAACCCTAACTCTAATCCTAACCCTAACACTAACCCTCACCCTAACCCTAACCCTAACCATCACCCTAACCCTAATCCTCACCCCTACCGTCACCCTCAGCCTAACCCTAACCATCACCCTAACCCTAATCCTCACCCCTACCGTCACCCTCAGCCTAACCCTAAGCCTAAGCCTAACCCTAACCCTAAACCTCACATTCACCCTCACCCTAACCCTAATCCTAAACCTAACCCTAACCCTAGCCCCAAACCTCAACCTAACCCTCAACCTAACCTTAACCCTAACACTTACCCTAACCCTAACCCTCCACCCAACCCTCCAACTAAACCTAAATCTAACCATAAACCTCACCTCACACTAACCCTAATCCTATCCCTGACCCTAAACCTCAACCTAACCGTAACACTCACCCTCACCCTCATCATAACTCTAACCCTGAACCTAACAATAACAGTAATCCTAACCCTCAACCTAACCCTAACCATAACCCTAACACTAATGCAAATACTCAACCTCACCCTAACCCTAATCCTAACCCTAACCCTCACCCTAAACCTAATCCTCACCCTCACTGTAACCCTAACCCTCAACCTAACCCTCACCCTAACCCTAACCCTCACCCTAAACCTCATCCAAACACTAACCCTAAACGTCACCCTCACCCTAGCCCTCACCCTAACCCTAATTCTAACCCTAATCCTCATCCTAACCCTCACCCTAACCCTAACCCTAACCCTCACCGTAACCCTAACCCTCACCTTAACCTTTATCCTCACCCTCACCCTCATCCTAAACCTAAGCCTAACCCACACCCTAACCCTAACCCTCACACTCACCCTATACCTAACCCTAATCCTCATCCTAACACTCACCCTCACACTAACCCTAATCCTACTCCTAACCCTAATCCTAAACCTCACCCTCAAACTAACCCTCATCTTAAGCCAAAGCCTAATATTAATCCTAACCCTAACCCTCAGCCTCAGCCTCATCCTATCCTTAACTCTAACACTAAACCTCACCCGGACCCTAATCCTAAACCTCGCCCACAAACTAGCCCTCACCCTAACCAGAATCCTAACCCTAACCCTCACCCTAAACCTAACCATAACCCTCACCCTCAACCTAACACTAACCCTCACCCTCAACCTCACCCTCAGCCTAACCCTAAGCCTAATCCTAAACCTAATTCTAACACACACATTCACCCTCACCCTAACCCTAAGAAAACCCTAACCCTTACCCTCACCGTCACCCTCAGTGTAACCCTAAGCCTAAACCTAACCCTATCCCTAACACTCACACTCACCCGAACCCTTACCCTAATCCTAATCCTAACCCTAACCCTAACCCTCAAACTCAGCCTCACCTTAACCCTAACTATAACCCTAAAACTCATCCTCACCCTAACCCTAAAAGTAACCCTAACCCTAAACCTCACTCTAACCCTAACCCTAAGCTGCCCCCTTACCCTAGCCCTCACCCTAACCCTAATCCTAACCCTAACACTCATCCTAACCTTCCACCTAACCCTAACCCTAACCCTCACCCTTTCCCTAACCCTCACCCTCACCCTCAGCCTAACACTAAGCCTAACCCTAACCCTCACCTTCACACTCACCCTAACCCTACCCCTAATACTAACCCTAACCCTAACCTTAACCCTCACCCTCATGCTAACCCAAATCCTAACCCTAACCTTAATCCTAACCCTCCCTCTAACTCTCACCCTAACCCTAACCCTAACACTAACCCTAAACCTAAACCTCAACCTAACCCTCACCCTAACCCTACCTCTAACCCTAAACCTCACCCTCACCCTAAACCTCACCCTAAACCTAAGCCTAACCCTCACCCTCACCGTAACCTTAACCTTAAATCGAAACCTAAAAATAACCCTAACCCTAATCCTAACCCTCACCCTAACCATAACCCTCATCCCAACCAAAACCCTCATCCTAAGACTTACCCTCACCCTAACATTAACCCTAACACTAACACTAACACTCACCCTAACACTAACCCTAAATCTAACCCTAATCATCTCCCTCACCCTCACCTTAACTCTAGCACTAACCCTAAAAATAACACTAACCCTTAACCGAACCATCACCCTAAACCTAATCCTAACACCCACCCTCACGCTCAGCCTAACCCTAAGCCTAAATCTAACCCTCACCCTAACACTCATACTCACCCTCACTCTAACTCTAATCCTAAACGTAACCCTATCCCTAAACCTCTACCTAACCCTCACCCTCACCCTAACCCTAACACTAACTCTAACCCGAAACCTCACTCTAACCCTTCCGCTAATCCTAACTCTAAACCTAAACCTCACCCTCATCCTAACCTTAACTCTAACACTAAACCTCACCCGGACCCTAATCCTAAACCTCGCCCACAAACTAGCCCTCACCCTAACCAGAACCCACACCCTAACCCAAACCCTCACCCTAACTCTTAACCTAACCCTAACACTAACCCTAACCCTAACCCTAAACCTCACCTAACACAAACCCTAAATCTCACCCTAAACCTCTCCCTCAACCTAACCCTAATCCTAACCCTAACTGTAAACCCCACCCTAACCCTAACCCTATCACAAACCCTAACTCTAACCCTAAACATCACTATTAACCTAACCCTAATTCTAAACATAACCCTAAACCTAAACATCATCCTAAACCTAACCCTAAACTTCAACCTCACCCTCACTAAAACCTAAACCCTAAACCTAACCCTAACAATTACCCAAACTCTAACCCTCACCCTAACACTTACCCTTACCCTAACACTAACCCTAACCCTAACACTAAACCTCACACTAACCCTAACCATTACGCTAACCCCAAACCTCACGATAACCCTATCCCTAACCCTCACCCTCACCCTAGCCCTCACCCTAACCCTAACCCTCATCCTCACCCTAACACTCACTCTCACCCTCACACTCACCCTCAGCCTAACCCTAACCCTAATCCTAATCCTAAGCATAACCCTCACCCTAACCTTAACCCTCACCATAACCGTAACCCTTAAGGTAACACTAACCCTAAACCTAACCCTCACACTAACCCTAACCCTAAACCTAACACTAACCCTAACAATAACCCTCAAGCTCAGCCTCACCCTAACCCTAAATCTAACCCTAAACTTCACTCTCACCCTAACCCTAACCATAAACCTGACTCTAACCCTAAACCTAAAACTCACCCTCAACCTAGCCCTTGCCCTAACCTTAATGCTAACCCTAACCCTCACCCTAACACTTCCCCTATCCCTCATCCTAAACCTAACCCTCACCCTCAACTTCACCCTCTGCCTAACCCTAGACCTAACCCTAACACACACACTCACCTTCGCACTAACCCTAATCCTATCCCTAAACCTAACCATAACCATAACCCTCCCCCTAACTCTCAAACTAACACTAACCCTATCCCTCACCCTAACCCTAACTCTAAACCTAAACCTTACTCTCAGCCTAACCCTAACTCTAACCCTAACCCAAACCCTAAACCTCAACCTAACCCTAAGCCTAACCCTCAACCTCACCCTCACCATAACCGTAACACTAAACCTAAACCTAACAATAACCCTATTCCTAACCCTAACCCTCACCCTAAACATAACTCGCACCCTAACCCATACCCGCACCCTAACACTTACTCTCACCTTAACACTAACCCTAACACTAACACTAACCCTCCCACTAACCCTCACCCTAACACTATACCTCAACATAACCCTCACCCTCAACCTAACCCTAACACTACCCCAAAACCTAACACTCACTCTAACCCTCCACCTAACCCTATATCTAAACCTCACACTCACCCTAACCCTAACCCTCATCCTAACCCTAACACTCACCCTAACCCTAACCCTCACCCTAAAAATTACCCTAACCCTAACACTAACCCTAACCCTAACACTAACACTCACACTAACCCTAACCATCACCCTAAACCCAAACCTCAAGCTAACCATATCCCTAACCCTCACCCTCACCTTAGCCCTCACCCTAACCCTAACCCTCATCCTCACCCTAACCCTCACCCTGACTCTCACCCTCAGCCTAACCCTAACCCTAATCCTAGGCCTAACCCTAACACTCACCCTAATCCTAGTCCTAACCCTAACCCTCACCCTAATCGTAACCCTCACTCTAACACTAACCCTAACCCTAAACCTAACCGTAATCCTCAGCCTCAGCCTCACCATAACCCTAACCCTCACCTTAACTCTAAGCCTAAACCTAAGCCTAACCCTAACCCTCACACTCACCCTCACCCTAACCCTAATCATAAAACTAACCCTATCCATAACCCTAGCCCTCTCCCTAACCCTCATCCTAGCCCTCACCCTTACCCTAATCCTAACCCTAAAACTCATCCTAACCCTCACCCTAACCCTAATTCTAATACTAACCCTAATCCTAACCCTCAACCTCAGCCTAACCCTAACCCTAAATCTAACCCTAAACCTCACCCTCACTCTAAACCTAACCCTAACCCTAACCCTAAACATCACGCTAATCCTAACCCTAAACCTCACCCTCACCCTAGCCCTCACCTTAACCCTAATCCTAACCCTAAACTTCTTCCTAGCCCTCACCCTAACACTAACCCTAAACCTCACCCTCACCCTAACCATAATCCTAACCCTAAGCCTCAACCTAAACCTAACCGTCACCCTCACCGTAACCCTTACTCTAACCCTCACCCTAACCCTAAACTTAACCCGAACCCTAACTCTAATGGTAAGCCTAATATTAACCCACATCCTAACCCTAACCTTCAACCTTACCTTAACCCTCACCCTCAGTCAAACCCTCACTTTTACCCTTACCGTCAGCCCTACCCTAACCCTCACCCTAACCCAAACACTCACCCTAACCCTCACCCTAAAACTAACTCTATGCCTAAACCTCACCCTCACCCTAACCATAACTCTAACCCTAACCCTAACACTAAACCTCACCCTAACAATAACCCTAACCCTAACCTTCACCCTCAACCAAACCCTCAGCCTAAACCTAATGCTAACCTTAACCCTAAACTTAACCCTCACACTCACCCTAACCCTCACCCTAATCCTAATCCTAACCCTAACTCTAACCCTCACCCTCACCCTCAGTCTCACCCTAACCCTTATTCTAACCCTAAACCTTATCTTCACCCTAACCCTAATCCTAACCCTCATCCTCACCGTAACCGAAACCCTAAACCTAACCCTAACCCTAACCCTAACTCTAACCTCCCCCTAACTCTCAACCTAACCCTAACACTAACCCTGACCCTAAACCTCACGGTAACCCTAACTCTAACACTAACCCTCATCCTAACCCTCACCCTAACCCTAACTCCACCCTAAACCTCACCCTCACCCTAACCCTAACTCTAACCCTAACCCTAACACTAAACCTCACCCTAACCCTCATCCTCACTCTAAACCTCACACTAACCCTATCCCTAATCCTCAATCATACTCTCACCCTAACCCTAACTCTAGCCCTTAATCTAACCCTAAACCTAACCCTAACGCTCACCCTTATCTTAACCCTCACCCTCAGCCTAAACCTCACCATTACCCTTACCATCATCCTCACCCTAAAAATCCCCCAACCCTAAACCTCATACTAACTCTAACACTAACTGTAAACCTAACCATCACCCTAACCCTAACACTCACCCTGAACCTCACACTCAGCCTAACACTAGGACTAAGCCTTACACTTACCCTAACCCTCACCCTAACCCTAGCCCTCACCCTAACCCTAATCTTAACCCTAACCCTAATCCTAACCCTCGCCCTAACCCTAACACTAACCCTCACCCACAACCTCACACTAAGCCTAATCCTAACGCTAACCCTCAACCTAACCCTAAAACTCACCCTCACTGTAACCCTTACCCTAATGCTCACCCTAACCCTAAACTTAACCCGAACCCTAACGCTCACCCTAAACAAAACCCTAACCCTCACCCTAACCTTAACCCTAAACCTTAACCTCACCCTAGCCCTCACCCTAACCCTAATCCTAACCTTAACCCTCATCCTAACCCGCCCCCTAACCATAATCCTAACCCTAACCCTCACCCTCAACCTCACCCTCAGCCTAACCCTAAGCCTAACCCTAAACCAAACCCTAACACACACACTCACCCTCATCCTAAACCTAATCTTAAACTTAACCCTAACCCTAAACCTCTCCCTAACTCTCACCCTAACCCTAACACTAACACTAACCCTAACCCAAACCCTCAACCTAACCCTCACACTGACTCTAACCCTAAACCTCACCCTCACACTAAACCTCAACCTAAGCCTAACCCTAACCCTCATCCTCACCCTCACTGTAACCGTAAACTTAAACCGAACCCTAACAATTACTCTAAACCGATTCCTAAACCTCAGCTTAACCATAACCCTCACCCTAACCCAAACCCTCACCATCACCCTTAGCCTCACCCTAAAACTAAATCTAAGGCTAACAGTAACCCTCACCCTACAACTAACCCTAAATCTAACCCTAAACCTCACCCTCAACCTAACACTAACCCTAACCCAAACCGTAAACCCCACCCTATCCCTAACCCTAACCCTCACCTGCACCCTCAACCTCACTGTAACTCTAAACCTAACCCTAACAATAACACTAATCCTAACCAGAACCATCACCCTAACCCTAAACCTCACCCTCATGCTCGACCTAAGCCTAAGCCTAAGCCTAACCCTAAACCTAAACCTCACCCTAACCCTAACACTATCACAAACCATAACTCTAATCCTAAAACTCACTGTCACCCAAACCCTAATTCTAACCCTAACCCTAAACCTTAACCTCAACCTAAACATAACCGTAACCCTCACCCTCACCCTCACCATAACCCTAAGCCTAACCCTAACCTTAACAATAAACTTAACCATAAACCTAACCCTCACCTTAACCATAACCCTCACCCTAAACCTAAATCTCACCCTAACACTTTACCTAACCCTAACAATAACCCTCACCCTAACACTAATCCTCACCCTAACCCAAACCCTAACCCTAAACCTCACCCTCATGCTTGGCCTAAGGCTAAGCCTCACCCTAACCCTAACCCTCAACCTAACCCTAACTCTAACCCTAACCCTAAACCTAAACCTCATCCTAACCCTAACCCTAATACTCACGCTCACCCTCACAGTAACCGTAACCCTACCCCTAAACCTAACAATAAACCTAACCCTAACCCTAACCCTCAACCTAACCATAACCCTCACCCTAACCTTAACTCTCACCCTAACACCCTCACCCTAACCCTAACACTAGGAACCATCACACTCACCCTAGCTTTCACCCTAATCCTAACCCTCATCCTCACCCTAAACGTCACACTAATCCTAACACTAATCCTCAATATAACGCTCAACCTCACCCTAATGCTAACACTAACCCTAACCCTAACCCTAACCTTCACCCTTAGTGGAACCTTCACCCTCAGTCTAACCCTCACCTTTACCCTTACCATCACCCCCAGGCTAACCTGCACCCTAACCCTAACCCTCATCCTAACCCTAACTGTACCCCTGAACCTCACCCTCACCATAAGCCTAAGTCTAACCCTAACCCAAACACTAAACCTCACCTTAACCCTCACCCTAATCCTAAACCTCATCCTAACCCTCACCCTAACTGTAAACCTAACCATCACCCTAACCCTAACCCTCACCCTCAAACTCATGCTCAGCCTAATCCTAAGCCTAAGCCTAACCCTTACCTAATCCTCACCCTCACCCTAGCCCTCACCCTAACATTAATCCTAATCCTAACCATCATCCTAAACCTCACCCTAACCCTAACCCTAACAATCACCCTAAAGTTAATCCTCACGCCCAACCTCACTCTCAGCCTAACCCTAAGCCTAAGCCTAACCCTAGTCCTATCCATCACACTCAACCTCACCCTCACCCTAATCGTAACCCTAACCCTAACCAAAAGCCTAAACCTCAACCTAACCCTCAACCTAACCTTAACCCTAAAAGTAACCCTAACCTCACCCTAGGCCTAACCCTCCAACTAACCCTAAATCTAACCCTCAACCGCACCCTCACCCTAACCCTACTCCTAAACCTAACTATAAACCTCGCCCTAACCCTAACCCTAAACCTCACCCTCACCCTCACCCTCACAATAACTCTAACCCTAACCCTAACAATAACACTAATCCTAACCCTAAACCTAACCCTAACCCTAATGCTAACACTCACACTCAAACTAACCCTATTCCTAACCCTAACCCTCATCCTAACCCTAATCCTCACCCTCACTATAACCCTAACCCTCAACCTAATCCTCACCCTAACCCTAACCCGAAACCTAAACCTTAATCTAATACTAACCCTAAACCTCACTCTCACCCTAGCCCTCACCCTAACCATAATCCTAACCCTAATCCTCATACTTACCCTCACCCTAGCCCTAAACTTAACCCTCACCCAAACCTTAACACTAACCCTAACTCTCAACCTAACCTTAACCATCACGCTCACATTAACCCTAACCCTAACCCTCACCCTAACCCTAACCCTCACACTTACCCTTTACCTAACCCTCACCCCCACCCTCATCCTCAGTCTAACCCTAACCCTAAACCTAACCCTAACCATATTGCTCACACTCACCCTAAGCCTTACCCTAAACAAAATCCTAACCCGAAGCCTAACCCTCACACTCAACCTTACCCTCAACCTAACCCTAAATCTAACACTAACACTAAACCTAACCCTGAAACTCAGGCTCACCCTAACCCTAAATCTAACCCTAAACCTCTCCCTCACCCTTACCCTAACACTAACCCTAACCCTAAACTTCAACCTAACCCTAACCCTAAACCTCACCCTCACCCTAGCCCTCACCCTAACCCTAATCCTAACCCTAACCCTCATCCTAACCCTCAGCCTAACACTAAACCTAACCCTCACAGTCACCCTCACCCTAAACCTAATCTGAAACCTAACCCTCAACCTAAACCTAACCCTCACCCTCACCGTAACCCTTACCCTAACCCTCAACCTAACCCTAAACATAAGCCGAACCCTAACTCTCAACCTTACCCTAACCCTAACCCTCACCCCAAACCTAACCCTAAAGCTCACCCTCAACCTAGCACTCACCCAACCCTAAACCTAAGCATAACCCTCTTCCTAACCCTCCCCCTAACTCTTACCCTAACGCTCACCCTAACCCTAACCCTAACCCTCAAACTCACGCTCAGCCTAAACCTAAGTCTAACCCTAAACCTAACACTAACACATACACTCGCTCGCACCCTAACCCTAATCCTAACCCTAACCCTCATCCTAACTCTCAACATAACCCTAACCCTCATCCTAACCCTAACCCACACCCTCATGCTCAGCCTAACCCTAAGCCTAACCCTAAACCTAACACTCACACTCACCCTAACCCTAACCCTATACCTCATGCTAACCCCAACCCTAACCCTCAACCTCAGCCTAACCCTAAGCCTATCCCTAACCGTAACCAAAACCCTAACACTCACACTCACCATAACCCTAACCCTAATCCTAATCCTAAAGCTAACCCTAACCGTCACCCTCAACCTAACCCTCACGTTAAGCCTAACCCTAACATTAATCCTAATGCTAAACCTCACCCTCAGCCTCACCCTAACCCTAACTCTAACACTAAACCTCACCCTAACACTAACCCTAAATCTAACCCAAAACCTCACCTTCAACCTAACCCTAACCCTAACCCTAACCGTAAACCCCACCCTCACCCTCACCCTCACCGTAACCGTAATGCTAACCCTAACAATAAACTTAACCATAACCCTAACCCTCACCCTAACTGTAAACCTCACCCTAACCCTAACCCTCACCCTAACACTTAGCCTAAACCTAACAATAACCCTAACCCTAACACTAACCCTCACACTAACCCTAACCATTACCCTAACCCTAAACCTCACGCTAACCCTATCCTTAACCCTCACACAAACCTAGCCCTCTCCCTAAACCTAACCCTCATCCTCACCCTAACCCTCACCCTCACCCTAACCTTCAGCCTAACCCTAATCCTAAATCTAACCATAACCCTCACCCTAACCCTCACCCTAACCGTAACACTAAACCTAACACTAACTCTAACCCTAAAACTCACCCTCAGCCTCACACTAACCCTAACTCTAGCCCTAAACCTCACCCTCACCCTAACGTAACCCTAACAATAAATCTCACCTTAACTCTAACACTAAACCTCACCCTCACCCTAGGCCTTGCCCTAACCCTAATCCTAAACCTAACCCTCATCCTACCCCTCCCCCTAACCCTAACCTTAACCTAACCATCATCCTCCCCCTCAGCCTAAATCTAAGCCTAACCCTAGACTTAACACTAACAAACACATTGACCCTCACCCTAACCCTAACCCTAATCCTATCCCTAACCCTAAGACTAACCCTTACCCTCCCCCTAACTCTCACCCTAACCCTAACCCTAACCATCACCCTAAACCTAACTCTAACCCTAAACCTCACTCTCACCCTTACCCTAACTCTCACCCTATCCCAAACCCTAAAGCTCAAGCTAACCATAACCCTAACCCTCACACTCACCCTCACCGTAACCGTAACCCTAAACTTAAACCTAACAATAACCCTAACCCTAACCTTAACCGTCACCCTAAACATAACCATCACCCTAACCCATACCTCACACTAACACTTACCCTCACCCTAACACTAACCCTAACACTAACACTAACCCTCACACTGACCCTAACCCTAACCCTAACCCTAAACCTCAACCTAAGCCTCACACTCAACCTAAACCTAACACTAACCCTAAGCCTAACCCTCCCCCTAACCCTCATGCTAAACCTATATCTAAACCTCTCCCTCACCCTAACCCCAACCCTAACACTAACCCTAAACCTAACCCTAAACCTAACACTAATCTTCAGCCTAAACATCACCCTAACCCAAACCCTAACCCTAACCCTCATCCTAACTCTAAGCCTAACCCTAACCCTAATCCTAACCCTCACACTCACCCTCACCCTAACCCTAATCCTAAACCTAACCCTATCCCTAACCCAAACCCTCACACTAACCCTCACCCTAGCCCTCACCCTTAAACTTATCCTAACCCTAAACCTCAACATATCTCCAAACCTACCCCTAAACCTAACCCTAACCCTCACCTGAACACGAACACGAACCCTCACCCTCATGCTCGGCCTAAGCCTAAGCCTAAGCCTAACCCTAACCCTCACCCTCAAACTAACCCTAACTCTAACCCTAACCCTAAACCTAAACTTCATCCTAACCCTAACCCTAATCCTCACCCTCACCCTCACAGTAACCGTAACCCTACCCCTAAACCTAACAATAAACCTAACCCTAACCCTAACCCTCACCCTAACCATAACCCTCACCCTAACCTTAACCCTCACCCTAACACTTACCCTCACCCTAACCCTAACCCTAACACTCACACTCATCCTAGCCTTCACCCTAACCCTAACCCTCATCATCACCCTAAACCTCACACTAACCCTAACACTAATCCACAATCTAACCCTCACCCTCAATCTAATGCTAACACTAACCCTCACCCTAACCCTAACCCTCACCCATACCGAAACCCACACCCTCATCCTAACCCTCACCTTAACCATTACCGTCAACCCCAGACTAACCTGCACCCTAAACCTAACCCTCATCCTAACCCTAACTGTACCCCTGAATCTCACCCTCACCATAACCCTAAGTCTAACCCTAACCCAAACACTAAATCTCACCCTAACCCACACCTTAACCCTAAAACTCATCCTAAACATCACCCTAACTGTAAACCTAACCATCATACTAACCCTAACCTTCACTCTCAACCTCAAGCTCAGCCTAATCATAATCCTAAACCTAACCCTTACCCTAACCCTCACCCTCAACCTATCCCTCACCCTAACCCTAATCCTAATCCTAACCCTCACCCTAACCCTAACCTTAACCATTACCCTAAACCTAATCCTCACCCCCACCCTCACCCTCAGCCTAACTCTAAGCCTAAGCCTAACCCTAACCCTAACCCTCACACTCACCCTCACCCTAACCCTAATCCTAACCCTAACCCTAACCGTAAGCCTAAACCTCAACCTAACCCTCACCCTAACCTTAATACTAAAATTAAACCTTACCCTCACCCTCGACCTAATCCTCCAACTAACCCTAAATCTAACCCTAAACTTCACCCTCACCCTTACCCTAATCCTAATCCCTAACCCTAAATCTCAACCTAACACTAACCCTAACCCTCACCCTCACCCTCACCCTCATAATAACTCTAAACCGAACCCTAACAATAACACTAATCATAACTCTAAACCTAACCCTAACCCTAACACTAACACTAATGCTAATACTCACCCTCAAGCTAACCTTAATCCTAACCCTAACCCTAACCCTAACCCTAATCCTCACCCTCACTGTAACCCTTATCCTCAACCTAATCCTCAATCTAACCCAAACCCTAATCCTATACCTTAATCTTACACGAACCCTAACCCTCAAACTCACCCTAGCCCTCACCCTAACCCTAATCCTAACCCTAATCCTCATCCTTACCCTCACCCTAACGCTAACCTGAACCCTCACCCTAACCCTAACACTAACCCTAAATCTCAACCTAACCCTAACCCTCACGCTCACAGTAACCCTAATCCTAACACTCACCCTAACCCTAACCCTCACACTCACCCTTAACCTCACCCTCACCCCAGCCCTCACCCTCAGTCTAACCCTAAGACTAACCCTAACACTAACCATATCGCTCACACTCACCCTAACCCTTACCCTAAACCTAATCCTAACCCTAAGCTTAAACCTCACACTCAACTTAAACCTCACCCTAACCCTAAATCTAACACTAACACTAACCCTCACCCTCAAACTCAGCCTCACCCTAACCCTAAAACTAACCCTAAACCTTACACTCACCCTAAACCTAACACTAACCCTAACCCTAAACCTCACCATAACTCTAACACTAAACCTCACCTTCACCCTAGCCCTCACCCTAACCCTAATCCTAACCCTAACCCTCATCCTAACCCTCACTTTAACACTAAACTTAACCCACACCGTCACGCTCACCCAACCCCTAACCCGAACCGCAACCCTCACCCTCAGCCTCACGCTAACTCTAACTCTAACACTAAACCTCACCCTCACACTAACCCTAAATCTAACCCTAAACCTCACCCATAACCTAAACCTAACCCTAACTCTAACGGTAAACCAAACCCTAACCCTAACCCTAACCCTCACCTGCACCCTCACCCTCACTGTAACTCTAACCCTAACCCTAAAAATAACAATAATCCTAACCAGAACCATCACCCTAACCCTAACCCTCAACCTCATGCTCAGCCTAAGCCTAAGCCTAACCCAAATCCTCACCCTAACCCTAACCCTATCACAAACCCTAACTCTAACCCTAAACCTAACTGTCACCCGAACCCTAATTCTATCCTTAACCCTAACCCTAAACCTCATTCTAACACTAACCGTAACCCTCATCCTCACCCTCACCATAACCCTAACCCTAACCCTAACAATAACCTTAACCATAACCCTAACCCTCACCCTAACTATAACACTCAACTTAACTCTAAAACTCACCCTAACACGTACCCCAACCCTAACAATAACCCTAACCCTAAACCTAACCCTAATCATCAGCCTAACCCTAAACCTCACGATAACCCTAGCCCTAAACCTCACCCAACCCTAGCCCTCACCTAACCCTAACCCTCATCCTCACTCTAACCCTCACCCTCACCCTCACCCTCAGCCTAAACCTAACCCTATACCCAACCCTAACACTCACCCTAACCCTCACCCTAACCCTAACCCTTAACCTAACACTAACCCTAACCCTAACCCTCACCCTCAGCCTCACCCTAACCCTAACTCTAACCCTAAACCTCACCCTCACCTTAACCCTTACCCTAACCATAAACCTCACCCTAACTCTAACCCTAAACCTCAACCTCACCCTAGCCCTTAACCTAACCCTAATCCTAACCTTAACCGTCATCCTAACCCTCCCCTTAACCCTAACACTAACCCTAACCCTAACTCTAACCATCACTCTCACCTTCAGCCTAAACCTAAGCCTAACCCCAGAACTAACCCTAACAAACACACGGACCCTCACCCTAACCCTAACCCTAATCCTATCCCTAACCCTAACACTAAGCCTTACCCTCCCCTTAACTCTCACCCTACCTAACCCTAACCGTCACCCTAAACTTAACTCTTAACCTAAACCTCACCCTCACCCTAACCCTAACTCTAACCCTAACCCAAATCCTAAACCTCATCCTAACCCTAACCCTAATCTTCACACTCACACTCACCGTAACCGTAACCCTAAACCTAAACCTAACAATAACCCTAACCCTAACCCTAACCCTCACCCTACCCATAACCGTCACCCTAACCCATAACCGCACCCGAACACTTACCCTCACCCTAACACTAACACTAACACTAACACTAACCCTCACACTGACCCTAACCCTAACCCTAACCCTAAACCTCAACCTAACCCTCACACTCAACCTAAACCTAACACTACCCCTAACCCTCACCCTAACCCACCCCCTAACCCTACATCTAAACCTCACTCTCACCCTAAACCTAACACTAACACTAACAGTAACCCTAAACCTAACCCTAAACCTAACAGTATTCCTCAGCCTCAACCTCACCCTAAACCAAACCTTAATCTTAACACTCATCCTAACTCTAAACCTAACCCTAACCCTAATCCTAAACCTCACCCTCACCCTCAACCTAACCCTAATCCTAAACCTAACCCTATCACTAACCCTAACCCTCACCCTAAACCTCAGCCTAACCCTCACCCTTAAACTTATCCTAGCCCTAAACCTCAACCTAATTCTCAACCTAACCCTAAACCAAACCCTAAACCCCACCTGAACCCGAACCCGAATCTTCAACCTCATGTTGGCCAAAGCCTAAGCCTAAGCCTAAGCCTAAGCCTAAGCCGAAACCCTCACCCTAACCCTGATTCTAACCCTAACCCTAAACCTAAACCTCATCCTAACCCTAACCCTAATCCTCACCCTCACAGTAACCGTAACCCTACCCCTAAACCTAACAATAAACCTAACCCTAACCCTAACCCTCACCCTAACCATAACCCTCACCCTAACCTTAACCCTCACCCTAACACCCTCACCTTAACCCTAACCCTAACCCTCACACTCACCCTAGCCTTCACCCTAACCCTAACCCTCATCCTCACCCTAAACATCACACTAACCCTAACACTAATCCTCAATCTAATCCTCACCCTCAACCTAATGTTAACACTAAACCTCACCCTAACCCTAACCTTCACCCTTACCGGAACCCTCACCCTCAACCTAACCCTCACCTTTACCCTTACCGTCACCCCCAGGCTAACCTGCACCCTAACCCTAACCCTCATCCTAGCCCTAACTGTACCCCTGAACCTCACCCTCACCATAACCCTAAGTCTAACCCTAAACCTAACACTAAACCTCACCCTAATCCTCACCCTAACCCTAAACCTCATCCTAACCCTCACCCTAACTGTAAACCTAACAATCAACCTAACCCTAACACTCACCGTCAATCTCATGCTCAGCCTAATCCTGAGCCTAAGCCTAACCCTTAACCTGACCCTAACCCTCACCCTAGCCCTCACCCTCACCCTAACCCTAACCCTCATTCTCACTCTAAACCTCACACTAGCCCTAACCCTAATCCTCAATCTAACAATCACCCTGACCCTAATCCTACCCCTTACGGTAAACCTAAGCCTAAACCTAACACTCACCCTTATCTTAACCCTCACCCTCACCCTAAACCTCACCTTTACCCTTACCATCATCCTCACCCTAACCCTCACCCTAACCCTAAACCTAAACCTAACCCTAAACCTAACCCTAATCCTAACACTCACTCTCACCCTAACCCTAATCCTAACCCTAACCCTCACCCTAACACTAACCCTCACACTCCCTGTAACCCTAACCTCAACCTAACCCTCACCCTAAAGCTATCCCTAATCCTAAACCTTAATCTAACACTAACCCTAACCCTCACCCTCACACTGGCCCTCAAACTCACCCTCACCCTCAGCCTAAACCTAATCCTAACGCTAAGCCTAACCCTCACCCACAACCTAACCCTTGCTCTAACACTAACACTAATCCTAACACTAAACCTCACCCTAACCCTAACCCTCAACCTCAGCCTCACCCTAACCCTAACTCTAACCCTAAACTCAACTTCACCCTAAACTTAACCCTAACCCTAACAGTAAACCTCACCCTAACCCTAACCGTAAACCTCACCTGAAACTAGCCCACACCCTAACCCTAATCCTAACCCTAACCCTCATCCTAACCCTCACCCTAACACTAACCCTAACACTAACCTTCACCCTATCCCTAATCCTAACCCTAACTCTCAAACTGACACTAACACTCACCCTCACCGAAACTCTTAGACTAACCCTAACCCTAACCCTAAACTTAACCCGAACCCTAACTCTCACACTAACCCTAACCCTAACTCTCACCCAAACCCTAATCCTCACCCTTGCCATAACCCTCACACTCAGCCTAACTGTCACGTTTAACCTTACCTTCACCCCCACCTTAACCCTCACCCTAACCCTAACTCTAAACCTAACCCTCACCCTAACCCTAACTCTACCCCTAAACCTCACCCTCACTCTAACCCTAACTTTAACACTAACCCTAACACTAAACCTCACCCTAACCCTAACCCTAACCCTTAAACTAACCCTAACACTCACCCTCACCCTCACCCTCAGCCTAAACCTAAGGCTACCCCTAACCCTACCCCTAACCCTCACACTAACCCTAACCCAAACCCTAATCCTAATGCTAACAATAATCCTAACCCTCACCCTCACCCTCAGCCTCAACCTAACCCTAATTCTAACTCTAAACCTCACCCTCACCCTAACACTAAGGCTAACCCTAACCATAAACCTCACCCTAACCGTAATCCTAACCCAACCCTAAACCCCACCCTAACCCTAACCCTAACCCTCACACTCACCGTAACTCTAACCCTAACCCTAACGATAACACTAACCCTATCCCTAACCATCACCCTAACCCTAATCCTCACCCCCACCCTCACCCCCACCCTCACCCTTAGCCTAACTCTAAGCCTAAGCCTAATCCTCAGCCTAAACCTCACACTCAGCCTCCCCCTAAACCTAACCCTCACCCTTACCTTAACCCTCACCCTCATCTTAACCCTTACCCTCAGCGTAAACCTCACCTTTACCCTTACCATCATCCTCACCCTAACCTCACCCGAACCCTAAACCTCATCCTAACCCTCACCCTAACAATAAACCTAACCATCATGCTAACCCTAACCCTCACCCTCAAACTCACCCTCAGCCTAACTGGAAGCCTAAGCCTAAGCCTTACCCTAACCCTTACCCTCACCCGAGCCCTCACCCTTACCCTAATCCTAACGATCACACTAACCTAAACCTCACCTCCATTCTCACCCTCAGCCTAACCCTAAGCCTAAGCGTAGCCCTAACCCTAATCCTCACCCCCCACCCTCACTCTTAGCCTAACCATAAGCCTAAGCCTAATCCTCACCCTAAACCTCACACCCAGTCTCACCCTAACCCTAATCCTAAACCTAACCCTATCCCTAAACCTCAACCTAACCCTCACCCTCACACTTACCTTAACACTACCCATAATCCTAAACTTCACCCTATCCCTCCCCCTAACCCTAACCATACCCATAACCCTCAACTTCAGCCTCTTGCTCACCGCAAAGTTAACCCTAATCATAACACTAACAATAAACCTAACACTAAGCCTAACCCAAACCCTAACTCTAAGCCTCAACCTCACCCTCACCCTCATCCTAAGCCTAAGCCTAACCATAACTCTAACCCTAAATCTAACCCTAAAACTAATCCTAATCCTCAGCCTCACCCTCACACTAACCCAAACCCTAACCCTAACCCTCACCCTAATTCTAAGCCTAACCCTAACCCTAAACTTCACACTCACCCTCACCCTAACCCTAAACCTAACCCTATCCCTAACCCTAGACCATACCCTAACCCTCACCCTAGCCCTCACCCTTACCGTAATCCTAACCCTAATCCTCAATCTAAATTTCACACTAACCTGAACCCTAACCCGAACCCTAACCTTCACCCTCATGCTCGGCCTAAGCCCAAGCCTAAGCATAATCCTAAGCCTAAACCTAACCCTCACGCTAACACTAACACTAACACTAAACCTAACTCTAACCCTAAATCTCACCCTCAACCTAACCTTAACTCTAATCCTAAGACTAAAACTAAACCTCATCCTAACCCTAACCCTAACCCTAACACTAACACTAACCATAACCCTAACCCTAACCCTAACAATAACCCTAACCCTAACCCTCACACTCACCCTAACAATAACTCTCACCCTAAACCTAACCCTCACCAAAACACTTACCCTCAACCTAACATAAACCCTAAAGCTAACACTAACACTCACACTAACCCCAAGCATCACCCTAACCATAAACCTCATCCTAACACTAACCCTAACCCTCAAGCTCACCCTAAACCTCACACTAACCCTAACACTATTCCTCAATCTAACCCTCACCCTCATCCTAAACCTAACACTAACCCTCACCCTAACCGTAACCCTCACCATTACTGTAATCCTCACCCTCAGCCAAACCCTCAAATTTACCCTTACTTTCAACCCCACCCTAACCTTGACCCTAACCATCACACTAAACCTAACTCTACCCTGAAACCTCACCCTCACCTTAACCCTAACCCTAACCCTAACCCTAACCCTAACCCTAACAATAACCCTAACCCTAACCCTAACCCTCACCCAACCATAAACCTCACCCTAAACCTAACCCTCACCCTAACACTTCCCCTCACCCTAACACTGACCCTAACCCGAACACTAACCCTCAAACTAACGCTAAACCTCAACCTAATCCTAAATCTTACCATTACCCTAACCCTAACCCTAACACTGACCCTCACCCTAGCCCTCACCATAACCCGAATTTTAACCCTCACCTTCACCCTAACCCTAACCCACATCCTCACCCTAAACCTCACACTAACCCTAACCCTAATCCTCAATCTAACACTCACCCTGAACCTAACCCTAACCCTTACCCTAACCCTAAACCTAACCCTAACCCTCACCCTAACACTCAAACTCAGCCTAAACCTCAACTTTAACCTTACCATCATCCTCACCCTAACCCTCACCCTAACCCTAACCCTCACCCTCACCATAAACCTAACCCTCAACCTAACCCTCACCCTAACCCTAACTCTAAACCTAAACCTTAATTTAACACTAACACTAAACCTCAACCTCAACTTAGCCCTCACCCTATCCCTAATCTTCATTCTTAACCTCACCCTAACCATAAACTTAACCCTTACCCTAACCATAATCTTAACCCTAAGCGTCAACCTTACCCTAAAACTCAAGCTCACCATAAACCTAACCCTAACCCTCACCCTAACCCTAAATTTACCCGAACCCTAACTCTCACTGTAAACCTAACCCTAACCCTCACTCTCAACCTCACCCTCAGCCTAACCCTAAGCCTAACCCTAACCCTAACCCATACACTCACCCTAACCCTTATGCTAATCCTAATCCTAACCTTTTGCCTCATCCTCACCCTCAACCTAACCCTCACCCTAACCCTAACTGTAACACTAACCCTAACCCTAAACCTCAATTTCAGCCTCACCCTAACCATAACTCTAACTGTAAACCTCACCCTCACCCTAACCCGAACCCTAACACTAACCCTAAACCTCATCCTAACGCTAACCCTAAACCTCAACCTCAAACTAGCCCTCACCCTAACCCTAATCCTATCCCTAACCCTCATCGTAACCCTCACCCTAACACTAACCTTAACCTTCCCCTCACACTAACCCTAATCCTAACACTAACCCTCAACCTAACCCTAACCCTCACTGTCACCATATCCCTTACCCTAACGCTTAACTTAACCCTAAATTGAACCCGAACCCTAACTCTCACCCCAACGCTAAACCTAACCCTCACCCTAAGCCTAACCCTCACCCTTACCGTAAGCCTCACACTCAGCCTAACCCTCACCTTTAACCTTACCGACACCCTCACCCTAACACTAACCCTAACACTAAACCTAAACCTAAACCTCACCCTAACCCTAACCCTCACCCTCACCCTGAACCTCACCATAACTCTAACCCTAAACCTAACAATAACACTTACCCTAACCGTAATCATAACCCTAAACATAACCATAACCTTCACCTCAGCCTCAACCTCAGCCTAACTGTAAGCCTAAGCCTAATCCAAACCCTAACCCTCACCGTAATCCTAACCCTAACCCTCAACCTAACCGTAAACTTAACCCTATCCCTCCCCATAACCCTAACTCTAACCCTAACCCTAGCCCTCACCCTTACCCTAATCCTAACCCTAAACCGCAAGTTAACTTTCACTGTAACCCTCACCCTCACCCTCACCCTCACCCTCACCATAACTCTAACCCTAACCCTAACAATAACTCTAACAATACACTAACCATAACCATAACACTCAACCTCAGCCTCACCCTCACACCAAACTTAACCCTAACCATAACACTAACAATAACCCTAACACTAACCCTAACCCTAACACTAATCCTCACACCCACCTTCACCCTCAGCCTAACCCTAAGCCTAATCCTAACTCTAACCTAACCCTCACCATAACCCTAATTCTAACCCTAAACCTAACACTAACCCTAACCCTAAACCTAACCCTAATCCTCAGCCTCACCCTCACACTAACCCAAACCCTAACCCTAACCCTCACCCTAACTCTAAGCCTAACCCTAACCCTAAACCTCACACTCACCCTCACCCTAACCCTAATCCAAAACATAACCCTATCCCTAACCCTAGCCCTCACCCTAACCCTAATCCTAACCCTAAACCTCAATCTAACCTTCACCCTAACCCGAACCCTAACCTGAACCCGAAACCTCACCCTCACCCTCACCCTCACGGTAACTCTAACCCTAACCCTAACAATACCTCTAACCCTAACCCTAACCCTAACCATAACCAAAACCCTCGCCCTCAGACTCACCCTCACAGCAAACTTAACCCGAACCATAACACTAACAATAACCCTAACACTAACTCTAACCCTCACCCTATTCCTCACACCCACCCTCACCCTCAGCCTAACCCTAAGCCTAACCCTAACCCTAACACTAACCCTATCCCTAACAATAACTCTAATTCTAAACCTCACCCTCACCCTAACCCTTACTCTAAACCTATCCCGAAACCGCACCCTAACCCTAACCCTCAACCTCATCCTCACCGTATCTCTAACCCTAACCCTAAGAATAACAATAACCCTAACCCTAACCTTAACCATAAGCATAACCCTCACCTTCAGCGTCATGCTCACCGCAAACTTAACCCTAAGCATAACACTAACAATAAGCCTAAACTTAAGCCTAAACCTAACCCTAACTCTAATCCTCAAACCCACCCTCACCCTCATCCTAACCCTAAGCCTAATCCTAACTCTAACCATAACTCTCACCATAACCCTAACACTAACCCTAACACTAACACTAACCCTAACAATAAACCTAACACTAAAAATAAGCCTAATCCTCAGCCTCACCCTCACACTAACCCAAAACCTAACCCTAACCCTCACCCTAATTCTAAGCCTAACCCTAACCCTAAACCTCACACTCACCCTCACCCTAACCCTAATCCTAAACCTAAACCTATCCCTAACCCTAGCCCTCACCCTAACCCTAACCCTAAAACTCAATCTAACCTTCACCCTAACCCGAACCCTAACCAGAACCCTACCCCTCACCCTCATGCTCAGCCTAAGACTAAGCCTAAGCCTAAGCTTAACCGTAACCCTCACCCTAACCCTAACACTAATACTAACCCTAACTGTAACCCTAAATATCACCCTCACCCTAACCTTATCTCTAACCGAAACCCTAAAACTAAACTTCATTCTAACTGTAACCCTAACCCTAACCCTAATCATAACCCTAACACTAACCCTAACCCTAACAATAACCCTAAAACTCACACTCACGCTATCAATAACCTTCACCCTTACACTAACCATCACCCTATCCCTTAACCTCATGCTCACCCAACCCTCACACTAAGCCTAAAATGCAACTTAACCCTAACTTTAACCCTGACCATCACACTCAACTTCACCCTCACCCTAACCCTCAACCTCACCCTCACCCTCACCCTAACCCAAAACCTAACCCTAACCCTCACCCTAACCCTAACCCTCACACAACCTTAAACTTAACCCTCACCCTCACCATAACTCTAACCCTCACCCTAACCCTAATCCTCACACTAACCCTAAACCTAACACTAACCCTTATCCTCACACTAACCCGCACCCTAACCCTAACCTTAACTCTAAGTCTCACCCTCACCATAACCTTCACCTTCACCCTAACCCTCACCCAAACCCTAACCCTCACACTCACCCTAACGCTCACCCTCACCCTAAAGCTAACACTAAACCTAAACCTCACCCTAACACTCACAATAAACCTAACCCTCACTCTAACCATAAACCTAACACTAAACCTTACCCTAACCCTTACCCTAACCGTTACCCTCACCAAAATCCTAACCCTAATCCTCACACTAACCCTAACACTAACCCACACACTAAAACTCACCCTAACCCTCACCCTCACCCTAACCATAACCCTCACCCACATCCTCACCTTCAGCCGAACCCTAACTCTAACCCTAATCCTAACCCTGAACCTCACCCTCACTCTGAACCTAACCCTAACCCTAAACCTCACCCTCACCCTCACCCTAACCCTATCCGTAAACCTATCACTAACCTCACCCTAATCCTAACCTTCAACCTAAACCTCAATCTAACACATACCCTCACCCTCACCCAAACCCTCACCTTAACCCTCACCCTAAACCTCACCCGCACCCTAAACCTCACCCTAAACCTTATCCTAACCCTAACCCTAACCTTAACCCTAAACCTCACCGTCACCCTAACCCTAACCCTAAACGTATCCTTAATCTTAGCCCTAACGCTAACCCTAAACTTAAAACGAACACACACTCTCATCGTCACTCTAAACATAACCCTAACCATATCCCTAACCCTCACCGTAAATCATACCCTCATCCTAATCCTAACCCTAATACTAACCCTAAACCTAACAATAACCCTAACCCTAAACCTAACCCTAAACCTAACCCTAATCCTCAGCCTCACCCTCACACGAACCCAATCCCTAACCAAAACCCTCACCCTAACTCTAAGCCTAACCCTAACACTAAACCTCACACTCACCCTCACCCTAACCCTAAACCTAAACCTAACGCTATACCTAAACCTAGCCCTCACCCTAACCTTAACCCTAGCCCTCACCCTTACCCTAATCCTAAATCTAAACCTCAATCTAACCTTCACCCTAACACGAACCTTAACCCGAACCCTAAAACTCATCTTCATGCTCGGCCTAAGCCTAAGCCTAATCCTAAGCTTAACCCTAACCCTCAACCTAACCCTAACCCTAACACTAACCCTAAATCTAACCCTAAATGTCACCCTCACCCTAACCTTAACTCTAACCCTAACCCTAAAACTAAACTTCATCCTAACCCTAACCCTAACACTAACCCTAAGCATAACCCTAACCCTAACCCTCACCTTAACACTTACCCTAACCCTAAAATAAACCCTAATGCTAACACTAATGCTCAACCTAACCCTAACCCTCACACTTACTGTAAACCTCACCCTCAGCCTAACCCTCAAATTTACCCTTACCTTCAACCCCACCCTAACCCGCAACCTAACACTAACCCTCGCCCTAACCCTCACCCTAATCCTAACTCTAACCCTAAACCTCACCCTCACCTTAACCCTAACTCTAACCTTAACCCTAACACTAAACTTCACCCTAACCCTAACCCTAACTCTCACCCTCACACTCACCGTAACTGTAACCGTAAACCAAACCCTAAAAATAACCCTAACCCAAACCCTCACCCTAACCATAACCCTCACCCTAATCCTAACCCTCACCCTAACACTTACCCTCACCCTAACCCTAATCCTCACACTAACCCTAAACCTAACCCTAACCCTAACCCTCACACGAACCCTCAACCTAACCCTAACCCTAACCTTAATTCTCACCCTCACATTAATCCTCACCCTATCCCTTAACCTCATGCTCACCCAACCCTCACACTAAGCGTAAACCTCAACCTAACCCTAAGCCTAACCCTCACCATCACCCTCAACTTCACCCTCACCCTAACCCTCACCCTCACCCTCACCCTCACCCTAACCCAAAACCTAACCCTACCCTGACCCTTACCCGAACCCTCACAAACCTTAATCTTAACCCTCACCCTCACCATAACGCTAACGCTCACCCTAACCCTAATCCTCACACAAACCCTAAACCTAACACTAACCCTTATCCTCACACTAACCCTCACCCTAACCCTAACCTTAACTCTAAGTCTCACCCTCACCATAACCTTCACCTTCACCCTAACCCTCACCCAAACCCTAACCCTCACACTCACCCTAACCCTCACTCTCACCCTAAAGCTAACACTAAACCTAACCCTCACCCTAACACTCACACTAAACCTAACCCTCACTCTAACCATAACCCTAACACTAAACCTTACCCTAAACCTAAACCTAACACTTACCCTCACCATAACCCTAACCCTAATCCTCACAGTAACCCTAACACTAACCCACACACTAAAACTCACCCTAATCCTCATCCTCACCCAAACCCTAACCCTCACCCACACCCTCACCTTCAGCCTAACCCTAAACCTAACCCTAATCCTAACCCTGAACCTCACCCTCACCCTGAACCTAACCCTAACCCTAACCCTCACCCTCACCCTCAACCTAACCCTAACCATAAACCTATCACTAACCCACACCCTAACCCTAACCCTCAACCTAACCCTCAATCTAACACATACCCTCACCCTCACCTTAACCCTCACCCTAACCCTTACCCTAAACCTCACCCTCACCCTAAACCTCACCCTAACCGTATACCTAACCCTAACCCTAACCCTAACGTAAAAACTAAACCTCACTCTCACTGTCACTCTAACCATAACCCTAACCGTATCCCTAAAACTAAACCTCACCATAACCCTAACCCTAACCCTAACCCTCACCGTCACCCTAACCCTAACCCTAACCGTATACCTAACCCTAACCCTAACCCTAACGTAAAAACTAAACCTCACTCTCACTGTCACTCTAACCATAACCCTAACCGTATCCCTAACCCTCACCCTAACCCTCACCCTAAAACATAGCCTCACCCTAAACCTAACCCTAACCCTCAACCTAACTCTATTCCTCTTCCTAATACTCATCCTCACCCTAAAACTTATCCTAACCTTTACCCTCACCCTAAACCTAACCCTAAACGTACCGCTCACCAGATCCCTCACACCCAAGATCACCCTCAGCCTAACCCTAAGCCTAAGCCTAGCCCTAGCCATAACCCTCACCCTCAACCTCACCCTCACTGCAAACTTAAAGCAAACCATAACACTAACAATAACCCTAATTTAAACCCTAACACTAACCCTAACCCTCACACCCACCCTCACCCTCAGCTTAACCCTAAGCATAAACCTAGGCCTAACCCTAACCCTCACTGTAACCCTAGCCCTAAACCTAACCCTAAACCTAACCCTAGTCCTCAGCCTCGCCTTCACCCTAACCCAAACCCCAACCCTAACCTTCACCTTAACCCTAAGCCTAAACCTAAGCCTAAACCTAACGTTCACACTCAACCTCACCCTAACCCTAATCTGAAACCTAAACCTATCCCTCACCCTAAACCTCACCCTAACCCTCAACCTAACCCTCACCCTAACCCTAAGTCTAAACCTAAACCTCATCCTAACTCTAACCTAACCCTCACCCTAACCCTAACCCTAACCCTCACACTCATGCTAAGCCTAAGCCTAAGCTTAAGGCTAAGCCTAAGCCTAACCCTAACTCTCACACTAATCCTAACACTAACCCTCACCCTAACCCTAAACCTAACACTAACCCTAACTCTAACCCTAAACCTCACCCTCACCCTAACCCTAACTCTAAACCTAATCCTAAACCTAAATCTCATCCTAACCCCAACCCTAACCCACACCCTTACCCTCACGGTAAACATAACACTATAACCCTAACACTAAAAATAACCCTAACCCTAACCCTAACCATCACCCTAACCATAACCATAACCATAACCCTCACCCTAAACCTAACCCTCAACCTAACACTAACCCTAACCATAACCCTAAAACTCACACTAACCCTAACCATCACCCTAACCCTAAACCTCACCCTAACACTAACCCTAACCCTCACCCTCACCCTAGCCCTCACCCTAACCCTAACTCTCATCCTCACCCTAAACCTCACACTAACCTTAACACTAATCCTCAATCTAACCCTCACCTTCAACTTAACCCTAACCCTAACCCTCATCCTAAACTTAACCCTCACCCTTACCATAACTCTCACACTCAGCATAACCCTCATTTTTAGCCTTACCGTCAAACCAACCCTAACCCTCATGCTAACCATAACCCTCACCCTAACACCCCTCCCTAACCCTAACTCTACCCCTAAACCTCACCCTCACCCTAAGCCTAACTCTAACCCTAACCCTAACACTAAACCTCACCCTAACCCTAAAGCTCACACTCAACCTCATCATAACCGTAATCTTAGCCCTAAACATAACCCTCACCCTAACCCTAACCCTCAACCTAATACTATCCCTAACCCTCACACTCACTGAAACCCTAACCCTAATCCTTATCCTAACCCTAACCCTAACCCTCAACCTCAGCTAAACCCTCAACCTAACCCTAACCATAACCCTCACCCTAACCCAAACCCTCACCCTAACCCAAACCCTCACCCTAACAAATACCCTCAACCTAACACTAACCCTAAACCTAACACTAACCCTCACACTAACCCTAATCCCAACCCTAAACCTCAACCTAACTCTCACCCTCACACTAATCCTAACACTAACACTAAACTTAACCCTCACCCTAACCCTCCCACTAAAACTGTATCTAACCCTAAACTTCACACTCACCTTAACCCTAAACCTAACCCTAACCCTAAACGCCACCATAAACCTAACCCAATTCCTCACCGTACCCTTACAATCACCATAATTCTAACCCTAACCCTAACAATAACACTAATCCTAACACTAAACCCAACCCTAACCCTAAGCCCAACCCTAATCCTAACACTCACCCTCACCATAACCCTAATCCTAACCCTAAACTTCACCCTAACACTAACCCTACCCCTCACCCAAACCCTAGCACTCACCCTAACTCTAATCCTAACCCTAATCCTCATCCTAACCCTCACCCTCACCCTAACCCTAACCCTCACCCGCACCCACACCCTCACCGTAACTCTAACCCTAAACCTAACAATAACACTAACCCTAACCTGAACCATCACCCTAACCCTAATCCTCACCCCCAAACTCACCCCCAGCCTAACCCTAAGCCTAAGCCTAACACTCACACTGACCCTCATACTCACCCTCACCCTAACCCTAAAGCTAAACCTAACCCTATCCCTAAACCTCAACCTAATCCTCCCCCTCCCCCTAACCCTAACACTAAACCTAAACCTAACTCTCACCCTAACCCTCCCCCTCACCCTAACTCTAACCCTAAACTTCACCCTGACCCTAAACAAATCCCTCACTCTCACTCTCAACCTCACCGTAACTCTAACCCTAACCCTAACAATAACACTAACCCTAACCCTAACCCTAACTGTGACCCTAACCATTACCATAACCCTCACCCTCACCGCAAACTTAACCCGAACCATAACACTAACAATAAACCTAAACCTAACCGTAACCCTAAACCTAATCTGCACCCCCACCCTCACCCTCACCCTCAGCCTAACCCTTAGCCTAAGCCTAACCCTCACCATAATCCTAACCTTAACCCTAAACCTAACCCTAATCTTCAGCCTCACCCACACCCTAACCCAAAACCTAACCCTAACCCTCACACTAAACCTAAGACTTAACCTAACCTTAACCCTCACCCTAACACTTACCCTCACCCTAACACTAACCCTAACTCTCACACTAACCCTCACAGTAACACTGTCACCCTAACCCTAAACCTCACCCTAACCCTAACCCTAACCCTCAGCGTCACCCTAGCCCCCACACTAATCTTAATTCTAACCCTAACCCTCACCCTAACACTAACCATCATCCTTACCCTAAACCTCACACTAACCCTAACCCTAATCCTCAATCTATCCCTCACCCTCACCCTAATCCTTACGCTAACAATCACCCTAAGCCTAACCCTCACCCTTAGGGGAACATTCACCCTCAGCCTAACCCTCATGTTTACTCTGACCATCACGCTCACCCTAACAGTCACCCTAACCCTAACCCTCATGCTAACACTCACCCTAACCCTAACCCTATCCATCACCCAACCCTAACCCTCACACTCACCCTCACCCTCAGCCTAAACCTAAGTATAAGCCTAACCCTAACCCTAACACTCAACCTCACCCTAGCCCTCACCCTAAACCTCATCCTAACCATCCTAACCCTATCCCTCATCCTAACCCTCACCCTAACCTGCACCCTATCCATCACCCAAAACTTATTCCTCACCCCCAACCTCACCCTCAGCCTAACCCTTAGCCTAAGCCTAAACTTAACCATAACCCTCACCTTCAGCCTCACCCTCACCGCAAACTTAACCAAAACCATAACACTGACAATAACACGAATTTTAAACCGAAACCTAACCCTTATCCTAACCCCCACCTTCACCCTCAGCCTAACCCTAAGCCTAACGCTAGGCGTAACCCTAATTCTCATTGTAACCCTAAACCTAACATTAACCCTAACCCTAAACCTAACCCTAATCCTCAGCCGCACCCTCACCCTAACCCAAACCCTTAGCCTAACCCTAACACTAACGCTCACACTCACCCTCACCCTAAACCTAATCCTAAAACTAACCCTAACCCTCACCCTAACCCTCATCCTAACCCAACCCCTAACACTAACACTAACACAAACCCTCACCCTAACGATCACCCTAACCCTAATTCTAACCCTAACTCTCACCCTCGCCTTAACCGTAACCCTAACCATAACCCTAAACCTCAACCTAACACTAACCCTAAACCTCACCCTCACCCTAAACCTCACCCTAACCCTAACCCTAAACCTCACTCTCACCCTAGCCCTCACCCTAACCCTAACCCTAACTCTCACCCTAACCATAACCCTCACCATAACCCTAACTTTCACACTAAACCTAACCCTAACCCTCACCCTCACCCTCATCCTAACCCTAAATTAAACCTCACCCTCACCCTAAACCAAACGCTAACCCTAACACTGACTCTAACCCTAAGCCTGACCCTAACTCTAACCGTCACACTCACCCTCAATCTAAACGTAATCCTAAACCTATCCGTATCCCTAAGCCTAACCCTCACATTAACCATCACCCTAGTGCTCACCCTAACCCTAATCCTAACACTTCACCTCATCCTAACTCTCACCCTAACCCTAACCCTAACCCTTACCCTAACCCTAACCCTAACCCTCACCCTCATTCTCGGCCTAACCCTAACAATAACCCTCACACTAACCTTCACCCTAACCCTAACAGTGACACTAACGCAAACTCTAACCCTAAACTTCACCCTCACCCTAACCCTAATTCTAACCCTAACTCTTAATATAAACCCTAACTCTTAATATAAACTCTTAATATAAACTCTTAATATAACTCTTAATATAAACCTTAATATAAACTCTTAATATAAAACTCTTAATATAAACTCTTAATATAAACTCTTAATATAAACTCTTAATATAAACTCTTAATATAAACTCTTAATATAAACTCTTAATATAAACTCTTAATATAAACTCTTAATATAAACCGAACCCTAACCCTCACCCTCATAGTAACCATAACCCTAACCCTAACAATAACACTAAACCTAAACCTAACCCTCATAACCGTCACCATAAACCTAACCCTCAACCTAACACTTAACCTCACCCTAACACTAACCCCAACCCTAACACTAATCCTCACACTAACCCTAACCATCACCCTGACCCTAAACCTCACCCTAACCCTAAACCTCACCCTCACCCTAGCCCTCACCCTAACCCTAACCCTCACCCTAAACCTAGACCTAATCCTAACCCTCTACCTTACCCTAACCCTCACGTTCATCATAACCCTAACCCTAACCCTAAGAATAACCATAACCCTAAACCTAAACTTAAACTTCACCCTCACCGTAACTCTAACCCTAACCCAAACACTCACCCTTACCCTAACCCTGACCCTAATCCTAACGCTAAACCTCACCATAAACCTAACACTAAACCTAATCCTCACCCTAGGACATACCCGAACCCTAATCTAACCCTAACCCTCACCCTAACCCTCACTCTAACCCTAAACCAAAACCTCACCCTAAATCTAACCCTCACCCTCACACTTAGCCCCTGCCTAAGCCTAAGCTTAACACTAACCCTAACCCCAACTGTCACACTCACATTCACCGTAACCCTAATCCTAACCCTAACACCAACCCTAACCCTAACACTAAACCTATACCTAACCCTCACCCTAACCCTCACTCTAAAGCTAACACTAACCCTATTGCTCATCCTAGCACATAACCTAACGCTAATCCTATCCCTAACCCTCACCATAAGTCTCAACCTTACCCTCACTCTAAACCTAAATCTAAAGCTAACCCTAAACCTCACCCTAACGCTATTGCTAACCCTAACCCTAACAAGAACACTAACCTCACACTCACCCTCACCTTAACCCTAATCCTAATCCTAAACCTTACCCTAACCCTCACCCTCACCCTAACTCTCAGCCTAACCCTACGACTAACACTATCCCTAACACTAATCCTCACCCTAACCCTCACCCTAACCCTAGCTCTAATCCTATCCCTCACCCTCGCCTTAACCGTAACCCTAACCATAACCCTAAACCTCACCCTAACCCCTAACCCTAAACCGCACCCTCACCCTAAACCTCACCCTAACCCTAACCCTAACACTAACACTAACACTAATCCTCACCCAAACCCTAACCCTAACCCTCAATCTCGGCCTAAGCCTAAACCTAACTCTAAGCTTAATCCTAACCCTAACCCTCAAACTAACCTCACAATAACCCTCACCCTAACACTAACAGTAACACTAACGCTAACTCTAACCCTAAACTTCACTCTCACCCTAAACCTAATTCTAACCCTAACCCTTAATATAAACCTCACCCTAAATGAACCCTAACCCTCACCCTCACAGTAACCGTAACCCTAACCCTAACTCTAACAATAACACTAAACCTAACCCTAACCCTCATTGTAACCCTAAGCGTCACCATAAACCTAACCCTCACCCTAACACTTCCCCTCACATTAACACTAACCCTAACCCTAACACTAATTCTCACACTAACCCTAACCATCACCCTAACCCTAAACCTCACCCTAAACCTAGACCTAATCCTAACCCTCAACCTTACCCTAACCCTCACCCTTATCATAACATTAACCCTAAACCCTACCCTATGCCTAAACCTAATCCTAACCCTAAACCTCACCCTAACTGTAACCCTAACCCTCACCCTCATGATAGTCCACACCCTAACCATAAACCTAAACCTAACCCTCATCCTAACGCTCACCCTAACCCTAAACCTAAACCTCACCCTAAACCTAAACCTCACCCTCACCCTCAGCCTAACACTAAGCCTAATCATAACCCTAACCATAACCCTCACACTCAACCTCACCCAAAACCTAATCCTAAACCTAACCCTATCCCTAACCCTAACCCTCACCCTAACCCTCACCCTAACCCTAACCCTAACACTAAACCTAACACTAACCCTCAGAGTAAATCTCAACTTAACACTAATTCTAACCCTAAACCTCACCCTATCCCTCACCCTAACCCTAACTCTAACACTAAACCTCACCCTCAACCTCATCCTAACCCTAACCCTCAACATCACCCTCATCCTAACCCTCACCCTAACACTAACCCTAACACTAATCCTAACCCAAATCCTAATCCTAACTCTCACCCTAACCCTAACCCTAACTCTCATCCAAACGCTAACCCTAACCCAAACCCTAACCCTAACCCTCAACCTCACCCTCACCCTCAGCTTAACGCTAAGCCTAACCTTAACCTAACCCTAACCCAAACACTCACCCTAACACTAATCTTTATCCTAATCTTAACCCTAACCCAAACCCTCACCTTAAACCCTCACCCTCATCCTCACCCTCACACTAACCCAAACCCTAACTCTAACCCTAATCCTAAACCTCACCCTGACCCTCACCCTAACCCTAAAACTAGCCCTAAACCTCACCCTCACCCTCACCCTAAATCTAAACCTAACCCTAAACCTCACCCTAACCCTAACCCTCACCTTCGCAGTAACTCTAACCCTAACCCTAACAATAACACTAACCCTCACCCTAACCCTGACACTCACCCTCACCGTAACCCTAACCCTAACCCTAATCCTCACCCTCACCCTAAACCTCACCCTAACCCTAACCCTAAACCTCACTCTCACCCTAGCCCTCAACCTAAAGCTAACCCTAACACTAACCCTCACCCTAAACATAACCCTCATCATAACCCTAAATTTCACACTAACCCTAACCCTAACCCTCACCCTCACCCTCACCCTAACCCTAACCCTAACCCTCACCCTCACCCTAAACCAAACGCTAACCCTAACACTGTCTCTTGTCTCTAACCCTAAGCCTAACCCTAACCCTAACCCTCACACTTACCCTCATTCTAAACCTAATCCTAAACTTAACCCTATCCCTAACCCTGACCCTCACATTAACCATAACCCTAGCGATCACCCTCACCCTAATTCTAACCCTACACCTCATCCTAACACTCACCCTAACGTTAACCCTAACCCTTACCCTAACCCTAACCCTAACCCTCACCCTCACTCTCGGCCTAAGCCTAAGCCTAACCCTAAGCTTAAGCCTAACCCTAACCCTCACACTAACCCTCACCCTAACTCTAACACTAACACTAACGCTAACTCTAGCCCTAAACCTCACCCTCACCATCCCTAACTCTAACCCTAACCCTTAATATAAACATCACCCTAAACCGAACACTAACCCTCACTCTCACAGTAACCATAACCCTAACCATAACCCTAACAATAACACTAAACCTAAACCTAACCCTCATTGTATCCATAGCCGTCACCATAACCCTAACCCTCACCCTAACACTTACCCTCACCCTAACACTGAGCCTAACCCTAACACTAATCTTCATACCAACCCTTACCATCACCCTAACCCTAAACCTCACCCTAACCCTAAACCTCACACTCACTCTAGCCCTCACCCTAACCCTCACCCTAAACCTAGATCTAATCCTAACCCTCAAACTTACCCTAACCCTCACCCTCATCATAACCTTAACCCTAACACCCACCCTATGCCTAAAAATAATCGTAACCCTAAACTTCATCCTAACCCTAACCCTAAACCTCACCCTCATGCTAGCCCTCACCGTAATCCTAATCCTAAACCTAACCCTCATCCTAACACTCACCCTAACCCTAAATCTAAAGCTCACCCTAAACCTAAACCTCAACCTCACCCTCAGCCTAACCCTAAGTCTAATCATAACCCTAACCATAACCCTCACACTCAACCTCACCCAAAACCGAATCCTAAACCTAAGCCTATCCCTAAACCTAACCCTCACCCTAACCCTCACCCTAACCCTAACCCTAACACTAAACCTAACACTAACCCTCACAGTAAATCTCAACTTAACACTAACTCTAACCCTAAAACTCACCCTCACCCTAACCCTAACCATCACCCTCACCCTCACCCTCAGCCTATCCCTAAGCCTAAACCTACCCCTAACCCTAACCCTCATACTCACCCTCACACTAATCCTTCTCCTAATCCTAACCCTAACCTTCACCCTAACACTAACCCTCACCCTAACCCTAACCCTATCACTAACCCTAACCCTAAACCTCACCCTATCCCTCACCCTAACCCTAACTCTAATCCTAAACCTCATCCTCACTCTCACCCTAACCCTAACCCTAAACATCACCCTCATCCTAACTCTCACCCTAAACCTAACCCTAACACTAATCCTAACCCTAATCCTCATCCTAACTCTCACCCTAACCCTAACACTAACTCTCACCCAAACGCTAACCCTAAATCTAATCCTCACCCTCACCCTCACCCTCAGCTTAATGCTAAGCCTAGCCCTAACCCTAACCCAAACACTCACCCTAATGCTAACCCTAATCCTAAACCTAGCCCTAACACTAAACCTCACCCTAACCCTCACCCTCATCCTAACCCTCAACCTAACCCTAAACTTAACACTAACCCTAACCCTCAACCTCACCCTAAACCTCACCCTAACCCTAAATCTAACCCTAAACCTCACCCTCACCCTCACCCTAAACCTAACACTAACCCTAATCCTCACCCTAGGACATACCCTAACCCTAATCTAACCCTAACCCTCACACTAACCCTCATTCTAACCCTAAACCAAACCCTCACCCTAAATCTAACCCTCACCCTCACTCTCAGCCTCAGCTTAACCCTAAACCTATGCCTAACCCTAACCCTAACTGTCACACTCACAGTCACCGTAACCCTAACTCTAACCCTAACACCAACCCTAACCCTAACACTAAACCTAAACCTAAACCTCAAACTAACCCTCACTCTAACCCTAACCTGAACTCTATTGCTCATCCTAGCACATACCCTAACGCTAATCCTATCCCTAACCCTCACCATAACCCTCACCCTTACCCTCACTCTAAACCTAACCCTAAAGTTAACCCTTAACCTCACCCTAAAACTAATGCTAACACGAACCCTAACACTACCACTAACCCTCACACTAACCCTCACCTTATCCCTACTCCTAATCCTAACCCTTACCCTAACCCTCATGCTCACCCTAACTCTCATTCTAACCCTACACCCAACACTAACACTAACACTAATCCTCACCCTAACCCTAACTCTAACCCTAACCCTCACCCTCGCCTTAACCGTAACCCTAACCATAACCCTAAAACTCAACCTAACCATAACCCTAAACCTCACCCTCACCCTAAACCTCACCCTAACCCTAACCCTAAACCTCACTATCACCCTAGCCCTCACCCTACCCCTAAACGAAACCCTCAATCTCAGCCTAAGCCTAAACCGAACCCTAAGCTTAAGCCTAACCCTAACCCTCACACTAACCCTCATCCTAACCCTAACACTAACACTAACGCTAACTCTAACCCTAAACCTTACCCTCACCCTAACCGTTACCCTTAATATAAACCTCACCCTAAACCGAACCCTAACCCTCACCCTCACAGTAACCGCAACCCTAACCCTAAACCTAACAATAACACTAAAACTAAACCTAACCCTCATTGTAACCATAACTGTCACCATAAACCTAACCCTCACCCTAACACTTACCCTCACCTTAACACTAATCCTAACCCTAACACTAATCCTCACTCTAACCCTAACCATCATCCTAACCCTAAACCTCACCGTAACCCTAAACCTCCCCCTCACCCTAGCCCTCAACATAACCCTAACCCTCACCCAAAACCTAGACCTAATCCTAACCATCAAAGTCACCCTAAACCTCACCCTCATCAAAACCTTAACCATAACCCCCACCTTATGCCTACCCTTAATCCTAACCCTTAACCTCACCCTAACCCTAACCCTAACCCTCAACCTCATGCTAGCCATCACCCTAATCCTAATCCTAAACCTAATCCTCATCCTAACCCTCACCCTAACCATAAACCTAACCCTCATCCAAACCCTAAACCTCACCCTCACCCTCAGCCTAACCATAAGCCTAAAGCTAACCCTAACCCTAACCCTAACCCTCATACTCACCCTCACACTAACCCTAATCCTAATCATAACCCTAAACTTAACCCGCACCCTAACACTAATCCTCACCCTAACCCTAACCCTAACACTAACCGTAACCCTAAACCTCACCCTATCCCTTACCCTAACCCTAACTCTAACCCTAAAACTCACCCTCAACCTCACCCTAACCCTAATCCTAAACATCACCATCATCCTAACCCTCACCCTAACCCTAACCCTAACACTAATCCTAACCCTAATCCTCATCCTAACTCTCACCTTAAACCTAACCCTAACTCTCACCCAAACGCTAACCCTAATCCAAAGCCAAACCCTAATCCTCACCCTCACCCTCACCCTCAGCTTAAGGCTAAGCCAAACCCTAACCCTAAGTCTAACCCAAACACTAACCCTAACACTAACCCTAACCCTAAACCTCACACTAAACCTCACCCTCACCCTAAATCTAACCCTAAACCTCACCCTCACCCTCACCCTAAAACTAACTCTAACCCTAAACCTCACCCTAACCCTAACCCTCACACTCACCCTCACCTTCACCGTAACTCTAACCCTAACCCTAACAATAACACTAACCCTCACCCTAAACCTACCACTAACCCTCACCGTAATCATAAAACTAAACCAAAACCTCACCCTAACCCTTACCCTAACCCTAACCTAAAACTCACCCTAACCCTAAACCTCACCCTAACCCTAAACCTAACCCTCACCCTCACTGTAAAATTAAACCTAACCATAACACTAACAATAACAATAACCATAACCCTAAACTTACACTCAACCTCACACTAACCCTAACCCTCACCCTAAACCTATCCCTCACCCTCACTGTAACCCTCACCGTAACACTCACCCTAACCCTAAACCTAACCCTATCCCTGAACCTCACCCTAACTCTAACCCTAACCCTCACCCTCACCCTAACCCTAGTCTTAAACCTAAACCTCACCCTAAACCTCACCCTAACCCTAATCCTAACCCTCACCCTAACCCTAAAACCCTAACAATAACCCTAACCCTAAGCCTCACCTTCAGCCTCAAGCTCGGCCTAAGCATAAGCCTAAGCCTAAGGCTAAGCCTAACCCTGACACTCACCCTCACACTCACCGTAACTGTAACACTAAAGCTAGCCCTAAACCTCACACTAACCCGCACCATAAGGCTACCCTAACCCTAAACTTCACCCTCAGCTTTAACCTAACCCTCACCCTCACCCTCAGCTTAACACTAAGCCTAAGCCTAAGCCTAACCCTAACCCTCACCCTCACACTAGCCCTCAACATAACCCTAATCATAACACTAAACCTAACCCTAACACTCACACTAACCCTAACCCTAAACCTAACAATAACCCTAAACCTCACCCTCACCCTAAAACTAACCCTAAATCTAAACCTCATCCTAACCCTAATCTTAACCCTCAACATCACACTCACCCTCACCCTTACCTTAACCTTAACCTTAACCCTAACCCTAAGAATAACCATAACCCGAAACCTAAACTTAAAACTCACCCTCACCGTAACTCTAAAACTAACCCAAACCCTCACCCTAACCATAACCCTGACCCTAACCCTGACCCTAACCCTAATGCTTAACCTCACCCTAAACCTAAAACTAATCCTAATCCTCACCCTAGGACATACCCTAACCCTAATCCAACCCTAACCCTCACCCTAACCCTCACTCTAACACTAAACCAAACCCTCACCCTCAGCCTCAGCCTAATCCTAATGCTAACCCTAACCCTAACCATAACACTAACCCTCACTCTCACACTCACCCTCACCTTATCCCTAATCCTAAAACTAAGCCTTACCCTAACCCTCACCCTCACCCTAACCCTCATCCTAACCCTACCCCTAACACTAACACTAACACTAACCCTCACCCTAACCCTCACGCTAAACCTAACTCTAATCCTAACCCTCACCCTCGCCTTACCCGTAAACCTAACCATAACCCTAAAGCTCACCCTAACCGTAACCCTAAACCTCACCCTCAACCTAAACCTCACCCTAACCCTAACCCTAAACCTCACTCTCAACCTAGCCCTCACCCTAACCCTAACCCTAACCCTCACCATAACCCTAACTTTCACACTAAACCTAACCCTAAACCTCACCCTCACCCTCACCCCAACCCTAACCCTAACCCTCACCCTCACCCTAAACCAAACCTAACCCTAACACTCACTTTAACCCTAAGCCTAAGCCTAACCCTCACCCTAACCCTCACACTCACCCTCAATCTAAAACTAATCCTAAACCTAACCCTATGCCTAACCTTAACCCTCACATTAACCATCACCCTAGCGCTCACCCTAACCCTAATCCTAACACTACACCACATCCTAACACTCACCCTAACCCTAACCCTAACCCTCAACCTAACCCTAACCCTAACCCTCACCCTCACTCTTGGCCTAAGCCTAAGCCTAACCCTAAGATTAAGCCTAACCCTAAACCTCACTCTAACCCTCACCCTAACTCTAACACTAACACTAACGCTAACTCTAACCCTAAACCACACCCTCACCCTAACCCTAACTCTAAACCTAACCCTTAATATAAACCTCACCCTAAACCAAACCCTAACCCTCACCCTAACAGTAACCGAAACCCTAACCCTAACCCTAACAATAACCCTAAATCTAGCCCTAACCCTCATTGTAACCATAAATGTCACCATAACCCTAAACCTCACCATAACAATTACCCTCACCCTAACACTAACCCCAACCCTAACACTAATCTTCACACTAACCCTAACCATCACTCTAACCCTAAACCTCACCCTAACCCTAAACCTCACCCTCACCCTAGTCCTCACCCTAAACCTAACCGTCACCCTAAACCTAGACCTCATCCTAACTCTCACCCTTACCCTAACCCTCACCTTCATCATAACCTTAACCCTAATGCTCACCCTATGCCTAAACTTAATCCTAACCCTAAACCTCTCCCTAACCCTAACCCTAACCCTCACCCTCACCCTCAGGCTATCCCAAAGCCTAAACCTAACCCTAACCCTAACCCTCATACTCACCCTCACACTTACCCTAATCCTAAACTTAACCCTAAACCTAACCCTCACCCTAACACTAACCCTCACCCTAACCCTAACTCTAACACTTACCCTAACCCTAAACCTCACCCTATACCTTACCCTAACCTTAACTCTAACCCTAAAACTCACCCTCACCCTCACCCTAACCCTAATCCTAAACATCACCCTCATCCTAACTCTCACCCTAAACCTAACCCTAACACTAATCCTAACCCTAATCCTCAACCTACCTCTCACCCTAACCCTAACACTAACTCTCACCCAAATGCTAACCGTAACCCAAACACTAACCCTAATCCTAACCCTCACCCTCACCCTCAGCTTAACGCTAAGCCTAACCCTAACCCTAAGCCTAACCCCAAAACTCACCCTAACACTAACCGTAATCCTAATCCTAACCCAAACTCTAACCCTCACCCTAACCCTCACCCTCATCCTAACCCTCACCCTAATCCTAACCCTAACACTAAGCATAACCCTAAACCTCTCCCCAACCCTCAACCTAACCCTAAATCTAACCCTAAACCTCACCCTCACACTCACCCTAAACCTAACCCGAACCCTAAACCTCAGCCTAACCCTAACCCTCACCCTCAATGTAACCCTCACCCTAACACTCACCCTAACCCTAAACCTAACCCTATCCCTAAACTGCACCCTAACTCTATCCCTAACCCTCACCCTCACCCTAGCACTCACCCTAGCCCTAATCTTAAACCTAAACATCACCCTAAGCCTCACCCTAAATCTAACCCTAACACTCACCCTAACATTAAACTCTAACAATCAGCCTAACCCTAACCCTCACCTTCACCCTCAAGCTCAGCCTAAGCATAAGCCTAGGCCTAAGGTTAACCCTAACCCTCACCCTCACCCTCAGCTTAACACTAAGCCTAAGCCTAAACATAACCCTAACCCTCACCCTCACACTAGCCCTCACCATAACCCTAACCATAACACTAAACCTAACCCTAACACTCACACTATCCCTAACCCTAAACCTAACAATAACCCTAATCCTCACACTCACCTAACACTAACCCTAACTCTAAACCTCATCCTAACCCTAACCCTAACCCTCAACATCACCCTCACCCTCACCCTTACCTTAACCTTAACCTTAACCCTAACCCTAAGAATAACCATGACCCGAAACCTAAACTTAAAATTCACCCTCACCGTAACTCTAACCCTAACTCAAACCCTCACCCTAACCTTAACCCTGACCCTAACTCTAACGCTAAACCTCACCCTAAACCTAACACTATCCCTAAATCTAACCCTTACCCTCACCTTCGACTTAACCGGAACCCTAACCATAACCCTAAAACTCATCCTAACCCTAACCCAAAACCTCACCCTCACCCTAAAACTCACCCTAATCCTAACCCTAAACCTCACTCTCACCCTAGCCCTCACCCTAGCCCTCACCCTCACCCTAACCCTAACCCTAACCCTCACCCTAACCATAACCCTCACCATAAACCTAACTCTCACACTAACCCTAAACCTCACCCTCACCCTCACCCTCACCCTAACCCTAACCCTAACCCTCACCCTCACCCTAAACCAAATCTTAACCCTAACACTCACTCTAACCCTAAACCTAACCCTAACCCTCACACTCACCCTCAATCAAAACCTAATCTTAAACCTAACCCTATCCCTAACACTAACCCTCACATTAACCATCAACCTAGCGCTCACCTAACCCTAATCCTAACCCTACACCTCATCCTAACACTCACCCTAACCTTAACCCTAACCCTCACACTAACCCTCACCCTAACACTAATATTAACACTAACGTTAACTCTAACCCTAAACCTCACCCTCACCCTAACACTAACTCTAACCCTAACCCTTAATATAAACCTCACCCTAAACCTAACCCTAACCCTCACATTAACCGTAACCCTAACCCTAACAATAACCCTAAACCTAACCCTAACCCTCATTGTAACCATAACCGTCACCATAACCCTAACCTCACCCTAACACTTACCCTCACCCTAACACTAACCCTCACCCTAACCCTAAACCTAACACTAACCCTAACCCTAAACCTCTCCCTATCCCTTACCCTAACCCTAAAACTCACCCTCACCCTCACGCTAACCCTATTCCGAAACATCACCTCATCCTAACCCTCACCCTAAACCTAACCCTAACACTAATCATAACCCTAATCCTCATCCTAAATCTCACCCTAACCCTAACTCTCACTCAAACGCTAACCCTAACCCAAACCCTAACCCTAAATCTCACCCTCACCCTCACCCTCAGCTTAACACTAAGCCTAAGCCTAACCCTAAGCCTAACCAAAACACTCACCCTAACACTAACCCTAATCCTAATCCTAACCCAAACTCTAACCCTCACCCTAACCCTCACCCTCATCCTAACCCTCACCCTAACCCTAACCCTAACACTAAACCTAACCCTAAACCTCACACTAAACCTCACCCTCACCCTAAATCTAACCCTAAACCTCACCCTCACCCTCACCCTAAACCTAAACCTAACCCTAAACCTCACCCTCACCCTAAAACTAACCCTAACTCTAAACCTCATCCTAACCCTAACCCTAACCCTCAACATCACCCTCACCCTCACCCTTAACTTAACCTTAACCTTAACCCTAACCCTAAGAATAACCATGACCCGAAACCTAAACTTAAAACTCACCCTCACCGTAACTCTAAACCTAACCCAAACCCTCACCCTAACCCTAACCCTGACCCTAACCCTAATGCTTAACCTCACCCTAAACCTAAAACTAATCCTAATCCTCACCCTAGGACATACCCTAACCCTAATCCAACCCTAACCCTCACCCTAACCCTCACTCTAAACCCAAACCAAACCCTCACCCTAAATCTAACCCTCACCCTCACCCTCAGCCTCAGCCTAAACCTAAGCCTAACACTAACCCTAACCTTAACTGTCACACTCACAGTCACCATAACCCTAATCCTAAACCTAACACCAACCCTAACACTAACACTAACCCTAAATCTAACACTCACCCTAACCCTCACTCTAACCCTAACTCTAACAGTTTTGCTGGTCCTAGCACATACCCTAACGCTAATCCTATCCCTAACCCTCACCATAACCTTCACCCTAACCCTCACTCTAAACCTAACTTTAAAGCTAAACCTCACCCTCACCCTAACCCTAATGCTAACCCTAACCCTAACCCTAACACTAACCCTCACACTCACCCTCACCTTAACCCTAATCCTAAACCTAAGCCTTACCCTAACCCTCACCCGCACCCTAACCCTCATCCTAACCCTACCCCTAACACTAACACTAACACTAACCCTCACCCTAACCCTCACGCTAACCCTAACTCTAATCCTAACCCTCACCCTCGCCTTAACCGTAACCCTAACCATAACCCTAAACCTCACCCTAACCCTAACCCTAAACCTCACCCTCAACCTAAACCTCACCCTAACCCTAACCCTAAACCTCACTCTCAACCTAGCCCTCCCCCTAACCCTAACCCTAACCCTAACCCTCACCATAACCCTAACTTTCACACTAAACCTAACCCTAACCCTCACCCTCACCCTCACCCTAACCCTAACCCTAACCCTCACCCTCTCCCTAAACCAAACCCTAACTCTAACACTCACTGTAACCCTAAGCCTAAGCCTAACCCTCACCCTAACCCTCACACTCACCCTCAATCTAAACCTAATCCTAAACCTAACCCTATGCCTAACCCTAACCCTCACATTAACCATCACCCTAGCGCTCACCCTAACCCTAATCCTAACACTACACCACATCCTAACACTCACCCTAACCCTAACCCTAACCCTCAACCTAACCCTAACCCTAACCCTCACCCTCACTCTTGGCCTAAGCCTAAGCTAACCCTAAGATTAAGCCTAACCCTAAACCTCACTCTAACCCTCACCCTAACTCTAACACTAACACTAATGCTAACTCTAACCCTAAACCACACCCTCACCCTAACCCTAACTCTAAACCTAACCCTTAATATAAACCTCACCCTAAACCAAACCCTAACCCTCACCCTAACAGTAACCGAAACCCTAACCCTAACCCTAACAATAAACCTAAATCTAGCCCTAACCCTCATTGTAACCATAAATGTCACCATAACCCTAAACCTCACCATAACACTTACCCTCACCCGAACACTAACCCCAACCCTAACACTAATCCCCACACTAACCCTAACCATCACTCTAACCCTAAACCTCACCCTAACCCTAAACCTCACCCTCACCCTAGTCCTCACCCTAACCCTAACCGTCACCCTAAACCTAGACTTAATCCTAACCCTCAACCTTACCCTAACCCTCACCTTCATCATAACCTTAACCCTAAAGCTCACCCTATGCCTAAACTTAATCCTAACCCTAAACCTCTCCCTAACCCTAACCATAACCCTCACCCTCATGCTAGCCCTCACCCCAATCCTAATCCTAAATCTAACACTAATAATAACCCTCACCCTAAACCTAACCCTCACCCGCACCCTCAGCCTAACCCTAAGCCTAATCATAACCCTAACCATAACCCTCACACTCAACCTCAACCAAAACCTAATCCTAAACCTAAACCTATCCCTAACCCTAACGCTCACCCTAACCCTAACCCTAACACTAACCCTAACACTAACCCTCACACTAAACCTCAACTTAACACTACCTCTAACCCTAAACCTCACCCTCACCCTCACACTCACCCTCAGCCTATCCCTAAGCCTAAACCTAACCCTAAACCTAACCCTAACCCTCATACTCACCCTCACACTTACCCTAATCCTAATCCTAACCCTAAACCTAACCCTCACCCTAACACTCACCCTCACCCTAACCCTAACCCTAACACTAACCCTAACCCTAAACCTCACCCTATCCCTAAACCTAACCCTAACTCTAACCCTAAAACTCACCCTCACCCTCACCCTAACCCTAAACCTAAACATCACCCTCATCCTAAACCTCAACCTAAACCTAACCCTAACACTAATCCTAACCCTAATCCTCATCCTAACTCTCACCCTAACCCTAACACTAACTCTCACCCAAACGCTAACCCTCACCCAAACACTAACCCTAATCCTCACCCTCACCCTCACCCTCAGCTTAACACTAAGCCTAACCCTAACCCTAAGCCTAACACAAACACTCACCCTAACACTAACTCTAATCCTAATCCTAACCCTAACGCTAACCCTCACCCTAACCCTCACCCTCATCCTAAACCTCACCCTAACCCTAACCCTAACACTAACCATAACCCTAAACCTCTCCCTAACCCTCAACCTAACCCTAAATCTAACCCTAAACCTCACCCTCACACTCACCCTAACCCTAACCCTAACCCTAAACTTCACCCTAACCCTAACCCTCACACTCACCCTCACCTTCACCCTAACTCTAACCCTAACACTAACAATAACTGTAACCCTCACCCTAAACCTAACACTCACCCTCACCATAATCGTAAACCTGACCCAAACCCTCACCCTTACCCTTAACCTAACCCTAACCTAAACCTCACCCTAACCCTAAACCTAACCCTCACCCTCAGCCTCACCCTCACTGTAAACTTAAACCTAACCATAACACTAACAATAACCCTACCCTAATCTTACCCTCACCCTCAACCTAACCCTAACCCTCACCTTAACCCTAACCCTCACCCTCAATGTAACCCTCACTCTTACAGACACCCTAACCCTAAACCTAAACCTATCCCTAAACCGCACCCTAACTCTAACCCTAACCCTCACCCTCACCCTAGCACTCACACTAGCCCTAATCTTAAACCTAATCCTCATCCTAAGCCTCACCCTAACCCTAACCCTACCCCTCAACCTAACCCTAAAACTCTAACAATCACCCTAACCCTAAACCTCACCTTCACCCTCAAGCTCAGCCTAAGCATAAGCCTAGGCCTAAGGTTAACCCTAACCCTCACCCTCACCCTCAGCTTAACACTAAGCCTAAGCCTAACCATAACCCTAACCCTCACCCTCAAACTAGCCCTCACCATAACCCTAAACATAACACTAAACCTAACCCTAGCACTCACACTATCCCTAACCCTAACCCTAACCCTAACCCTAAACTTCACCCTCACCTAACACTAACCCTAACTCTAAACCTCATCCTAACCCTAACCCTAACCCTCAACATCACCCTCACCCTCACCCTTACCTTAACCTTAACCTTAACCCTAACCCTAAGAATAACCATGACCCGAAACCTAAACTTAAAATTCACCCTCACCGTAACTCTAACCCTAACTCAAACCCTCACCTTAACCCTAACCCTGACCCTAACCCTAACGCTAAACCTCACCCTAAACCTAACACTAACCCTAAATCTAACCCTTACCGTCACCTTCGCCTTAACCGGAACCCTAACCATAACCCTAAAACTCATCCTAACCCTAACCCAAAACCTCACCCTCATCCTAAAACTCACCCTAACCCTAACCCTAAACCTCACTCTCAACCTAGCCCTCAACCTAACCCAAACCCTAACCCTAACCCTCACCCTAACCATAACCCTCACCATAAACCTAACTTTCACACTAACCCTAACCCTAACCCTCACCCGCACCCTCACCCTAACCCTAACCCTAACGCTCACCCTCACCCTAAACCAAATCTTAACCCTAACACTCACTCTAACCCTAACCCTAACCCTAACTCTCACACTCACCCTCAATCAAAACCTAATCTTAAACCTAACCCTATCCCTAACAATAATCCTCACATTAACCATCACCCTATCGCTCACCCTAACACTAATCCTAACCCTACACCTCATCCTAACACTCACCCTAACCCTAACCCTAACCCTCACACTAACCCTCACCCTAACCCTAACATTAATACTAACGCTAACTCTAACCCTAAACCTCACCCTCACCCTAACACTAACTCTAACCCTAACCCTTAATATAAACCTCACCCTAAACCTAACCCTAACCCTCACATTAACCGTAACCCTAACCCTAACAATAACCCTAAACCTAACCCTAACCCTCATTGTAACCATAACCATCACCATAACACTAACCCTCACCCTAACACTTACCCTCACCCTAACACTAACCCTCAACCTAACCCTAAACCTAACACTAACCCTAACCCTAAACCTCTCCCTATCCCTTACCCTAACCCTAAAACTCACCCTCACCGTCAAGCTAACCCTAATTCGAAACATCACCTCATCCTAACCCTCACCCTCACCCTAACCCTAACACTAATCCTAACCCTAATCCTCATCTTAAATCTCACCCTAACCTTAACTCTCACTCAAACGCTAACCCTAACCCAAACCCTAACCCTAAACCTCACCCTCACCCTCACCCTCAGCTTAACGCTAAGCGTAACCCTAACCCTAAGCCTAACCCAAACACTCACCCTAACACTAACCGTAATCCTAATCCTAACCCAAACTCTAACCCTCACCCTAACCCTCACCCTCATCCTAACCCTCACCCTAACCCTAACCCTAACACTAACCCTAACCCTAAACCTCACACTAAACCTCACCCTCACCGTAAATCTAACCATAAACCTCACCCTCACCCTCACCCTACACCTAAACCTAACCCTAAACCTCACCCTAACCCTAACCCTCACACTCACCCTCACCTTCGCCGTAACTCTCACCCTAACCCTAACAATAACACTAACCATCACCTTAACCCTAACACTCACCCTCACCGTAATCCTAACCCTAACCCAAACCCTCACCCTAACCTTTACCCTAACCCTAAGCTAAACCTCACCCTAACCCTAAACCTAACCCTCACCCTCAGCTTCACCCTCACTGTAAACTTAAACCTAACCATAACACTAACAATAACACTAACCCTAACCCTAATCTAACACTCACCATCACCCTCACCCTAACCCTAACCCTCACCCTAACCCTAACCCTCACCCTCACCGTAATCCTCACCCTAACATTCACCCTAACCCTAAACCTAACCCTAACCCTAAACCTCACCCTAACTCTTACCCTAACCCTCACCCTCACCCTAGCACTGACCCTAGCCCTAATCTTAAACCTAAACCTCACCTTAAACCTCACCCTAACCCTAACCCTAACCATCACGCTAACCCTAAAACCCTAACAATCACCCTAACCCTTACCCTAACTTTCACCCTCAAGCTCGGCTAAGCATAAGCCTAAGCCTAAGGCTACGCTTAACCATCACAGTCACCCTCACCCTCACTGTAACCGTAACACTAACCCTAACCCTAACCCTCACTCTAAACCACACCCTAACGCTAACCCTAACACTAAACCTCACCCTCACACTAAACCTAACCCTCACCCTCACCCTTAGCCTAACCCTAATCCTAAGCCTAACCCTAACCCTCACCCCCACCCTCAGTTTAAAACTAAGCCTAAACCTAAGCCTAACCCTAACCCTCACCCTCACACTAGCCCTCGCCATAACCCAAACCATAACATTAAACCTAACCCTAACACTCACACTAACCCTAACCCTAAACCTAACAATAACCCTAAACCTCACCCTCACCTGAACACTAACCCTAACTCTAAACCTCATCCTAACCCTAACCCTAACCCTCAACATCACCCTCACACTCACCCTTACCTTAACCTTAAACTTAAACCTAACCCTAAGAATAACAATAATCCTAAACCTAAACTTAAAACTCACCCTCACCGTAACTCTAAACCTAATCCAAACCCTCACCCTAACTCTAACCCTCACCCTAACCCTAGTGCTAAACCTTACCCTAAACGTAACCCTAACCCTAGTCCTCACCCTAGGACATACCCTAACCCTAATCATAACCCTAACCCTCACCCTAACCCTCACTCTAACCCTGAACCAAACCCTCACGCTAAATCTAACCCTCATCCTCACCCTCAGCCTCAGCCTAACCCTAAGCCTAACACCAACCCTAACCCTAACTGTCACACTCACAGTCATTGAAACCCTAATCCTAACCCTAACACCAACTCTAAACCTATCACTAACCCTAAACCTAACCCTCACCCTAACTCTCACTCTAACCCTAACCCTAACATTGTCGCTCATCCTAGCACATGCCCTAACACTAATCCTATCCCTAACCCTCACCATAACCCTCACCCTAACCCTCACTCTAAACCTAACCCTAAAGCTAACCCTCACCCTCACCCTACACCTAATCCTAACCCTAACACTAACCCTCACATGCACCCTCACCTTAACACTAATCCTAATCCTAACACTTACCTTAACCCTCACCCTCACCCGAATCCTCATCCTAACCCTGCCCCTAACACTAACACTAACCCTAACCCTCACCCTAACCCTAAATCTAACTCTAAACCTCACACACTCCTTAACCCTAACCCTAACCCTAAAACTCACCCTAACCCTAACCCTAACCATCACCCTCACCCTAAATATCACCCTAACCCTAACCCTAAACCTCACTCTCACTCTAGCCCTCACCCTAAGCCTAACCCTAACCCTAACCCTCACCCTAACCATACCCTCACCATAACCCTAACTTTCACACTAACCCTAACCCTAACCCTCACCCTCACCCTCACCCTAACCCTAACCCTAAACCTCACCTTCACCCTAAACCAAAGCCTAACCCTAACACTCACTCTAACCCTAAGCCTAACCCTAACCCTAACCCTAACCCTCACACTTACCCTCAATCTAAACCTAATCCTAAACCTAACCCTATCCCTAACCCTAACCCTCATATTAACCACCACCCTAGCAATCACCGTCAGCCTAACCCTCACCCTAACCCTCACTCTAAACCTAACCCTAAAGTTAACCCTCACCCTCACCCTACCCCTAAAACTAACCATAACACTAAACCTCACACTCACCCTCACCTTAACCCTAATCATAATCTTAATCCTTACCCTCACACCCACCGTCACCCTAACACTAATCCTAACCTTAATGCTAACCCTAACCCTAAACCTCAACTTAACCCTCACAATGTCACCCTAACCCTAACACTAACTCTAACGCTAACTCTAACCCTAAACCTCACCCTCACACTAACCCTAACCCTAAACAAAAACCTCACCCTAAACCTAACCCTAACCATCACTCTCACTGTAAATGTAACCCTAACCCTAACCCTAACAATAATCCTCAAACTAACCCTAACCCTCATTCTAACCATAACCCTAACCCTAACCCTAACTCTCACCCTAACACTAACCCTCACCCTAACACTAACCCTAACCCTAACACTAATCCTCACACTAACCCTAATGGTCACTCAAACCCTAAACCTCAACCTAACCCTAACCCTCACCCTCACCCTAACCCTAACCCTCATTCTAACCCTCACCCTGACTGTAACCTTAAGCATCAACCTAACCCTAACCCTCACCCACACCACAGCCTCAGCCTAACGCTAACCCTAAGCCTAACCCTAACCCTAACCCTCACCCTCACCCTAGACCTCACCCTAACCCTAATCCTAACCCTAACCCTAATACTAACCCTAACCCTAACTCTAACCCTAACAATCACCCTAAACGTAACCCGCATCCCCACATTCACCCTCAGCCTAACCCTAAGCCTAAGCCTAACCCTAAACCTAACCCTCACCCTCACCCTCACCGTAACTCTAACCCTAACCCTAACAATAACACTTACCCTAACCCTAATCCTAACCCTAACGCTCACACTCATCATAAACCTAACCCTTACTGAAGCCCTCACCCTAACCCTAACCCTAAACCTCACCCTAACCATAACCCTAAATCTCACCCTCAGCCTCACGTTCACTGTAAACTTAACCTTAACCTTAACACTAACATTATCCCTCACTCTAAAGCTAACCCTAACCCTCACCCTAACCCTAACCCTCACCCTCACAGTAAACCTATCCCTAACCCTCACCCTAACCCTAAACCTAACCCTAATCCTAAACCTCGCGGTATAAGGCTAACTCTAAACCTCACCCTCACCCTTGCCTCATTCTAACCCTAATCCTAACCCTAAACCTCATCCTAACCCTCAACCTAACCCTAACCCTAACACTCACCCTAAACCTAACCCTTGTCTTCACCCTCACCATCAGCCTAAACCTATGCCTAAGCCTAAGCCTAACCCTTACCCTCACACTCACGCTCACCCTAAACCTTATCCTAACACTAAACCTAACCCTAACCCTAAAACTCACCATAACCCTCTACCTAACCCTAACTATAAACCTCACCCTAAACCTAACCCGAACTCTAACCATAACTCTAAAGGTAAATCTCACACTAACTCTAACCCTAAACCTCACCCTCACCCTCACCTTAATCATAAGCCTAACCCTAACCCTAAAAATAACCCTAACACTAATCCTAAACCTAAGCATAACACTCACCCTAACCCTAACCCTCACCCTAACACTTACCCTCACCCTAAAACTAACCCTAACCCTAACACTAAACCTCACACTAACATTAACCATCACCTTAACCCTAAAACTCAACCTAACAGAATCCGTAACCCTCACCCTCACCCTAGCCCTCACCCTAACCCTAACACTAATACTCAATCTAACCCTCACCCTCACCCTAACCCTAAATCTAATCCTCACCCTAACCCTCACCCTAACCCTAGCCCTCACCTTTACCCTTACTGTCACCCTCAGCCTAACCCTACCCCTAACCCTAACCCTCATCCTAACCCTCAGCCTAACAATCATGCTAACCCTAACCCTCAACCTCACCCTCAGTCTAAGCCTAAACCTAAGCCCAAGCCTAAACCTAACCCTAACCCAAACCCTCACCCTAGCACTCACCCTAACCCTAATCCTAACCCTAACCCTCATCCTAACCCTAACCCTAACCCTAACCCTAACCCTAACCCTAACCCTAACCCTAACCCTAACCCTAACCCTAAGCCTAAACCTAACCCTAACCTTCACCCTAACCCTAGCCCTCACCCTAACCCTAATCCTCACCCTATCCCCAATCGTAACCCTAAACCTAACCCTAACCCTAAACATCACCCTAAACCTAATCCTCATCCCTAACCTCACTCTCAGCCTAACCCTAAGCCTAAGCCTAACCCTAACCCTAACCCTCACACACACCCTCACCATAACCCTAATCCTCAAACTAACCCTAACCCTAAAAATCAACCTCAACCTAACCCTCACCCTAACCCTAACCCTCACCCTAACACCCTCACCCTAACACTAAACATATCCCTAACACTAATCCTCACAATAAACCTAATCGTCACCCTAACCATAAACCTCAATCTAACCCTAACCCTCACCCTCACCCTAGCCCTCACCCTAACCCTAACCCTCACGCTCACACTAAATCTCAGACTAACCCTAAAACTAATCCTCAAACTTAACCTCACCCTCACCCTAACCCGAACCCTAACCCTCAACCTAAAACTAACCTTCACCCTTACCTTAATCCTCACTCTCAGCCTAACCTTCACCTTTACCCTTACAGTCAACCTCACCCTAACACTCACCCTAACCCTAACCCTCATCCTGACCCTCACTCTGACTGTAACCCTAAGCATCACCCTAACCCTAACCCTCACCCTCACAAACAGCCTCAGCCTAACCCTAACCCTAAGCCTAAACCTAACCGGAAACCTCACCCTCAACCTAGCCCTCACCCTAACCCCAATCCTAACCCTAAACCTAACCCTAACCCTAACCATCACCCTAAACCTAATCCTCATCCCTACCCTCACTCTTAGGCTAACCCTAAGCCTAAGCCTAAGCCTAACCCTAACCCTCACACTCACCCTCACCATAACCTTAATCCTCAAACTAACCCTAAACCTAACAATAAACCTCAACCTAACCCTCACCCTAACCCTAAACCTAACACTAACCGTAACCCTAACCCTTACCCTAAACCTTCCCCTAAACCTTACTCTAACCCTAAAACTCACCTTCAACATAAACCTAACCCTAACCCTAAAACTCACTCTCACCCTCACCCTCACTGTAACTCTAACCCTAACCCTAACACTAACACTAACTGTAAACTTAACCCTAAACCTAACGCTCACCCTCACCGTAATCCTAACCCTAACCCAAGCCCTCACCCTAGACATAACCCTAACCTTAACCCTAAAACTTACCCTAACCTTAACCCTAAACCTCACCCTCAGCCTCAGCCTCACTGTAAACTTAGCCTTAACCATAACACTAGCAATAACCCTAAACCTAATCCTAGCCCTCACCATCACACTAACCCTAACCCTAACCCTCAACCTAACCCTAACCCTCACCCTCAGAGTAGCCCTAACCCTAACCCTCACCCTAACCCTAACCCTAACCCTAATCATAAACCTCGCCATAATGCTAACTCTACAAATCACCCTCACCCTTGCCCTCAACGTAACCCTAATCCTAACCCTAAACCTCATCCTAACCCTCCCCCTAACCCTAACCCTAAACCTCACCTTAACCCTAACCCTCCCCCTCCCACTCCCCCTCAGCCTAACCCTAAGCCTATGCCTAACCCTAACCCTCACACTCACCCTAACCCTAATCCTAATACTAACCCTAACCCTAACCCTCACCGTAACCCTCCCCCTAACCCTAACTCTAAACCTAAAACTCACCCTCAACCTAAAACTAACTCTAACCATAACCTTATACCTAAACCTCAGCCTAACCCTAACCCTGATCCTCACCCTCAACCTCAACGTAACAATAAGCCAAACCCTAACCCTAAAAGTAAAACTAACCCTAACACTAATCCTAACAGTAACCATCTCTCACCCTAACGCTAACCCTCACCCTAACACTTACCCTCAACCTAAAACTAACCCTAATCCTAACACTAATCCTCACACTAACCCTAACCATCACCTTAACCCTAAACCTCAACCTAACCCTATCCCTAACCCTCACCCTCACCCCAGCCCTCCCCCTAAAGCTACCCCTCATCCTCACCCTAAACCTCACACTAACCCTAAGACTAATACTCAATCTAACCCTCACCCTCATCCTAACCCTAACTCTTATCCTCACCCTAACACTCACCCTAACCCTAACCCTCACATTTACCCTTACTGTCACCCTCACCCTAACCCTCACCCTAATCTTAACCCTCATCTGAACCCTTAGCCTAAACGTAACCCTAACCATCATGCTAACCCTAACCTTCAACCTCACCCTCAGATTCAACTTAAACCTAAGCCTAAGCCTAACCCTAAACCTCACCCTCACCCTAGCCCTCACCCTAACCCTAATCCTAAACCTAATCCTCATCCTAACACTAACCTTAAACCTAACCCTAACCCTCACCCTAACCCTAATCCTAACCCTAACCCTCAAACTAACCCTAACCCTCACCATCACTGTAACCTGAACACTAAACCTCACCCAAACCCTAAACTTAACCCGAACCCTAACTCTCACCCTAACGCTAACCCTAACCCGAACCCTAACACTAACCCTCACCCTTACCCTCACCCTCAGCTTAACCCTTAGCCTAACCCTAACCCTACACCTAACCCAAACACTCACCCTAACAATAAACCTAATCCTAATCCTAACCCTAACCCTAACCCTCACCCTCATCCTAACCATAAAACTAACCCTAACCCTAAGCCTCACAGTAACTCTCACCGTAACCCTAACTCTAACACTGAATCTCACACTCACCCTCACCCTAACCCTAACACTAACCCTAAACCTCATCTTAACCCTAACCCTCATCCTCACCCTCACACTCACCGTAACTCTAACCCTAACCCTAAAAATAACACTAACCCTAAACCTAACCCTAACACTCACCCTCACCATAACCCTAAACCTAACCATAAACCTCACACTAACCATCAACCAACCGCTCACCGTAAACCTAAATCTCAACCTAACCCTAACCCTAAACCTGACCCTAACCCTAACACTAACCCTCACCCTAACCCTAACCCTAAACCTCACCCTCATCCTCACCCTCAGCCTAACCATAATCTAACCATCACGCTAACCCTAACCCTCAACCTCACCCTCAGCCTCAGCCCTAACCTAAGCCTAAGCCTAGGCCTAACCCTAACCCTCACCCTCACCCTAGCCATCACCCTCACCCTAATCCTAACCCTAACCCTCATCCTAACCCTAACCCTAACCCAAACAATAACCCTAACCCTAACCCTAACCCTCATTCTAACCATAAGCCTCACCCTAACCCTAACACTCACCCTAACACTTACCCTCACCATAACACTAACGCTAACCCTAACACTAACCCTCACACTAACCCTAACCATCACCCTAACGCTAACACTCACCCTAACCCTAGCCCTAACCCTAGCCCTAACCCTAACCCTAACCCTAACCCTATCCCTAATCCTCACCCTCAACCTAGCCCTCACCCTAACCCTAATCCTAACCCTAAACCTAACCCTAACCATCACCCTAAACCTAATCCTCATCCCCACTCTCACCGTCAGCCTAACATTAAGCCTAAGCCTAAGCCTAACCCTCACCCTCACCCTCACCAAAACCCTAATCCTAAACCTAACCCCAACCCTAAACCACAACCTAACCCTCACCCTAACCCTAAGCCTAACACTAATCCTAACCCTAACCCTCACCCTAACCCTCCCCCTGAACCTAACTCTAACCCTAAACCTCACCCTCACCCTAAACCTAAACCTCACCCTCACCCTCACCCTCACCGTAACTCTAACCCTAACCCTAACAATAACACTAACCCTAACCCTAAACCTAACGCTCACCCTCACCATAACCCTAACCTAAACCCAAGCCCTCACCCTAACCCTAACCCTAAACCTAACCCTAAACCACACCCTTACCCTAAACCTATACCTCACCCTCAGCCTCAACCTCACTGTGAACTTAACCTTAACCTTAACACCAACAATAACCCTAACCCTAATCCTAACCCTTACCCTCACACTAACCCTAACCCTAATCCTCACAGTAACCATAACCCTGACCCTCACCCTAACCCTAAACCTAACCCTAATCCTAAACCTCGCAATTATGCTAACTCTAAACCTCACCCTCACCCTTGCCCTCATCCTAACCCTAATCCTAACTCTAAAGCTCATCCTAACCCTCACCCAAACCCTAACCCTAACCCTCACCCTCTGCCTAACCCTGTGCCTAAGCCTAACCATAACCCTAACCCTCACACTGACCCTCACCCTAACCCTAATCCTAACACTAACCCTAACCCTAACACTAACCCTCACCCTAACCCTCCTCTAAATCTAAATCTAAACCTAAACCTCACCCTCAACCTAACCCTAACTCTAACCATAACCCTAAAACTAAACCTCACGCTAAACCTAACCCTAACCCTCCCCTCTCCCTAAACCTAAAAATAACACTAACCCAAATACTAATCCTAACCCTAACTATAACTCTCACCCTAAACCTAACCCTCACCCTAACACTTACCCTCACACTAAAACTTACCCTAATCCTAACGCTAACCCTCACACTAACCCTAACCATCACCTTAACCCTAAACCTCAACCTAACCCTATCCCTAACTCTCACCCTCACCCTAGCCCTCATCCTAACCCTACCCCTCATCCTCACCCTAAACCTCACACTAACCCTAATACTAATACTCAGTCTAACCCTCACCCTCACCTTAACCCTAACCCTAATCCTCACCCTAACCCTAACCCTCACATTTACCCTTACTGTATCCCTCAACCTAACCCTCACCCTAACCCAAAACCTCAACCTAACCCTCAGCCTAACCGTAACCCTAACGATCACGCTAACCCTAACCCTCAACCTCACCCTCAGCCTCATGCTAAACCGAAGCCTAAGCCTAACCCTAACACTCACCCTCACCCTAGCCTTCACCCTAACCCTAATCCTAACCCTAACCCTCATCCTATCCCTAAACCCAACCATAACAATAACCCTAACCCTAAACCTAACTCTCATTCTAACCATAACCCTAACCGTAACCCTAACCCTCACCCTAAAACTTAACCAAACCCTAACACTAACCCTAACACTTACTGTCACCCTAACACTAACCCTAACCGTAACACTAACCCTCACACTAACCCTAACACTCACCCTAACCCTAACACTCACCCTAACCCTAAACCTAAACCTCACCCTCACCCTAGCCCTCACCCAACCTTAACTATCATCCTCACCCTAAACCTCACACTAACCCTAAAACTAATCCTCAATCTAAACGACACCCTCACCCTAACCCTAACTCTAACCCTCACTCTAACCCTAACCCTCACATTTACCGTAATCCTCATTCTCAGCCTAACCCTCAACTTTACACTTACTATCACCCTCACGCTAACCCTCACACTAACCCTAATCCTAACCCTCATCCTAACCCAAACCCTAACACTAACACTAACCCTCACACTAACCCTAACACTCACCCTAACCATAACACTCACCCTAACCCTAAACCTAACCCTCACCCTCACCTAGCCCTCACCCAACCTTAACTATCATCCTCACCCTAAACCTCACACTAACCCTAAAACTAATCCTCAATCTAAACCACACCCTCACCCTAACCCTAACTCTAACACTCAATCTAACCCTAACCCTCACATGTACCGTAATCCTCATTCTCAGCCTAACCCTCAACTTTAAACTTACTATCACCCTCACGCTAACCCTCACACTAACCCTAACCCTAACCCTCATCCTAACCCTCACCCTGACCATAACCCTAAGCATCACCCTAACTCTAACCCTCACCCACACCATCACCATAACACTAACCCTCACAGTAACACTAACTCTAACCGTAAACATCACCCTCAGCCTAACCCTAACCCTCATCCTCCCCCTCCCCCTCAGCCTAACCCTAAGCCTAACCGTAATCCTCACACTCACCCTCACCCTAACCCTAATCCTAATAATAAACATAACCATAACCCTAACCTTAACACTCACCCTAACCCTAACCCTAACACTAACCCTAACCCTAACCACCACCCTAACACTAACTCTAACACTAAACCTCACCCTCACCCTAATCCTAACCCTAAAGCTCACCCTAACCCTAACCCTAAACCTCACCCTCACACTAGCCCCCACCCTAACACTAATCCTAACCCTAACCCTCCTCCTAACCCTCAACCTAACCCTAATCCTAACCCTCACCTAACCCTAAACCTCACCCTCAACCTCACCCTCAGCCTAACACTAAGCCTAACCCTAAACCTAACCCTAACCCACACGCTCACCCTAAACCTTACCCTAATCCTAACTCTAACCCTAACACTCATACTAACCCTCACCCTAACCCTAACCTAACACTAACCCTAAACCAAACCCTAACTGTAACCCTCAGCCTAAGCCTAAATCTAACCATAAACCTCACCCTCACCCTAACCCTAACTCTAACCCTAATCTTAACCCTGAACCTCACCCTAAACCTAACCCTAACCTGCACCCTAACTATAAATCTCACCCTAACCCTAACCCTCACCCTAACACTTACCCTCACCCTAACACTAACCCTAACCCTAACACTAACCCTCACACTAACCCTAAACCTCACCCTAAGCCTAAACCTCACCCTAACCCTAACACTAACCCTAACCCTCACCCTCACCCTAGCTCTCACCCTAACCCTAATTCTAACCCTTACCTTCACATAACCCTAACACTCATCCTCAACCTAAACCTCACACTAACCCTAATCCTAACCCGAAATCTAACCCTCAGCCTCACCCTAATCCCTAACCCACATTCTTGCCCTAACCCTCACGCTACCTGTAACACTCACCCTTATCTTAAACCTCACCCTCAGCCTAACCCTCAACTTTAACCTTACCATCACCCTCACCCTAACCCTCACCCTATCCCTAAACCTCATCCTAAATTTCAAGCTAACCGTAACCCTAACCATCACCCTAAACCTAACCCTCACCCTCACCCTCACCCTAGCCCTCACCCTAATCCTAATCCTAACCCTAACCATCATCCTAAACCTCACTCTAACCCTAACCCTAACCATCACCCTAACACTAACCCTCACCCTGAACCTCACCATCAGCCTAAACCTATTCCTAAACCTAATCCTAAACCTAAACCTGAATCTCAAACTAACCCTCACCCTAACCCTAACCCTAAGACTAACCCTAACCCTAACCCTAACCCTCCCCCTATCCCTAACACTAACCCTAACCCTAACCCTAACACCAACACTCACACGTATTCTAACCCTAAAATTCACCTTAACCCTAACCCTAACTCTCACACTCACACTGACACTAACCCTCACCCTAATCCTAACCCTAAGCCTAAGCCAAACCGTAACCCTAAACCTCACATTCACAGTCACTCTAACCCAAATCTTAACCCTAACTCTATCCCTAAACCTCAACCTTACCCTCACCCTCACCCTAAGGCTAACACTAACCCTAAACCTAACCCTCACCCTAACCCTAAACCTCACCCTAACCCTAATCGTAACCCTAATCCTCATCCCCACTCTCACCCTCAGCCTAACCCTAAGACTAATCCTAACACTAACCCTAACTCTAACCCTAAAGCTCACCCTAACCCTATCTCTAACCCTAACCCTAAACCTCACCCTAACCCTAACCCTAACCCTCACCCGCACCCTCACCCTCACTTTAACTCTAACCCTAACCCTAACAATAACACTAACCCTAACCCTAACAATCACCCTAACCCTAATCCTCACACTCACCCTCACCCTAAGGTTACCCAGAGCCTAAGCCTAACCCTTACCCTAACCCTCACCTAATCCAAACCCTAACCCTAAACCTAAGCCTAGCCCTAACCCTAACCCTCACACTCACTCTCAACCTAAACCTAATCCTAAACCTAACCCTATCCCTAACCCTAACCCACACACTAACCCTCAACCTAAGCCTAACTATAACCCTAAACCTCACCCTCACCCTAAACATAAACCTAAACCTAACAATAACAATAACCCTAACACTAACACTAACCCTCACCCGAACACTTAACCTCACCCTAACCCTAACCCTAAACCTCGCTCTCATCCTAGCCCTCACCCTAAACCTAATTCTAACCCTTTCCCTCACCCTAACCCTAACCCTCATCCTCAGTCTAACCCTCACCCTCACCCTAACACCTAACCCTCACCCTTACCCTAACCCTCACCCTAACCCTAACCCTCAACCTTAACCTAACCCTCACACTTAGCCTAACCCTCAACTTTACCCTTAGCATCATCCTCACCCTAACCCTCACCGTATCCCTAAACCTCAGGCTAACCTTCAACCTAACCGTCACCATAAACATCACCCAAACCCTAACCCTCACCCTCAACCTCACCCACATCCTAACCCTCACCCTAATCATAACCCTAACCATCACCGAAACCTTATCCTCACTCCCAACATCACCCTCAGCCTAACCCCGAGCCTAAGCCTAAGCCTAACCCTAACCATCACACTCACCCTCACCCTAACCCTAATCCTAAACCTAACACTAACCCTAACCCTAAACCTCATCCTAACACTCACCCTAACCCTAATCCTCCCCCTAACCCTAAAACTCACCCTAACCCTAACCCTAACCCTCACCCTCACCCTCACCATAACTCTAAATCTAACCTTAACAATAACACTAATCATAACCCTAAACCTAACCCTAACCCTAATCCTAACCCTAACCCTAACCCTAACCCTCAGCCTCACCATCACTGCAAAGGTAACCTTAACCATAACACTAACAATAACCATAAACCTAATCCTAACACTCAACCTCACCCTAACCCTAATCCTAACCCTAAACCTCACCCTAACCATAACCCTCACCCTCACCTTAACCCTAACCCAAGTCCTAACCCTCACCCTAACCCGAATCCTCACCCTTACCATAACCCTAACCCTCACACCTACCTTCAACCTCAGCCTAACCCTACGCCTAAGCCTAATCCTAACCCTAACCGTCACACTTACCCTCACCCTAACCCTAATCCTAACCCTAAGCTTTCCCTAAACCTCAACTTAACCCTCACCCTCACCATAAGACTAACACTAACCCTAACACTAACCCTAACCCTAACCCTCGCCCTAACCCTCCCAATAACCCTAACTCTAACCCTAAACCTCTGCCTCATCCTAAGCATAACCCTAACCCTAAAACCCTAACTCTAACCCTCACCCTCACCCTCACCATCTTGCTCGGCCTAAGCCTAAGCCTAAGCCTAAGACTAATCCTGACCCTCACACTCACCCTCACCCTAACCCTAACCGTAATACTAACCCTAACTCTAACTCTCACACTAACCCTCACCCTAATGCTAACTCTAATCCTAAACCTCACCCTCACCCTAAACCTAACCCTCCCCCTCCCCCTCCCCCTCCGACTAACATTAAGCCTAACCCTAACACCAACCCTAACCCTAACACTAACCCAAAACCTCACCATAACCCTAACCCTAACCCTCACCTTCACCCTAGAAAATACCCAAACCCTAAGCCTAAGCCTAACCCTCACCCTAACCTTCATTCTAACCCTAACCTCAACACTCACCCTAACTGTAAACCTCACACTCACACTCACCCTCACCTTAACCCTAAGCCTAATCCTAACCCTAACACTAAGCCTCACCCCCACACTAAACCTCACACTAAACCTAACCCTAACAGTAACCCTAACCCTAACCCTCAACTTCACCCTAGCCCTCACCCAAACCCTAACCCTCGTCCTCACCCTAAACCTCACACTAAACCTAACACTAACACTCAATCTAACCCTCACCCTCACCCTAACCCTAATCCGAACCCTCACCCTTAACATAACCCTCACCCTCAGCCTACCCCTCACCTTTACTCTTACTGACACACTCATTCTAACCCTCACCCTAATCCTAACCCACATCCTAACCCTCACCCTAACCGTAATCCTAACCATCACCCTAACCCTAATGCTCACCCTCACCTTCAGCCTCAGCCTAACCCTAAGCCTAAACCTAACCCTAAACTTCACACTCATCCTAGCCCTCAAGCCTAAACCTAATCCTAACCCTAAGCTTCATGCTAAATCTCAACCTAACCATAACCAGAACCATCACTCTAAACCTAATCCTCATCCCCAACCTCACCCTCAGCCTAACCTAAGCCTAAGCCTAACCCTAACCCTAATCCTTACACTAACCCTCACCCTAATCCTAATCATAACCCTAACCCTAAACCTAAACCTAAAACTCAACCTAACACTCACCCTAACCCTAACCCTAACCCTAACCCTAACCCTAACCCTCACCCTCACCTTAGTCCTCACCCTAAACCTCGACCCCAACTTAACCCTCACGCTCACCGTAACCCAAACCCTAAATCTCACCCTAACCCTACCCCTAACCCTAACCCTAAACCTCACCCTAACCCTAACACTAACACTCCCCCTCACCCTAGCCCTCACCTTAATCCAAATTGTAACCCTAACCCTCATCCTAACCTTCATCCTAATCCTAACGCTAACCCTCACCCTAACCCTAAAACTAATTCTAACCCTCAACCAAACCTTAACCCTGACCCTCACCATAACCCTAAACCTAACCCTCACCCTAACCCGAAACCTAACCCGAAACCTAAACCTCACCATAAACCCAACCCTAACCCTCACCCTCACCCTTGCCCTCATCCTAACCCTAATCCTAACCCTAACCCTCATGATAACCCTCAACCTAACCCTAACCCTCACCCTATACCTAGCCCTAATCTTAACTCTCAACCTAACTCTAAACCTAAACCTCACCCTAACCCTAACCCTAACCCTCACCAGCATGCTAGCCCTCACGCTAAACCTAATCCTAAACCTAACCCTCATCCTAACCCTCACCCTAACCCTAACCCTAACCCTCATTCTAACCTTAAACCTCACCTTCTCCCTCAGCCTAACCCTAAGTCTAACCCTAACCATAACCCTCACACTCACCCTCACACAAACCCTAATCCTAAACCTAACCCTATACCTAACACTAACCCTCACCCTAACCCACATCCTAACCCTAACCCTAACACTAACACTAACCATCACCCTAAACCTAAATCTCACCCTAACCCTAACCCTAATCCTCAACTTCAACCTAGCCCTCACCCTAACCGTAACTCTCATCCTCACCATAAACCTCACACTAACCCTAACACTAATCCTCAATCTAACACTCAACCTCAAGCTCACCCTAACGCTAACCCTCACCTTAACATTAACTCTAACCCTAAACCTCACCCTCACCCTCACCCTAACACTCACCCTCACCCTCACCCTCAGCCTATCCCTAAGCCTAAGCCTAACCCTAACCCTAACCCTCACACTCACCCTCACCCTAAACTTAACCCTCACCCTAACCCTAACCCTAACACTAACCCTAACGCTAAACCTCACCCTATCCCTCACCCTAACCGTAACTGTAACGCTGAACCTCCCCCTCCTCCTCCCCCTAGCCCTAACCCTAAACATCACCCTCACCTTAGCCCTCACACTAAACCTAATCTTAACCTTAACCCTCATCCTAACCCTCATCTTAACCTTAAACCTAATCGCCACACTAACCCTAGAATTCACCCTTAACCTCACCCTTAGCCTAACCCTAAAACTAATCCTAAGCCACACACTCTCTCTCAACCTAACCCTAACTCTAACCCTTACCCTAACCCTAACCCTCACCATCAAACTCACCCTTAGCCTAACCCTAAGCCTAACCCTATACATAACCCTAACCCACACACTCACCCTCAACCTAACCCTAATCCTAACCCTAAACCTAACGTGAACCCTAACCCTCACCCTAACCCTAACCCTCACCCTAACCCTAAACCTAACCCGAACCCTAAACCTCAGCGTAACCCTAACCCTAACCCTCACCCTCAACCTAGCTCTCAACCTAGCCCTAATCCAAACCCTCAAATTAACCCTAAACCTCACCCTCACCATAACCCTAACCCTATTCCTCAACCTATCCCTAAACCTAACCCTAACGCTAAACCTCGCCCTAACCCTAACCCTAACCCTCAGCCTCACATTAGCCCTCACTCTAACCCTAATCCTAACCTTAACCCACATCCTAACCCTCAATCTAAACCTAACCCTAACCCTCACCCTAACCCTAACCCTCAAACTTAACCTCACCCTTAGCCTAACCCTAAGCCTAAACCTAAACCTAACCCTAACCCATACACTCACCCTCAACCTAACCCTAAACCTAACCCTCACCCTAACCCTAACTTTCACCCTCAACCTCACCCTTAGCCTAACCCTAAGCCTAACCCTATATATAACCCTAACCCACACACTCACCATCACCCTAACCCTAATACTAACCCTAACTCTAACACTAACCCTCACATTCACTGTAAGGGTAAGCAGAACCCAAACCCTAACAATAACCCAAACCCTAACTCTAACACTCACCCTAATCAAAATACTCACCCTAACCCTAAAACTCTCCCTAACACTTACCCTCACTCTTACACTAACCCTAACCCTAACATTAACCCTCATATTAATCTTAACCCTCAACCAAACCCTAAACCTCACCCTAACCCTAAACCTCACCCTCACTGTAGCCCTCACCCTAATCCTAATTCTAACAGTAACCCTTAACCTAACCCAAACACTAACCCTAACCCTTACCCTTATCTTAACCCTCACCCAAAGCCTAAACCTCACCTTTACGCTTACCATCACCTTCACTGTAACACTCAGCCTAACCCTAACCCTCATCCTAAACCTCACCCTAAACTCAACACTACCCATCACACTAACCCTAACCCTCACCCTCAACCTCACCCTCAGACTAACAGTAAGCCTAAGCCTAAACCTAAACCTAACCCTCAACATCAGCCTAGCCCTCACCCTAACCCGAATCCTAACCCTAACCCTCATCCTAACCCTCAACCTAACCCTAACCCTAACCATCACCAACCCTATTCCTCACACCCAACCTCACCCTCAGCCTAACCCTAAGCCTAAGCCTAACCCTAAACCTAAACCTCACACTGACCGTCACCCTAACCCTAATCCTAACCATAACCCTAACCATAAACCTTAACCTCAACCTAACCCTCACCCTATCCCTAACCCTGACACTAACCCTAACCCTAACCCTCCCCCTAACCCTAACTCTAACCCTAAACCTCACACTCACCCTAACCCTAATCCTAACCCTAACCCTCACCTCACCCTAACTATAAGCCTAACCTCAAGTTTACCCTCACCCACACCCTCATGGTAACTCTAACGCTAACTGTAACAATAACACTAAACCTAACCCGAACACTAATCCTATCCCTAACCTCACCCTCATTCTCACCCTCACTGCAAACGTAAACATAACCATAACACTAACAATAATTGTAACCCTAACCATCACCCTAATCCTCAACCTCACCCTAACCCTCATCCTACCCCTAACCCTCACCCTAACCCTAACCCTCACCCTCACCATAACCCTAACCCTCATCCTCACCCTCACCCTCACCCTAACCCTTGCCCTCACCCTAACCCTAATCCTAACCCTAATCCTCATCCTAACACTAACCTAACCCTAAACATAACCCTCACCCTAACTCTAATCTTAACACTAATCCTTAACCTAACCCTAACCCTCACCCTAACCCTCAGCCAAAACCTAAGCCTAACCCTAACCCTAAACCTCACCCTCACACTTGCCCTCACCATAACCCTAACTGTAACACTAAACCTAACCCTAACACTCACAGTAAACCTAACTGTAAACCTAACTCTAACCCTAAACCTCACCCTCACCCTAATCCTAACCCTAACCCTAAACCTAAACTTAACCCTCACCCTCACCCTCATCCTAATGCTAACCCTAACCCTCAGACTCACCCCTAACCCTAACCCTAACCCTCATCCTAACCCTAAACCTAACCCTCAGCCTAATCTTCATCCTAACCCTAATCCTAACTCTAACCCTGACCCTATCATTAACCCTAACCCTAAGACTCAACCATACCCTAACCCTCAACCTCATCCTCAACCTCACCCTCACCCTCACCCTAACCCTCTCCCTCACCCTCAACCTAACCATAATCATAAACCTAACCCTCACACTAAACCTAACTCTGACACTCACCCTCACCCTATGCCTAACCCTACACCTAAGCCTAATCCTAAACCTAACTCTCACTCTCACCCTCACTCTAAACCTAAACCTTACCCTAACCCTAAACCTAACCCTCACCATAACCATAACCCTAAACCTCACCATAAACGTAACCCTAAGCCTAACCCTAACCCTCACCCTAAATCTACCATTAACCCTAATGCTATCCCTAACTCTCACCCTCGACTTAAACCTCACTCTAACCCTTACCCTAACCCTAACCCTCAACCTAACCCTAATTCTAACACTAACACTAAATCCCACACTAACCCTCACCCTAACACTAAACCTAAACCTAACCCTCACCCTAATGCTCACCCTAACCCATAACCTAACCCTAACCCTCACCCTCACCCTAACGCTCACCCTAAAACATACCCTCATCCTAAACCTAACCCTAAACCTAACACTAACCCTCACCCATAACTAACCTAACCTGGATCCTAACCCTCACAGTAACCCTCACCCTAAATCTCATGCTATCCCTAAACCTCATCTTCACCCTAAACCTCATCCTAAACCTTACGCTCACCATAACCCTAACGCTAACCCTAACACTAATCCTCACTGAAACCCTAACCCTCACCCTCACCCTAACCTCACCTTCACCTAAAACCTCACCCTAACCCTAACCGTCAACCACAACCTAAAACTCACTCTCACCCGAAGCCTACCCCTCACCCTAACCCTACCGTAACCCTCAACCTAACCCTAACTCTCACCCTAAACCTAACTCTAACCCTCACCCTAACCATAACCCTAATCCTAAACCTCACCCTAACCCTAACCCTAACACTGATGCTAACCCTAACCCTAACTCTCACCCTAACCCTCACCCTTACCCTTATCCTCACACTAACCCTAACCCTAACCCTAATTCTCACATTAATCCTAACCCTCACCCTCACCCTAAGCCTAACCCTCACCCTATCCCTAATCCTAACCCTCATGCTATCCCTAACCCTAACCCTAAACCTCACCCTAACCCTAACCCTAACCCTAATGCTATACCTAACCCTCACCCTCACCCTAACCCTCACTCTAACACTTACCAACACCCTAACCCTCACCCTAACGCTAACCCTAATGCTATCCCTAACCCTCACCCTAACCCTAACCCTCACTCTAACCCTTACCAACACCCTAACCCTCACCCTAACGCTAACCCTAACCCTAACACTAACCCTCACCCTAACCCTCACCCTAAACCTAAGCCTAACCCTAAGCCTAACCTTCACCTTAAACCTCACCCTAAACCTTACCCTCACCCGAACCCTAACGCTAACCCTCAGCCTAACCCTCATCCTAACCCTAACCCTAACCCTCACCCTAACCATCACGCTAACCCTAACCCTAACACTCACATTAATCCTAACCCTCACTCTCAGCCTCAACCTCACCCTCAGCCTAACCCTAACCCTAAACCTAATCCAAACGCTAACCCTCACCCTCACAATCACCCTAATTCTAAACTTATCCCTAACCAAAACCCTCAACCTAATCCTAACCCTATCCCTAACCCTCACCATAAACCTTACCCTAATCCTAAAACTAACCCTCACACTCACCCTAAACCTTAACCTCACCCTAACACTCACCCTAACCCTCATCCTAACCCTAACACTTACAATAACCCTCACCCTAACCTTATCCCTAAACCTAACCCAAAACCTAACCCTCACCCTCACACAAAACCTCACCCTCACTCTCACCCTAACCCCCACCCTCACCCTCAACCTAACCCTAACCATTACCATAAACCTCACCCTAAACCTAACGCTGACACTCACCCTCAGCCTCACCCTAAGCCTTACCCTAACCCTAACCCTAACCCTCACACTCACCCTCACCCTAACTCTAATCCCACCCTAACCCTATCCCTAAACCTCAACCTAACCCTCACCCTAAGACAAACACTAACCCTAAACCTAACCCTCACCCTAACCGTCCCCGTAACCCTAACTCTAACCCTAAACCTCACCAGCACTCTAAACCTAACCCTAACCCTAAACCTCACCCTAAAACTCACTCTAACCCTCACCCTCACCCTCACCATAACTCTAAACCTAACCCTAACAATAACACTAACCCTAACCCTAACCCCAACCTTGACACTAACCATAACCCTCACCCTCATCCTCACCCTCACCCTCACGGTAACCCTAAACCTAAGCCTAACCCTAACCCTAAAACTGATCCTAACTCTCACCCTAAACCTAACCCTAACCCTCACCCTAACCCTAACCCTAACCCTCATCCTCATGCTTGGCCTAAGCCTAAGCCTAAACCTAATCTGAACTCTAACCCTAAACCTAACCCTAACAATGACCCTAACCTTAAACCTAACCCTCACCCTAACCATAACCCTCAACATAATCCTAACCCTAAATCTAACACTCACCCTCACCCACACCCTAACACTCACCCTAACCCTAACACTCACCCTTGGCGTAACCCTCAACCTAACCCTAACCCTCACCTTTATGCTTACCGTCACCCTCACCCTAATCACCCTAACACTAACCCTCATCTTAACCATCACCCTAACCATAATCCTAAACATCACCCTAATATTAACCATCACCCTCACCCTCAGCCTAAACCTAAGCCTAAGCCTAAACCTAAGACTAACCCTCACACTCACCCTCACCCTAACCCTAATCCTAACCCTAACCCTATCCCTAAACCTTAACCTAACCCTCAGCCTCACCCTAAGACAAGCACAAACCCTAAAACTAACCCTCAAGCTAACCCTCCCACTAACCGTCACTCTACCCCTAAACTTCAAACTCAACCTAACCCTAACACTTAACCTAACCCTATACCTCACCCTAACCCTAACCTGCACCCTCACCCTCACCCTCACCCTCACAGTAACTCTAACCCTAACCCTAACAATAACACTAACCCTAAACCTAACCCTAATCATAAAACTCACCCTCAGCCTCACCCTCATTGAAAACTTAACCCTAACCATAACACTAATAATAACCCTAACCCTAACCCTATCTCTAAACCAAACCCAAACACAAATCCTAATCCTCACCCCCTCACTCACACTCAGCCTAAGCCTAACACTAACACTAACTCTAATCCTAAACCTCACCCTCACCCTAACCCTTTGTCTAACCCTAATCCTAAACCTCAACCTAACCCTAAATCTAACCCTCAACCGCACCCGCACCCTCACTGTAAATCTAACCCTAACACTAACAATAACACTAACCTTAACCCTAACCATCACCCTAACCCTAATACTCACCCCCACCCTCACCCTCAGCCTAACCCTAAGCCTAAGCCTAAGCCTAACCCTAACCCTCACACTCACCCTCACCCTAACCCTAATCCTAACCCTATCCCTAAACCTCAACCTAACTCTCACCCTCACCCTAATGCTAACACTAAACCTAACCCTAACCCTCCCCCTAACCCTCCCCCTAACCTTAAATCTAATCTGAAACCTCACCAGCACCCTAACCCTTACCCTAATCCTAACCCTAAACCTCACCCTAACCCTCACCCTCACCCTCAATCTCACCCTCACCGTAACTCTAACCCTAACCCTAACAATAACACTAACCCTAACCCTAACTCTAACATTAACCATAACCCTCACCCTCAGCCTCACCCTCACCGCAAACTTAACCCTAACCAAAACAGAAACAATAACCCTAACCCTAACCAAAACCCTCAATATAACCCTAACCCTAAACCTAAACCTAAACCTAACCCTAAAATTAACCCCAACCATAATCCTCACCCTCATCCTCACCCCAACCCAAACCCTAAACTTAATCCTCACCCTAACCCTAACCTAATCCTAAACCTAAACCTAACGTCAAACATAAACCTAACCCTAACCCTAACGCTAACCCAAAACCACACCCTCACCCTAACCCTAACCCTAAACCTAAACCTCACCCTAACCCTAACCCTACCCCTCACCTTCACCGTAACCGTATCCCTAACCCTAACACTAAAAATAACCCTAACACTAACCCTCACCATAACACTAACACTCACCCTAACCATAACCCTCAACATAACCCTATCCCTCAAACTAACACTCACCCTCACCCTAACCCAAAACCTAACCCTCACCCTAAACCTCACCCTAACCCTAACCCTCACCTTTAAACTTACCGTCACCCTCACCCTAACCCTCACTCTAACCCTAACCCTCACCTTTACCGTAACCCTCACCCTAACCCTAACCCTCACCTTTAAACTTACCGTCACCCTCAACATAACCCTCACCCTAACCCTAACCCTCATCCTAACCGTCACCCTAACCATAACCCTAACCATCAGCCTAACCCTAACCCTCACCCTCAGCCTCAGGCTCAAGCTAAACCTAATCCTAAGCCTAACCCTAACCCTAACCCTCACCCTCATCTTATCCCTCACCATAACCCTAATGTTAACCCTAACTCTCATCCTAACCCTCAATGTAACCATAACCCTAACCATGACTCTAAACCTAATCCTCATCCCCACCCTCACCATCAGCCTAACCCTAAGCCTAAGCCTATTCCTAACCCTAACCCTAACCCTAACCCTAACCCTAACCCTCACCCTCACTCTTAACCTAACACTAATCCTAAACCTAACCCTATCCCTAACCCTAACCCTCACACTAACTGGCACCCCAGCTCTTACCCTAAACCTAATCCTAACCCTAACCCTCATCCTAACCCTCAAACTAACCCTAAACCTAACACTTACCCTAACCCTAAACCTCACCCTCAACCTCACCCTCAGCCTAAACCTAAGCCTAACCCTGAACCTAATCCTCACATTAACCCCAACTCTAAAACTAACCCTAAAACTAAACCTAACGCTAAAAATAATTCTAACCATAATCCTCACCCTCACCCTCACCCTAACCCAAACACTAACCCTAACCCTCACCCTAACCCTAACCCTAAATCTTACCCTAATCCAAACCCTAAACCTCACCCTAACTCTAACCCTAAACCTCACCCTCACCCTCACCCTCAAAGTAAACCTAAACCTAACAATAACAATAACCCTAACACTAAACCCTAACCCTCACCCTAACTATAACCCTCAACCTAAAACTAACCCTCACCCTAATACTTACCCTCATCCTAACACTAACCCTAACCCTAACCCTCACCCTCACCCTAGCCCTCACCCTCACCCTCACCCTAAACCAAACCCTAACCCTAACCCTAACCCTCATCATAACCCTCACCCTAACCCTAATTGTCCCAGTCACCGTAACACTAACCCTCACACCCACCCTCTCCCTCAGCCTAACCCTTAGCCTAAGCCTAAAACCTAACCCTAACCCTAACACTCACCCTCACCCTAAGCCTAATGCTAACCCTAACTGTATCCTTAAACCTCAACCTAAACCTCACCCACACCCTAAGGCTAACACTAACCCTAAACCTAACCCTTTCCCTAACCCTCCCACTAACACTCACTCTAACTCTAAGACTCTCCCTCAACATAACCCTAACCCTAAACCTCACCCTAAACATCCCCCTAACCCTCACCCTAACCTAACCCTAACCCTCACCCTCACGCTGGGCCTAAGCCTATTCCTAAGCCTAAGCCTAACCCGAAGTCTAAACCTCACCCTAACCCGCACCCTAACCCTCACCCTAACACTCACCCTAACTCTAACCCTAAACCTCACCCTCACCCTAAGCCTAACTCTAACCCTAACCCTAAACCTAAAACTCACCGTAACACTAACCCTAACCTTAACCCTCACCCTCACCGTAACCGTAACCCTAACCTTAACCCTAACACTAACCCTAACCCTAAACCTAACCCTCACCCTAACCATAACACTCAACATAACCCTAACCCTCAATCTAAGCCTCACCCTCACCCTAAACCTAATCCTCATCCTCACCCTCATCCTAACCCTCACCCTTATTGTAACCCTCACCCTAACCCTAACCCTCAGGTTTACCGTTGCCATCACCCTCACACTAACCCTAACCCTAACCCTCATCCTAACCCTCACCCTAACGGTGACCCTAACCATCATGCTAACCCTAACCCTCATCCTCACCCTCAGCCTCAGCCTAACCCTAATCCTAAGCCTAACCCTAATGCTAACACTAACCCTCACCTTAGCCCACACCGTAACCCTAATCTTAACCCTAACCCTCATCCTAACACTAACCCTAATCCTAATCCTCACCCTCACTGTAACACTAACCCTCACCCCCACACTCACACTCAGCCTAACCCTAAGCCTAAGCCTAACCCTAAACCTATCCCTAAACCCCAACCTAACCCTCAACCTCACCCTAAGTCTAACACTAACCCTAAACCTAACCCTCACCCTAAACCTCCCACTAAACCTTACACTAACCCTAAACCTCAACCTCAACCTAACTAAACCTAAAACTCACCGTAAACCCCACCCTAACACTCACCCTCACCCTCACTGTAACTCAGCGTCACCCTCACCGCAAACTTAACCCTAACCATAACACTAACAATAACCCTAACCCTAACTCTAATCCTAACCCTAACCCTAACCCTAATCCTCACCCCCACCTTCATCCTCATCCTAACCCTAAGCCTAAACCTAACCCTAACCCTAACTCTAACCCTAAACCTCACCCTCACCATTACCCTAACTCTAACCCTAACCCTAAACCTCACCCTAACCCTAACCCTAACCCTCACCCGCAGCCTCACACTCAACATAACACTAAATCTAACAATAACAATAATCCTAACCCTCACCCTAACCCTCACCCTAACTCTTACCCTCACACGAACCCTAACTCTCAACCTAACCCTCATCCTAACTCTAACCCTAACCCTACCCCTCACCCTAACCTTAACACTAACCATAAACCTAACCCTCATATTAACCCTAACCCTCACCCTCACCCTCACCCTCACCCTCAGCCTAACCTTAACCCTAACCCTAATTTAAACCCTAACCCTCACCCTCAACCGCATCTTAGCTCTAAACCTAACCCAAACCAAAACCCTAACCCTAATCCTAACCCTATCCCTAACCCTCATGCTAACCCTAAACCTAATCCTAAACCTAACCCTCACCGTCATCCTAACCCTAAACCTAACCCTCAGCCTAACCCTCCTCCTAAACCTAACCCTAACCCTAACCCTCACCCTAACATTAAACCTAACCCTAACAGTCACCCAAACCCTAACCCTCACCCTCACCCTCAACCTCACCCTCAACCTCACCCTAACCCTCACCCTCACACTCACCCTAACCCTAAACGTAACCCTAACCCTCACCCTAAACCTACCTCTGACATTCACCCTCACCCTCACCCTAAGTCTAACCCTATACCTAAGCCTAATCCTACACCTAACCCTCACCCTTACCCTCACCCTAAAACTAAAGCTTACCCTAACCATAATCCTAGCCCTCACCCTAACCCTAACTCTAACCCTAACCCTCACCCTCACATTAACCCTATCTCTAATGCTAACCCTAACACTCACCCTCAACATAACCCTAACCCTAAGCCTCACCCTAAACCTAACCTAAACCCTAATACTATATGTAACCCTCACTCTCACCCTAAACCGCACTCTAACCCTTACCCTAACCCTAACCCTCACCCTAACCCTAACCCTAACACTAACACTAAACCTCAATCTAACCCTCACCCTATCCCTAAACCTAAAACTAACCCTCACGCTAACGCTCAACCTAACCCTCAACCTAAACCTAAACCACAACCTCACCCTAACCCTCACCCTAAAACTTACCCTCACCCTAACCCTAAAAATAACCCTCACCCTAATCCTCACAGTAACTCTAAGCCTGAACATCACCCTAACCATCACTGTCACCTTAACCCTCACCCTAACCCGAACCATCACTCTCACCCTAAAACTCAACCTCTCCTGAACCCGAACCCTCACCCTAAGCATACCCTAAACCTCACCCTAACCCTAACCTTCACCCTAATCCCAACTATAAACCTCACACTCATACTAACCCAAACCCTCATCTTAAACCTCACCCTAACTCTCACCCTAACCCTAAAGCTAACCCTAACTCTCACTCTCAAACTAAATCTCACCCTAAACCTTATCCTCACACTAACCATAAACCTAACCCTAATCCTCACATTAATGCTAACCCTCACCCTAACCCTAACCCTACCCCTCACCCTAGCCCTCACCATAACCCTAACCCTAAATCTCACCCTCACCCTCACCCTAACCGTAACTCTAAACTTAACCCTCACCATCGCTCTCACACTAATCCTAACCCTAAAACCATAACCATAACAATAACACTAACCCTAACCCTAAACCTCACTCTCACCCTCACCCTAACCATAACCATAACCCTAACCCTCACCCTCAACGTCACCCTCAACGTCACCCTGACACAACCTCACCCTCAACCTAAACCTCACACTACCCCTAAACCTCACCTTAACCCTAACCCTACCCTCAGCCTCACCCTCAGCCTAACCCTTACACTAACCCTAATCCTAACCCTAACCCTTACCCTCACCCTAAACCTAACCTTAACCATAACCCTCATCGTCACCCTCACACTCACACTCACACTCAACCTAACCCTAATGCTCTACCTCACCCTCACCCTAACCCTCACCATCACGCTAAAAATCACCCTAACCCTAACCCTAACCCTTACCCTAACACTAAGCCTAACCCTAACCCTCACCTAACACTATCCCTAAGCCTCACCCTCACCCTAATGCTTACCCTAACCCTAAGCCTAAACCTAACCCTTACCCTAACCCTAACCCTAACCCTTAAACTAACCCTAACCCTAACCCTCACCCTAAACCTAATGCTAACCCTAACCCTCAACCTCACCCTAATCCTCACCCTAACCCTTATCCTCACACTAACCCTAACACCAGACTCACCCTCACCCTAACCGTAACCCTAAACCTAACCCTCAACCTAATCCTAAATCTTACCCTAATCATAAACCTAAACCTAATCCTCACCCTAACGGTAACCCTAACCCTAAAACTCATCCTCACGCTCACCCTAACCCTAACCCTAAACCTAATCCTCATCCTCACCCTAACCCTAACCCTAAACCTAATACTCACCCTAACCCTAACCCTTACCCTAACCCTAACCCTATCCCTCACCCTAAACCTAACATTCACCCTAACCCTAACACTTACCCTAAACCTAACCCTAACCATAACCTTAACCCTAACCCTAACCCTAACCCTAACCCTCACCCTAACTTTTATCCTCATACTAAACCTAACTCTAATCGTAAACCCTAACCCTCACACAAACCCTGACCCTCTCCCTAACCCTAACCCTACCCCTCACCATAACCCTCACCCTAACCCTAACCCTCACACTAAACCATAACCTAAATCTCACCCTCACACTAACCCTCACCTTAACACTAACCCTCACCGTAAACCAAACCCTAACCCACACCCTAAACCTTACCCTCACACCCACCCTCACCCTCACCCTCAACCTCAACCTAAACCTCACACAAACCCTAACACTAACCCTCACCCTAACCCTAACCATAACCCTAAGCCCCACCCTAACCCTCAACCTAACCCTAACGCTAACCCTCACCCTCTCCCTAATTCTTAACCTCAACCTAACCCTATCCTTTACCCTTACCCTAACCCTCACCCTAATCCTAACATTCAGCCTAACCCTTACCCTATCCCTTACCCTAACCCTCATCCTAACCCTAATCCTAACCCTAACCCTCACCCTAAAACTAATCTTAACCCTATCCTTAACCCTCAAAAACACCCTAACCCTCACCCTCACCCTATCCCTAACCCTAAACATAATCCTAACCTTCACCCTCACCCTCACCCTCACTGTAACTCTAACCCCCACCCTATTCTTAATCCTCACCCTCACCCTAACCCTAACCCTCACCCTCACCCTAACCATAACCCTAACACTCAACCCTCACCAAAAACCTCACCCTAACACTAACCCTAATCCTCATCCTCATCCTAGCGTACAACCTAAAACTAACTCTAACCCTAACCCTAACCCTAAACATCATCTTCACCCTCACCCTCACCCTCAACCTCAGCCTAATCCTAACCCTAACCCTAATCCTAAACCTAACCCTCACACTCACACTCACTCTAACCCTAAGCCTAAACCTCACACTCACCCTAAGGCTAACCCTAAACCTCACACTCACCCACACCCTAACCATTAACCTCACCCTAACCCTAACCCTAACACTAACCCTCACCCAACCCTAAAACTACCCCTCAGCCTAACCCTAACCCTCACCCTCAACGCAACACTGATGCTAACACAAATGCTCCTTCGCCACATAAGCCTCAGCCTAACCCTAACCCTGACCCTAACCCTTCCCTTACACTCACCCTCACTCTCACCCTAACCCTAACCCTTACCCTCACCATAACCCTATCCCTCACCCTCAACCTAACCCTCACACTAAACCTTACGCTCACCCTAACCCTCACCCAACACTAACCAGAACCCTAACCCCCAACTTAACCTTCACCCTAAACCTAACTCTAACCCTAACCCTCAGTCTCAACCTAACACTCACCCTAACACTTATCCTCACACTAACCCTAACCCTAACCGTAAATCTCACACTAAGCCTAACCCTCATCCTAACCCTAAGCTTAACCCTCACCCTAACCCTAAGTCTAACCCTAACCCTCACCCTCACCCTAATCCTCACCCTAAACCTAACCCTAACCCTTCCCTAACCGAAAACCTCACCCTCACCCTACCCTCAGCCTAACCCTTACCCTAAACCTAATCCTAACAATAACTTTTATTCTCACCCTAAACCTAACCCTAACCTTAACCCTCACCGTCACCCTCCCACTCACCCTCACCCTAACTCTCACGCTCAACCTCACCCTCACCCTAACCCTGAACATCATCCTAATCATCACCCTAACCCTAACCCTAACGCTAACCCTAACCTTACCCTAACCCTAAAGTTAACCCTAACCCTCACCCTAACCCTAACCCTAAGCCTAACCCTGACCCTAAACCTAACCATAACCCTAACCCTAAGCCTAACACTAACCCTTACCCTAACCCTAACCCTTACCCTAACCCTAACACTAACCCTAACCCTCACCCTAAACCTTATGCTAACCCTAACCCTCACCCTCACCCTAATCCTCACCCTAACCCTTATCCTCACAGTAACCCTAACCCTAGCCCTCAGCATCAACCTCACTCTAAACCTAAACCTAAAACTAACCCTCACCCTAAACCTAAGCCTTACCCTAACCCTAACCCTAACCCTCACACTCACCCTCCCCCTAACCCTAACCCTAAACCTAACCCTCACCCTAACCCTAACCCTTACCCTATCCCTAACCCTACCCCTCAACCTAACCCTCACTCTCGCCCTAATCCTAACCCTAACCCTCACTCTAAACATAACCCTAACCCTAACCCTAAACCTAACTCTCACCTAACCCTAACCCTAACCTTAACCCTAAACGTAAACCTAATCCTAAACCTAACCCTAACCCTAACCCTCACCCTCACCCTCACCCTCAACCTAAACCTAACCCTAACCCTAACTCTCAACCTAACCCTAACCCAATCCTAACCCTAACCCTCACCGTCACCATCACCCTCACCCTAACCCTCAACCTCAAACTCACCTTCACCCTAACCCTCAAACTATCCCTAACCTTCACCCTAACCCTAACCCTCTGCCTAACCCTAACCCTACCCCTCACCCTAACACTCACCCTAAACCTAACCCTCACCCTAACCCCAATCCTAAACCTCACCCTCACCCTAACCCTCACCGTCACCCTAACCCTCACCCTAAACCTAAACCTGACCCACACCCGAACCCTCAACCTTACCCGAATCTCACGCTCATCCGAACCTTCATGCTCTACCTCACCCTAACCCTCACCCTAGCCCTCACCCTCAACCTAACACTCAACCTAAACCTCATGCTCACCCTAATCCTCACCCTAACCCTAACCCTAACCCTTACCTAACCAAAACCCTCAACCTCACCCTCACACTCACCTTAACACTCACCCTCACCATAGCCCTCACCCTAAACCTAAACCTCACCCTAAACCTACCCTAACCCTCAGCCTAAACCTTAGCCTCAAGCTAACCCTAACCCTAACCCACACCGTAACCCTAAAACTCACCCTAACCCTCACCCTAACCCTAACCTTAAAGCTCACCCTAACCCTCACCCTCCTTCTCACCCTCACCCTAATTCTCACAATAACCCTGATCCTCACACTAACCCTAACCCCAATCCTAACCCTAAGGCTCACCCTCACTCTCACCCTAAACCTAACCATAATTCTAACCCTAATCCTAACCCTAACCCTCATGCTCACCCTCACCCTAATTCTAACCCAAACCCTAACCCTCATCCTCACTCTCACCTAACTCTAACCCTAACCCTAATCCTAACCCTAACCCTCATGCTCACCCTCACCCTAATTCTAACCCAAACCCTAACCCTCATCCTCACTCTCACCTAACTCTAACCCTAACCCTAATCCTAATTCTAACCCTCACCATCACCCTCATCCTAAATCTAAGCCTAACCCTAACCCTAACACAGATCCTCAACCTCACACTAACCCTAACCCACACGCTCAACCTAACCCTAACCCTAACACTCAACTCTCACCCTAAAACTAACGCTAACCCTAACCCTCATCCTCATCCTACCGCTCAACCTAACCCTAACTCTACCCCTAACCCTAACCCTAAACCTCACCTTCACCCTCACCCTCACCCTCAACCTCAGGCTAATCCTAACCCTAACCCTAATACTAACCCTAAATCTAACCCTAACTCTACCTCTACGCCTAACTCATAACCTCAACCTCAGCCTAACCCTAACTCTAACCCTAATCCTAAACCTAACACTCAGCCTAACCCTAAACCTAACCCTAATCCTCACCCTGTCTAGCCTTAACCCTCACCCTCACCCACACCCTAACCCTTAACCTCACCCTAACCCTAACCCTAACCCTAACCCTCACACTAACCCTAAAACTACCCCTCAGCCTAACACTATCCCTCACCCTCCACCCAACCCTGATGCTAACACAAATGCTCATTCTCAACCTAAACCTCGGCCTAAACCTTACCCTCACCATAACCCTATCCGTCACCCTCTCCCTAACCGTCACCCTACTCCTTCTCAACTAACCCAAACCCTAAACCTAACCTTCACCCTAAACTTCACCCTAACCCTCACCCTAACCCTACCACTAACCCTCACCCGAACACTCACCCTAATCCTAAACCTAACCTTAATCCTCACCCTCACCCTAACTGTCATCCTAACACTTATGCTCCCCCTAACCCTAACCGTTACCCTAACACTATCCATCACCCTAACCCTAACCCTCACCCGAACCCTCACTTTCACCTTCACCCTCAACCTAAACATCACCCTAACCCTAACCCTAACCCTCACCCCAACTCTAAACCTAACACTCACATTAAACCTCACCCCCACACTAATCCTCACGCTAAACCTAACCCTAGACCTATCCTAAACAAAAACATCACACTAACCCTAGCCCTCAACCTAAATCTAACCCTAAACTTAACCCTCACCTTCACCCTCACCCTCAGCCTCACTTTCAGCCTCACCCTAACACTAAACCTAATCCAAACCCTAACCCTGACCTTCACCCTCACTCTAACCCTAACCCTAACCTGCACCCTAACCCTAAACTTAACACTCAACCTAAGCCTAACCCTAACCCTAATGCAAACCCTAAACCTCACCCTCACCCTAACCCTGACCCTAACCCTAACCCTTACCCTCACCCTCACTCTCACCCTAACCCTAACCCTTACCCTCATCCTAACACTCACCCAACCCTAACCCGAACCTTAACCCGAACTCTAACCCCCACTCTAACCTTCAAACTAACCCTAACGCTAACCCTAACAATCAGTCTCAACCTAACACTCACACTAACCCTTATCCTCACACTAACCCTAAACCTAACCGGAACACTCACACTAAGCCTAACCCTCATCCTAACCTTAACCCTACCTCTAACCCTAACCCTCACCCTAACCCTAACCCCAACCCTCAACCTAACACTAACCCTCACCCTCACCCTAATCCTCACCCTAAACCTCACCCTCACCCTAACCCTCACTCTAACCCTAACCCTAACCCTCAACCTAACACTAACCCTCACCCTCACCCTAATCCTCACCCTAAACCTAACCCTAACACTGACCTAACCTCACCCTCACCCTCAGCCTAACCCTTTCCCTAACCCTAATCCTAACCATAACTCTTACCCTCACCCTAAACCTAACTCTCACCGTCACCCTCCCACTCACCCTCACCCTCACCCTAACCCTCAAGCTCAACCTCAACCTCACCCTAACCCTCACCGTTACCCTAAACATCACCCTAACCCTAAACCTCATGCTAACCCTAACCTTACCCTAAACCTAAACTTAACCCTAAACCTCACCCTAACCCTAACCCTAAGCCTAACACTCAACCTAACCCTAACCATAACCCTAACCCTAACCCTAAGCCTTACCTAACCCTAATCCTTACCCTAACCCTAACCCTAACCCTCACCCTAAACCTTATACTAACCATAACCCTCACACTCACCCTAATCCTCACCCTAACCCTTATCCTCACACTAACCCTAACCCTAACCCTCAGCTTCACCCTCATCCTAACCCTAAACGTCACCAACACCCTAACATTCACACTCACCGGAACCCGAATCCTCTTCCTCACCCTAACCCTAACCCTAACCCTCACCCCAACCCTAACCCTCACCCTAAACCGAACTTTAACTCTCACACTCACCCTAATCCTCACCCTAACCCTTACCTTAACCCTCACCCTAACCCTTAATCTAACCCTAACACTCACTCTCACCCTAATCCTCAACCTAACCCTAACCCTCACCTAACACTAACCATAACCCTCATACTAACCCTCACCTTAGCCCTCACCCTCACCCTAGACCTCACCCTAAACTTAACGCTAAACTTAACCCTCAACTTCATGCTCACCCTCACCCTCAACCTCACCCTCAGCTTCACCCTAACCCTAAACCTAATCCTAACCCTAACCCTGACCCTCACTCTCAGTCTAAACCTAAACCTAACCTGCATCCTAAGCCTAACTGAAACCCTAATGCTAACCCTAACCCTCAACCTCACCTTAACCCTAACCCTAACACTCAATCTGATCCTAACCCTAATGCTAACCCTAACCCTCACCCTCACCCTAACCCTGACCCTACCCATTACCCTAACACTCACCCTCACCCTAACCCTAAATTTAACCATCACCAAAACCCTAACCTTAACCCTAACCCTAACCCTACCCCTCAGCCTACCCCTCACCGTCACCCTAACGCTCACCCTCACCCTAACACTAATGCTAACCCTAACCCTCAACCTCACCCTAACCGTCGCCCTAACCCTTACCCTCACCATAACCCTATCCCTCAACCTCAACCTAACCCTCACCCTAACCCTTTCACGCACCCTAACCCTCACCGAACCCTAACCCTAACCCTAACCCTCACCCTAACCCTAAGCCTAGCCCTAACCCTCAGTCTCACACTAACCCTCACCCTAAACCTTATCCTCACCCTAACCCTAACCCTAAACGTAACCCTCACACTAAGTCTAAATCTCATCCTTACACTAATCCTACCTCTCACCCTAACACTCACCCTAACCCTAACCCGAACCCGAACCCAAAGTCTAACCCTAACCCTAAACCTCCCTGGAACCCTAAACCTCCCGATCACCCTAAGCCTCACCCTTAGCCTAACCCTCACTTACACCCTAACAATTCCCCTTCACTGAACCCTAACTCTCACCCTAAACCTCACACTGACCCTAAACATCACCCTAACCCTTACCCTCACCCTAACCTTCACCCTCACCCACACCCTAACCCTCAGCCTCACCCGAAACCTCTCACACTCTCTAACTTCGACCTTCACCTTAAACATCAGCCTAACCCTCACTCTCACCCTAACACACACTCTAACACTTACCATCACCCTAACACTAACCCGAACCCTAACAGTCATACTAAACCTAACCCTCACCCTAATTCTAACCCTAAATCTACCCAGCATCCTAACCCTCAACCTAACCCTAGCCGTGAGTGCTAGGGTGAGCCTCACTCATACCTTCAACCTGAGCCTAACCCTAAACCTAACGCTAATTCTAAACCTAACCCTCACACTCACACTCACACTCACCCTAACCCTAACCCTCACCCTCACCCTCACCCTAACACTTAAACTCACCCTAAACCTAACCCTAACCCTAACCCTCACCCTAACCCTAAATCTAACCCTCACCTTAACCCTAACCCTTCCCCTAAATCTCAACCTAATCCTAAACCTAACCCTAAACCTAACCCTCATCCTCACCCTCAACCTCACCCTAACCCTAACCCTAACCTTAACTATCACCCTAACCCTAACCCTAATCCTACCACTAACCCTCACCGTCACCATCAACCTCACCCTAACCCTCAACCTCAAACTCAACTTCACCCTAACACTCAAATTAACCCTAACCCTCACCCTAACCCTAATCCTCTCCCTAACCTTAACCCTAACCCTCACCCTAACCCTCACCCCAAAACTAACCCTCACCCTAACCATAATCCTAACCCTCAACCTCACCCTAACTCTCAACATCACCCAAAAGCTCACCTCAAACCTAACCCTAACCCACACCCTAACCTTCACCCTCACCCGAACCCTCAACCTCACCTGAAACCTCACCCTCACCCTAAACCTCAGCCTCACCCTAACACTCACCCTAACCCTAACCCTCAACCTAAACCTCACTCTCACCCTAATCCTCACCCTAACCCTAACCCTAAACCTTACCTAACCGAAACCCTCACCCTCACACTCACACTCACACTCACCCTAACCCTAACCCTCACCCTCACCCTCACCCTCACCCTAACACTTTACCTCACCCCAAACCTAACCCTAACCCTAAACCTCACCCTCACCCTAATCCTCACCCTAACCCTAACCCTAACTCTTACATAACCGAAACCCTCACACTCACACTCACCCTAACCCTCACCATCAACCTCACCCTAAACCTTACCCTAACCCTCACCCTCACCCTAAACCTTACCCTAACCCTAATCCTAACTCTAACCCTAACCTTCACCGTAACTCTAACCCTTACACTAACCCTAACCCTAACCCTAAACCTCACCCTAACCCTAACCCTAAACCTCACCCTCACCCTAACACTTACCCTAACCCTAACCCTCACCATAACCCTAACCCTTACCCTATACCTAAACCTCAGCCTCAAACTAACCCTAACTCTTACCGTATACCTAACCCTCAGCCTCAACCTAATCCTAACCGTAACCCTCACCATAACCCTAACTCTCACCCTAACAATGAGCCTCACCCTAAACCTCATCCACACCCTAATCCTCACCCTAACCCTAAATATAACCCTTACCTAACCGAAACCCTCAACCTCACCCGCACACTCACCCTAAAACTCACCCGCACCGTAGCCCTCACCGTAAACCTAAACTTCACCCTAACTCTAATCCTAAGCCTCACTCTCACCCTCACCCTAACCCTCACCATAACCCTAACCCTAATCTTAAACCTAAACCTCACGCTCACCCTCACCCTAATTCTATCCCATACCCTGACCCTCACCCTCAATCTCACCTAACTCTAACCCTAACCCTAATCTTAATTCTAATGCTCACCCTCACCCTCACCCTAAATCTAACCCTAACCCTTACCCAGACCCTCACCCTCACACTAACCCTAATCCTCACCCTATCCCTAACCGTAACCCTAACCCTCACCCAAACCCTCACCCTCAAACTAACAATAATGCTAACCCGAAACCAAACCCTCACAATAACCCTCACCCTAACCCTTACCCTCACCCTAAACCTAACACTCACCCTCAAAATAACTCTCACTGTAATCCTTACCCTCACCCTTACCCTAACCGAAACATTAACCCTAAACCTCACCCTAACCCTCACCCTAACCCTAACCCTCACCCTCACCTCACCCTAAATATAAACGTAACCCTAACCCTCACCCTCAACGTCACTCTCAACCTCACCCTGACCCTCAACCTCACCCTAACCCTAACCCTCACACTACCCCTAACTCTCACCCTAAACCTAACCCTAACCCTCTCCCTCACCCTCACCCTCAGCCTAACACTTACACTAACCCTAAGCTAACCCTAACCCTTACCCTCACCCTAAACCTAACCCTAACGGTAACCCTCACCGTCACCCTCACACTCGTCCTCACCCTCAACCTAACCCTCACGCTCAACCTCACCCTCACCCTAACCCTCAACGTCAACCTAAAAATCATCCTAACCCTAACCCTCACCCTAACCCTAACCCTTAACCTAACCGTATGCCTAACCCTAAACCTAACCCTAACCCTAATGCTAACCCTAAACCTCAACCTCACTCTAACCCTCAATATAACCGTTACCCTCACTATCAACCTCAACCTGAACCTAACCCTAATCCTAACCCTCACCCTAACCCTAACCCTCACCGTAACGCTAAACCTAACCCTAGCCCTCAGCCTTACCCTCACCCTAAACCTAACCCTAACCCTAATCCTCACTGTATCCCTAAGCATAACCATAACACTCACCCTAACCCTCACCCTCCCAGTAACCCTAATGCTAACATTAATCCTCAACCTCACCCTAAATCTCGCCCTAACCCTTACCCTCACTCTAAACCTCATCCTCACCCTAACCCTAACCCTAATACTAACACTAGCCCTCACCCTCACCCTAACCCTAATTCTAAGCCTAATCCTAATGCTAACCCTAAACCTCAACCTCTCCATAACACTCACATTAACCCTAACCCTCACCCTCAACCTCACCCTAACCCTAACCCTAACATTAACCCACTCCCTAACCCTCACCCTAAACTAACCCTAACCCTACCGCTCAGCCTAACCCTCACTCTAAACCTAACCCTAACCTTAATCCTCACCTTATCCCTAACCCTAACTCTAACCCTCACCCTAACCGTCACCCTCACCATACCCCTAAGGCTAACATTAACCCTCAGCCTCACCCTAAACCTCGCCCTAACCCTTACCCTCACTTTAACATTATCCATCACCATCAACCTAACCCTAACCCTAACCCTTACCCTCACCCTAACCCTCACCCTAAACCTAACCCTAACACTAAACCTCACCCTAACCGGCACCCTAAGCCTAAGCCTAAGCCTAACCCTCACTCTCACCCTAACCCTTACACTTACCGAAACCTAAACCTAAACCTCAGCCTAACCCTCATCCTAACCCTAAACCTAACCCTCACCCTAACTGTCACCCTCACCCTCAACCTCACCCTCACCCTAACTCTAAACCTAACCCTAATCAAAAATCTCACCCTAACCCTAGCCCTATCCCTTACCCTCATCCTAAAACTAACCCTAATACTAATCCTAAGCCTCACCCTCAACCTAACCCTTATCCTCACCCTAACCCTAAACTTAACCCTCAGCCTAACCCTCAACCTAACCTAAACCCAAACCCTAAACTTAACCTTCACCCAAACCCACACCCTCACCCTCATACTAACCCTAACCATAACCCTATCACTCACTCTATACCTAACCCTCACCCTAACCCTAACCCTCACAGTCACCCTAACACTCACCCTAACCAACAACCTAACTCTAACCCTCACCCTCACCATAACCCTAACCCTAAACCTAACCCTAACCCTAACCCTCACCCCCACACTCAGGCTAACCCTAACCCTAGCAATTAATCCTAACCCTAACCCTAACCGTCACCCTCACCCTCACCCTTAACCTAAACTTAACCCTAACCCTTACCCTAAACCTAACCCTAACCCTAATCCTAAACCTAAATCTCAACCTCAACCTAACCTTCACCCTAACCCTTACCCTCACCCTCAACCTCACCCTAACCCTAACCTTAACCCTAACACTAACCCTCACCCTCACCCTAACCCTACCCTTCACACTAAGCCTCACCCTAACACTAAACCTAACCCTACCCCTCAGCCTAACCCTCACCCTAACCCTAACTCTAACCATAACCCTCAAGCTAAACCTCACGCTCACCATAACCCTAATGCTAACATTACCCCTCAACCTCACCCTAAACCTCGCCCTAACCCTTACCCTCACCATAACCATATCCTTCATCCCCACACTAACCCTCACCCTAACACTTTCCCTCACCCAACCCTATCCCTAACCCTAACACTAACCCTCACCCTAACCCTCACCCTAAACCTCACCCTAACCCTCACCCTAACCCTAAGCTAACCCTAACGCTCACCCTCACCATAACCCTCACCCTAACCCTTATACTCACCCTAACACTAATCCTAACCCTGAGGATAATCCTGATCCAAAACCTAACCCTAACCCTATCCCTCACCCTAACATTAACCCTAACCCTAACCCTAACTCTCAACCTAACCCTCAAACTCACCCTCACCCTTATCCTCACCCTCAGAGTAAACCTAAACCTAACCCTAATCCAAAACCTAATCCTCACCCTCACTCTCATCTTAACTCTAACCCTAACCCTAACCATCACCCTCACACTAACCCTCACCTTCATCCTCACCCTCACCTTAACCTTCTCCCTAACCCTTACCCTCACACTAACCCTAAACCAAACCTACCCCTCATCCTTACGCTCACCCTAACCCTAATCCTCACCCTAATATTAACCCTAACCCTACCCCTCACCTTAACCTTCACCCTAAGCCTAAACCTAACACTAACCATCACCCTAACCCTAACCTGAATCCTAAACCTATCCCTCACCATCACCCTAACACTTACACTCACCTTAAGCCTAAACCTAACACTCAGCCTACCCCTCATCCTAACCCTAACCCTAACCCTCATCCTCACCTTAACCCTAACCATAACCCTAACCCTCACCCAAACCCTAAAACTCACCCTCACCCTCAACCTCACCCTCAGCATAACCCTAAACCTAACCCTAATTCAAACGCTAAACCTCAACCTCACCTTCATCCTAACTCTAACCCTAACCCCAACCCTCACCCAAACCCTAACCCTAACACTAACCTTCACCCTAACCATCATCCTAACACTAAACCTAACCCAAACCCTCAACCAATCGCTCACCTCACCCTAAACCTAACCCTAACCCTCACTTTCACCGTGAACAAAACCCTAACCCTAACCATCACACTAACACTAAGCCTCACCCTAACCCTAAACCTAACCCTCAGCCAAACCCTCATCCTAAACCTAACCCTAACAATCAACCTAACCCTAAACTTAAACCTAACCCTAACCCTCACGCTAAACCTAACCCTCACCCTCAGCCTAACCGTACACCTAATCCTAACCCTAACTCTAACCCTCACCCTCTCCCTAACTCTAACCCTACCCCTAACTCTGACCCTCACCCAAACCCTAACCCTATCCCTAGCCCTCACCCTAACACTAAACCTCACCCTAACCCTAACCCTAACAGGCACCCTCACCCTAACCCTAACCCCCACCCTAAACCTCACCCTAACCCTAACGCTAACCCTAACCCTCACCCTCACCATAAACCTCACCCTAACCCGTACCCTCACCATAACCCAAACTCTAACCTAATCCTCATATTTCGCCTAACCCTAACCCTAACCCTAACACTCACTCTCAACCTAACACTCAACATCACCTTAACGATCACCCTAACCCTAAACTTCACCCACACTGTAACACACACCCTCACCCTCACCCTCACCCTCACCCTAACACTGACCCTAACCCTCACCCTAAATCTCACCTTAACCGTAACGCTAACCCTAAACTTCAGTCTCACCCTAACCCTCACCCTAAGCCCTATCCTCACACTAACCCTAACCCTAACCCTAACGTCAAATTAAACCTAAACCTCACCCTAACCCTAACCCTCCCTCTCACCCTAATTCTTTCCCTAACCCTCACCCTAAACCTAACCGTAATCCTCACCTTCACCTTAAACCTCACTGTCCCCCTAACCCTAACCCTAACCGTAACCCTCACCAACACCCTCACCCTCACCCTCCCCCTCACCCTAACCCTCACCCTCAACCTAAACATCACCCTAAACCTAAACCTCACCCTAAACCTAACCCTAATCCTCACCCTAACCCTAATCCTCACCTTAAACCTCACCCTCACCCTAATCCTCACCCTAGCCCACACCATAAACATAACCCTAACCCTAACCCTCACCCTCACCCCCATAATCAGCCTAACCCTAACCTTAACCATAATCCTAACCCTACCCTAATCCTAACCCTCTAACTAAACCTAACCGTAACCCTAATGCTAACCCTAAATGTCACGCTCAACCTAACTCTAACACTAATCCTCACCTTAACCCTAACACTAAACCTAATGCTATCCCTAAACCTCACCCTCACCCTAACCCTCACCATAACCTTTACCATCCCCCTTACCCTCACTCTAACACTAATCCTACCCCTCAGTCTAACCCTCACCCTAACCCTATCTCTAACTCTAATACAAACACTAACCCTCACAATGAACCTCACCCTAACTCTAAATGTAAACCTAACCCTAACCCTAAGCCTATCCCTAAACCTCACCCTAACCCTAACCCTAATCCTATACCTAACCATCACCCTCACCCTCACCATAACCCTAATTCTCTCTCTAACCCTAAACCTAACCCTAGTCCTCACCCTAAAACTTACCCTCAACCTCAACCTAACCTTAACCCTCAACCTGAACCTAACCCTCACCCTAAGTCCTACCCATACCCTGAATCTAAACCTAAGTCCAGCCCTAAATCTCACCCTAACCCTAACCCTATCCCTAACCCTCACCCTAATCCTAACACTCACACTAACCCTAACCCTAACCCTTACCCTCACCCTCACCCTAACACTAACCCTCACCATAACCCTAACCCTAACCCTAACTCTAACCCTAACACACACACTCACCCTAAACCTTACCCTAGCACTTACCCTCACCATAACAATAACCCTAACCCAAACCTTAAATCCTAACACTAACCCTAACACTAACAAGCACCCTCACCGTCACCCTAACACTAATCCTCACCCTCAACCTAAACCTTACCATCACTTTAAACCTATACCTAACCGTCACCCACACCCTCAACCTCACCCTCACCCTCACCCTAACCTGAACCCTCACTCTCACCCTAAGCCTAACCCGAACCCTCACCCAACCCTAACCCTAACTCTAACCCACACCCTCACCCTAACCCTAACCCTAACCCTAACCCTTACCCTAACCCTTACCATAAACCTAACACTAGCACTACCCCTCATTCTCACCCTAACCCTCACCCTAACCCTTATCCTCACACAAACCCTAACCCTAAAACTAACCCTCACACTAACCCTAACCCTAACCTTAACCCTTACCCTAACCCTGACCCTAAACCTCACCCTAACCCGACCTAAAACAAACGATAACCCTAACACTCACCCACAACCTAATCCTAAACCTCACCCTAACCCTCACACTAACCCTAATCCTCACCATATCACTAACCCTAACCCTAACCCTCACCCTAATCCTTAACCTCACTCTAAACTTAACTCTTACCCTCATGCTAAACCTCACCCTAAACTTTACCCTCACCCTAACCCGCCAACTAACCCTAACCCTAAACCTATGGTGCACTGTAATCCTCACCCTAACCATAACCCTAACCCATAACCTCAACCTAAACCTAACCCTCACTCTCAACCTAACCCTCAACCTAACCTTTATCCTCACACTAACCCTAATCCTCAACCTCACCCTAACCCTCACACTAACCCTTATCATCACCCTATCAGTAACCTTAACCCTAACCCTCACCCTAAACCTCACCCTAACCCTTACCCTCACCCTAACCTGCAAACTAACCCTAACCCTAAACCTACGGCTTACCCTAGCCCTCCCCCTAACCATAACCCTAACCTTAACCCTCACCCTAACCCTAACCTTCACCCTCACCCTAACCCTGCCCCTAACCCTTACACTCACACTAAACTTATCCCTAAACCTCACCCTAACTCTAATTCTCAACAGAACACTCACCCTCACCCTAGCCCTCACCTCACACTAGCCCTCAACCTAACCATAACCCTCATGCTCACCGTAACCCTAATGCTAATATTAACCCTCAACCTCACCCTAAAACTTGCCCTAACCCTTACCCTCACCATAACCCTATCCCTCACCCTTACCCTAACTCTCACCCTAACCCTTTCCCTCACCCTAACCCTCACCCAGCCCTAAACCTTTCCCTAACCCTAACCCTCACCCTAACCCTAAGACTAATCCTAACCCTCACCCTCACCATAAACCTCACCCTAAACCTAACCCTCAGCCTAACCCTCATCCTAATCCTAATCCTAACCCTAACCGTCACCCTAACCTTAACCATAACCCTAACCCTAACACTCACCCTAACCATAACCCTCACCCTACCCTCAGCCTCACCCTCAGCCTAAGCCTAACCCTAATCCAAAACCTAACCCTTAACCTCACTCTCACCGTAAATCTAAACCCAACCATAACCATCACCCTCACCCTAACCCTCACCCTCATCCTCCCCCTCACCCTTACCCGATGCCTAACCCTTATCCTCACACTAACCCTAACTCTAAACCTAATCCTCACCCTAACCCTCACCCCAACACTAACACTAATCCTCACCTTAACCCTCACCCTAACTCTAAACCTAACAATCACACTAACCCTAACCCTAATCCTAAAGCTAACCCTCACCGTCACCCTAAACCTTACCCTAACCGTACGCCTAAACCTAACCATCAGCCTAACCCTCATCCTAAACCTAACCCTAACCCTCACCCTCATCCTCAACCTAACCCTCACACTCACCCTAACACTACCCCAAATTTAACCCTATCCTATCCCTACCCCTCATCCTAACCCTAACGCTAACCCTAACCCTCAACCGAACCCTAACCCTACCCCTAATGCTAAAACTCACCCTAACCCTAATCCTCACCCACACCCTAACTCTCACCCTCAACCAAACCCTCACCCTCAACTGAACCGTCATACTCACCCTAACCCTCACCCTCACTCTAAACATCACCCAAACCCTAACTATCACCCTAACCCTAACACAAACCCTAATCCATACACTCACACTCACCCTAACCCACACCCTAAACCTTATTCTCACCCTAACACTAACCCTCAACCTAACCCTAACCCAAACCCTCACACTAACCGTAACCCTCACTCTAATCCTAACCCTAACCCTGACCCTAACCTTCACCCTTAACCTGACCCTCACCCTCAGCTTAACCCTAACCCTAATCCTATTCCTAATCCTAAACCTCACACTCACCCTAAACCTAACACTAACCCTAACCCTCCCCCTCCCCCTCACCCGAACACTCCCCTCCCCCTCACCTTAAACATCACCCTAACCCTAAGCCTCACTCTAACCCTAATCCTGACCCTGAACTTAACCTCAGCTTAATCCTCATCCTCACCCTAATACTCACCCTAACCCTAACCTTTACTTAACGGAAACCCTCACCCTCACCCTCAGCCTAACCCTCACCCTCACACAAGCCCTCAACCTAACCCTAAGTTTAACCCTAAACCTCACCCTCAACCTCCCCTTCCTCAGCCTTATCCTAACCATAACCCTAATCCTAACCCTAACCGTCAACCCCACCCTCAACCTAACCTAATTCTAACAATAACACTCACCCTCATCCTAACCTTAATCCTAACCGTAACAATAACTCTAACCCTAACCCTAAAACTCACCCTAACCCTAATACTAACACTTACCCTCAACCTTACCCTCACCCTCATTCTAACCCTCAACCTCATGCTGACCCTCACCATCACACTAACCCTCACAAAAACCCAACCCTCACCCTAGCCCTAACCCTAACCCTCACCCTCAGTTTCCCCCTCACCCTCAGCCTAACCCTAACTCTAACCTTAATCCTAAACTAACCTCACCCTCACCCTCATCCTACCCCTCACCCTCAACCTCATCCTCACCCTCACACTAACCCTCAACCTCACCCTAAACATCACCTTAACCCTAACCTTTACACTGAACCTAACCCCAACGCTCACCCTAACACTCACCCTCAAACTAACCCTCACCCTAAACATTATCCTCACAATAACCCTAACCCTAACCCTAACCTTCACACTAACGCTAAACCTCACTCTAACCGTATCACGACACCTCACCCTAACTCTCACCCTAAACCTAACCCTAACCCTAACACTCACCCTAACACTAAATCTAAACCTAACCCTCACCCTCTCCCTGATCCTCACCATCACCCTAACACTCACCCTAAACCTAATCCTCACCCTAAACCTAACCCTCAACCTAAACCTAACCCTCACCCTGACCCTCACCCTAACCCTAATGCTAGCCCTCACCCTAACCCTTACTTTAACACTAACCTGTACCTTAAACCTAACCCTCATCCTAACACTAACCCTCACACTAAACCTAACCCAAGCCCTCACACTCCCCCTCACCCTCAACCTAACCCTAACACTCATCCTAACCCTAACCCTAAACCTAAACCTCACACTAAACCTAAACCTCACCCTATCCCTAATCCTCATAGTAAACATAACAGTCACACGATCCCTAACCCTTATCCCTCAGCCTAACCCTCACCCTAAACCTAACCCTAACCCTAATCCTCATCCTATCCCTAACCTTAACCCTAACCCTAATCCTCACCCTCAGCCTAACCCTAACCCTCACCCTTACAGTCACCCTCACCCTCAGCCAAACAATATCCCTAATCCTCACACTAACACTAACACTCATCCTATACCTCACCCTCAAACTAACCCTAAACCAAACCCTAACCCTCACCCTAAACCTCGCCGTAACCCTAACACTAACCCTAAGATTCATCCACACAATAAACCTCACCCTATACCTTATCCTCACCATAACCCTAACCCTAACCCTAACTCTAATCCTCAAACACAACCTAACCTTCACCTTCACCCCAACTGTCACCCTCACCCTCATCCTCATCCTCACCCTAACCCTCTCCCTCACCCTAAACATCACACAAACCCTAAACCTGACCCTAACCCTAACCCTCACCCTAACCCTAACCATCACTCTCACGCTAATCCTCACCATAAACCTAACCCTGACCTAAATGAAACCCTCACCCTAACCCTCACACTAACCCTCACCCTCACCCTAGACCTCACCCTAACCCTAACCCGAACCCTAACCCTCAACTTCAACCTAACCCTCACCGTAACCCTTACCCTCACCCTAACCCTAACCCTAATCATAACCCTCACACTATCCCTTACCCTCACCCTAACCCTAACCCTAATCCTAACCCTAACTATCACCCTCACACTGACCCTCACCCTCACCCTAATCCTAACCCTATTCCTAATCCTAAATATCACAATCACCCTCAACCTAAACCTAACCCTAACCTGAACCCTCACCCTCACCCTCACCCTCACCGAACAGTCACCCTCACCCTAAACATCATCATAACCCTAACCCTCACCCTAACCCTAACCTCAGCTTAACACTCACCGTCAACTTAATCCTCACCCTAACCCTAATCCTAAGGTAAACGAAACCCTCACCCTCACACTAACCCTCAACCTCAACCTACCCCTAACCCTAACCCTAACCATTACACTTACCCACACCCTAACCCTCACCCTTATCCTCACTCTAACCCTAATCCTAACCCTAATGGTCACCCTACCCCTCTCCCTAACCCTAAATGTAACCCTAACCCTCAACCTCATCCTAACTCTCAAGCTCACCTGAACACTCACCCTCACCCTAAACCATACTCTCACAACAGTCATCACCCTAAACCTAACCCTCAACCTAACCCTAACCCTAACCCTCACCCTAACCCTAACCCGTACCCTAACGCTCACCCTAACCCTTACCCACAAAATAATCCTAACACTCACCCTCAACCTTACCATCACCCTAACCCTTACCCTCACCCTAACCCTCACCCTAACCCTCACCATAACCCTCAAACTAATCCTAACCCTCACCCTCTCCCTAACGCTCACCCTAACCTTTACCCTCACCCTCACCCTAACCCTCAACCTAACCTTTACCCTGACCCTAACCCTAACCCTAACCCTAAACCTAACCCTCACCCTAACCCTAAACCTAACCCTCAACCTAAAACTTATCCTATCCTTAAACCTGACCCTAACACTCACCCTAACCTTAACCCTAACCATCACACTAACCCTAACTCTAACCCTCACCCTCACCCTCAGGCTAACTCTAATACTAAACCTAACCCTAACCCTCACCCTAACTCTAACCCTAAACCTAACCATAACCCTAACCCTCACCTTAACCCTCAACCTCACCCAAATTCTCAACCTAACCTTACCTTAACCCTTACCTAAACTAAACCCTTACCCACACCCTCACCCTAACCCTCACCCTCACCCTAGCCCACAACCTAACCCAAACCCTAAACCTAACCTTCACACTAACCTAACCATAACCCTCAGGATAAAACTTATCCTAACCCTAAACCTAAAACAAAACTTCACCCTAACCAAACACTAACCCTAACACTAACCCTCACCCTCATCCTCACTCTAACCCTAATCCTAACCATAATGCTCACCCTACACCTCTCCCTAACCCTAAATGTAACCCTAACCCTCATCCTCATCCTAACCCTCAAGCTCACCTGAACACTCACCCTCACCCTAAACCATACTCTCACAACAGTCATCACCCTAACCCTAACCCTCACCCTAACCCTAACCTCAGCTGAACCCTCAACCTCAACCTAATCCTCACCCTAACCCTAACCATAAGGTAAACGAAACCCTCACACTAACCCGCACCTTCACCCTAGCCCTAACCCTAACCCTAACCATAACACTTACCCACACCCTAACCCTCAACCTTATCCTCACTCTAACCCTAATCCTAACCCTATTGCTCACACTACCCCTCTCCCTAACCCTAAATGTAAACCTAACCCTCACCCTCATCCTAACCCTCAAGCTCACCTGAACTCTAACCCTCACCCTAAACCATACTCTCACAACAATAATCCTATTACACACCCTCAACCATACCATCACTCTAACACTTACCCTCACCCTAACCCTCACCCTAACCCTCACCCTCGCCCTAATGCTCACCCTAATGCTCACCCTAAACTTTACCCTCACCCTCACCCTAACCCTCACCCTAACCTTTACCCTGACCCTAACCCTAACCCTAACCCTAAACATAACCCTCAACTTAACCCTTATCCTAAACCTAAACCTAACCCTAACCCTCACCCTAACCCAAACCCTAACCCTCATACTAACCCTAATCTTAACCCTCAGCCTAACGCTCATCCTAACCCTAACACTAACTCTAACCTTCACCCTAACCGTACCCTACCATAAAACTCACGCTAACCCTAACCCTCACCCTCACCCTCAAGGCTAACTCTAATACTAAGCCTAAACCTCACCCTCACCCTAACCCTAACCCTAAACCTAATCTTCACACTAACCCGAACCATAACCCTCAGGATAAACCTTATCCTAACCCTAAACCTAAAACAAAACTTCACCATAACCAAACCCTAAACCTAACCCTAACCCTAACCCTAACCGCACACTAAACCTAACACTAACCCTAACACTAACCCTCAGCCTAACCCTAACCCTAACCCTAACCCTCACCCTAAACCTAATCCTAACCCTAACCCTCAACCTAACTGTAAACCACACCCTCATCCTCACCCTCACCCGCAGCCTAAACCTAGTGCTAACCCTAATCTTAACCCTCACCCTAACTCTAACCCTAAACCAAACCCTCACTCTCCCCCTCAACCTCACCCTAACCCTCACCCTAACCCTAACCCTCACCCTAACCTTTACCCTCACCCTCACCCTAACTCTCACCCTAACCTTTACCCTGACTCTAACCCTAACCCTAAACCTAAACCTAACCCTCGCACTAACCCTAAACCTAACCCTCAACCTAACTTTATCCTAAACCTAAAATTAACCCTAACCCTCACACTTACACTAACCCTAACCCTAACCTTCACACTAACCCAAACCCTAACCCTAAGCCTAACGCTCATCCTAAACCTAACCCTAACTCTAACACTCACCCTAACCGTACACCTAACCCTAACACTCACCCTAACCGTACCCCTAACCGTAACACTCACCCTGAACCTAACCCTCACCCTCACCATCAGGCTAACTTTATTACTAACCCTAATACTAACCCTCACCCTCACCCTTACTCTGACCCTAAACCAAACCTAACCCTCACACTTACCCTCACCCTAACCCTAAACCTATCCCTAACCCTCACCCTAAACCTAACCCTAAGCCTAACCCTCACACCAAACCTCAACCTAACCCTTACCTTCACCATAAACCTAAATCTAACCCTAATACTCACCCTAAACATAACCCTCAACTACAGTCTAACCCTGACCCTGAACCGAACCCTCACTGACTCCTAACACTCTTCCTAACCGTAAACCTAATCCTAAACCTAAGCCTCACCCTCAAAGTCACCCTAACCCTGCACCTAACCCTAACCCTCACCTACAACCTCACCCTAATCTTCACCCTCACCCTAACCCTAACCCTACCCTTCACCATAACACTCATACTAACCCTAACCCTAATACTAACCTTCAACGTAACCCTAACCCTAGCCCTAACCCTCACCCTCACACTAAACCTAAACCTAAGGCTAACACTCAACCTAACACTAATCTTCACCCACAACCTAAATCTCACCCACACTTGAACCCTCAACCTCTCCCTCACACTAAACATCACCCAAACCATAACCCGCAACCTAACTCTTGACCTAACACTAAACCTAACCCTAACCCTAACCCTAACCCTAACCTCAGCGTAACCCTAACCCTGACATAAAGGAAACCCTCACCTTCACCCTAACCCTCACCATCCCCCTAACCATAACCCTAACCATCAATGTCACCCTCACCCTCACCCTCAGCCGAAACCTAACTCTAACCCTAACCCTCACCCTCACCCTAACCGTAACCCTAACCCTAACCCTCACCCCAACCCCAACCCTAACCCTGACCCTAACACTAACCTTCATCCTCACCATCACCCTAATCCTAACCCTCATCCTCACCCTAACCTTCACCCTAACCCTTACCCTGACCCTCACCCTAACCCTAACCCTCACAGTAACCCTAACCCTCATCCTAACCCTCACCTTAACCCTCAACCTCACCCTAATCCTCACCCTAACCTAGCCTTAACCCTTACCTAAGCTAAACCCTCAACCTCACCCTAACCCTCACCCTCAACCTAGCCCACACCCTAACCATAACCCTAAATCTAACCCTCACACTAACCCTAAACATAACACTCAGCCTAAACTTTATCCTAACCCTAAACGTAAAACTAACCTTCAACCTAACCAAACCCTAACCCTAACCCTAACCCTAACACTCACACTAACCTTAAACTTAACCCTGAGCCTAACGCTCATCCTAACCCTAACCCTAACCCTCACCCTAACCTTAAACCTCTCCCTCAAACTCACCCTCACCCTCAGCCTAAACCTAGTGCTCACCCTAACCCTAACCCTCACCCTCAACCTAAATCTAACCCAAAACCAAACTCTCACCCTCCCCTTCACACTCACGCTAACCTTCACTCTAACCCTAACCCTCACCCTCAACATCACCCTCACCCTCAGCCCAACCCAAGTCCTTACTCTAATCCTAAACCTCAACCTATACCTGACGCTAACCCTAACCCTAATCCTAACCATCACCCTAACCCTCACCCTCACCACAGTCCACAACCTAACCCTAACCCTAAACCTAACCCTCACACTAACCCTAACCCTAACCCTCAGCCTAAACCTTATCCCAACCCTAAACCTAAAATTAACCATCACCATAACCAAACCCTAACCCTAACCCTAACCTATCCCTAACGCTCACACTAACCCTAACCCTAACACTCAACCTAACGCTCATCCTAAACCTAACCCTAACCCTAACCCTAAACCTCAACCTAACGCTCATTCTAACCCTAACCTGAACACTAACCCTAAACCTGACCCTCAATTTAACCCTCCCCTAACCCTAATTCTAACCCTAAACCTCACCCTCACTATAACCCTAATCCTAACACTAACCCTAAACCTCACCCTAACTATCACCCTAACCCTCACCCTCAGCCTAAACATCACCCTAACCTTAACCCACACCCTAAATCTAACCCTAACCCTCACGCTAACCCTAACCCTCACCCTAACCCTAACCCTACACCTCACCCTACCCCTCACCCTAACCCTTACCATCACCCTAACCCAAACCCTAACCCTCACCCTCACACTAGCCCTCACCCTTAACTAATGCTAACCATAACCCTAAACCTAAACCTAAACCTCACCCTCACCCTCACCTTCACCCTCACCCTCACCCTAACCCTAACCCTAAACCTCAAACTCACTCTAACCCTAACCCTAACACTAATGCTAACCCTAAGCCTCATCCACACCCTAACCCACACCCTAACTCTTACCCTCACCCTCTCTCTCACCCTTACCCTAAACCTACCCTTTCAGCCTAACCCTCACCTTAACCCTTACCTTCACTATAAACCTAACACTAACCCTAATCCTCATACTAACCCTAAACCTAACCCGAACCCTAAACCTCACTTTAACCCTCACCCTAATCTTAACCCTGACCCTAACCCTCACCCTAATGCTAACACTAAACCTAAACCTCACCCTCACCCTAATCCTCACTGTCACCTTAACACTCAACATCACCATAATCCTCACCCTAACCCTAACCCTCACACTAAACCTCACCCTAACTCTTACCCTCACCATAACCTTAACCCTAACCCACACCTTAACCCTCGCCCTCACCCTAGCCCTCACCCTAGCCCTCCCCCTAAGCCTAACCCTAACCCTCACCCTCAACCTCAGCCTCACCCTAAACCTAAACCTAATCCTAACCCTATTCCTCACCCTCACCCTCACTCTAAACCTAACCGTAAACCTAATGCTAACCCTAAAACTCTCCCTAACTTTAACCCTAATCCTAAACCTCACCCTAACCCTAATGCTATACCTAACCCTAACCCTCACCCTAACACTAATGCTAACCCTAATACTCAACCTCACACTAAACCTCACCCTAAACCTTACCCTCATCCTAACCCTCACGTAACCCTAAAACTAAACCTAACCCTCAAACAAACACTCACCCTAAACCTTACACTAACCCTATCCCTCACCCTAAGCCTCAACATGTCCCTTATCCTCACCTAACCCTAACCCTACACCTCACCCTAATGATAACACTGAACTCAACCCTAACACTAACCCACAACCTTACCCTACACCTAACCCTCATCCAAACGCTCACACTAACCCTAACACTAACCCTATCCCGCAACCTCATCCTAACCCTCACCCTAACGCTTACCCTCACCCAAACCCTAACCGTCACACTAAACCTAACCCTCACACTAACCCTAGCCATAAACCTCAACCTAACCCTCACCCTAACCCTAAACCTAACCCCCAACCTAACCCTAACATTAAACATTACCCTAACCACAACCCTCACCCTCACCCTCACCCTCACCCTAAACATCACCCTAACCCTAACCCTAACCCTAACACTCACCTTAACCCTAATCCTCACCTTCAACCTCACCCTCAGCCTAATCCTCACCCTAAACCTAACCCTAACCCTTTCCTAACCAAAAACTGCACCCTCACCTAACCCTCGCCCTCACCGTAGCCCTCACCCTAAGCCTAACCCTAACCCTCACCCTCACCCTCAAACATATCCTCAACCTCAGCCTCACTCTAACCGTAAACCTAATCCTAACCCTAATCCTCAACCTCACCCTCACTCTAACCCTAATGGTAAACCTAACGCTAACCCTAACCATAAACCTATCCCTAACCCACAACCTAACTCGAACCATAATCCTCACCCTAATCCTAATCCTAACCCTAACCCTAACCCTCAACCTAAACCTAACCCTAAACATTACCCAAACCCTAACCCTCACCCTCACCCTCACCCTCACCCTCAGCCTAACACTAACCCTAACCCTAATCCTAACCCTAACACTCACCCTCACACTCACCCTAACTGGAACCCTAACCATAAACCTAAACCTCCCCCTAACCATTAACCTATCCCTAATCCACACTCTAACCATAAACATCACCCTAAACCTAACCCTAACCCTCACCCTCACTCTCACCCTCACCCTCAGCCAAACCTAACCCTACCCTAACCCTAACCCTCACCCTCACCCTCACCCTCACCCGCAACCTAACCCTAACAATAACCCCAACCTTCACCCTAACACTGAACCTCAACTTCACCCTAACCCTAATCCTAACCCTAACTCTAATCCTAACCCTCACCCTCACCCTAACCCTCACCTTAACCCTTACCCTCACCTTCACCTAACCCTAACCCTAACCCCCACACTAACCCGAACCCTCACCCTAACCATACCACTAACACTAACTCTTACCCTCACCCTAACCCTAACCCTACCCCACAGCCTATCCCTCATCCTAACCCTAACCCTAATCCTATCCCTCAACCTAACCATAACCCTAACATTAACCTGAACCCTCACCCACAACCTAACCCTCACCCTCACCCTCACACTCACCCTCAGCCTAATCCTAACACTAACCCTAATCCTAAACCTAATCCTCACCCACAGCCTCACCCTAACTCTAACCCGAACCCTAACCATAAACTTCCCCTTCACCCAAACCCTCACCCGAACCCTCACTCTCACCCTACGGCTCACCCTCACCTTAACCCTAACCCTATCCCTCAACCTAACCCTAAACCTCACCCTCACCCTCAAACTCACGCTAACACTAAGCCTCACTGTTACCCTAAACCTCGCCCTAACCCTTAGCCTTACACTAACACTAACACTCACACTAAACATAGGCCTCACCCTCACCCTTACTCTAACCCTACCCTCACCCTAACCCTCAACCTAAATGTAACGCTCAACCTCACCCTACCCCTAAACCTAACCCTCACCCTGACCTTAACCCTCACCCTCACTCTCAAACTCACACTAACCCTAACCCTCACACTAAATCTAACCCTCACCCTCACCCTAAACTTAACGCTACCCCTCACCCTACCCCTCACCCTCAACCTAGCCCTCACCCCTACCCTAATCCTAAACCTGACCCTAACCTTAACCCTAAAACTCACACTAACCCTAACCCTCACCCTAACCCTAACCCTACCCCACAACCAAGCCCTCATCCTAACCCTAACCCTAACCCTATCCCTCACCCTAACCCTAAGCCTAACATTAACACTAACCCACACCCAAACCTAACCCTCACCCTCACCCTCACCATCACCCTAACTCTAAACCTAACCTTACCCCTCACTCTCACCCTAACCCTAACCCTAACCCTAACCCTCACCTTAACCCTCACCCTAATCCTAACCCTTATCCTAACCCTCACTCTAAAGCTAGCAGTAAACATAAACCTCCCCCTCACCCTAACCCTCACCATCACCCTAACCCTCACTCTCAGGGTTCGTGTTTGCACGAACCCTGACCTCAACCTAACCCTCACTCTCACCCTAACCGTAAACCTAACCCTAATCCTCTCCCTAACCCACAACCTCACCCTCACCTTAAGCCTAACCCTAACCCTAATCCTAAACCTAACCCTCACCCTCACCCTCACCCTAACCCTAACCCTAATCTTAAACCGAACCCTCACCTTCACCCTAAACCTACCTCTAAACATCACCCTCACACTCACCCTTACCCTATCCCCAACCCTAAGCCTTAGCCTAACCCTAACCCTCACCCTAACCCTAACCATAACCCTCACCCTCACCCTCACCCTAACCCTAACAATAACCCTATCCCTCACACTAATCCTTATCCTCACACTTACCCTAAACCTAACCCTAAACCTCACACTAACCCTAAACCTCACTTCCAACCCTGACCCTACCCCTCACCCTAAACCTCACCCTAATCCAAACCCTAACCCTAACCCACACCCTAAACCTAACTGTAACCCTCACCCTCATGCTAACCCTCATCCACACCCTAATCCTCACCCTCACCCGAACCCTCACCCTAACCCTAACCCTCACCCTAAAGATCACCCTAAACCTAACCCTCACTCTAACCCTAATCATAAATCTCAACCTCACCCTCACCCTCAGCCTAACCCTAGTCCTTAACCTAATCATAATACTCACCCTCACCCTAACCCTCACCCTAACCCTTACCTGATCCTTCACCTAACCCGCACAATAACACGATCCCACACCCTAACTATAAAACTAACCCTAACCCTTACCCTCACCCTAATCCTAACCCTAACAGTAACCCTAACCCTAAAGCTAGTCCTCACACTAACCCTAACCCTCACCCACACCTTAACCCAAACCCTCACCTGAACCCTCACCCTAACCCTAACCCTAACCCTCACCCTAACCCTCACCATAACCCTAAACCTAACCCTAATCCTGACCCTCACCCTAGCTGTCATCCTAACTCTTACCCTCACCCTAACCCTCACCCTAACCCTCAACATAACCCTAAAATTACCCCTCAGCCTAACCCTAACCCTAACCCTCAACCCAACCCTGATGCTAACACAAATGCTCACTCTTAACCTACCCTTTATATTAACCCTTACCCTCACCATAACCCTATCCCTCACCCTCTCCTTAACCCTCACACTACCCCTTCCCCTCCCCCAACCCTTACCCTACCCCAAACCCTAACCCTAACCCTAACCTTCACCCTAACCCTCACCCTAACCCTCACCCTAACCCTCACCCTAACCTTCACCCCAACCCTCACCCTAACCCTAACCCTAACCCTAACCCTCACCCTCACCCTAACTGTCATCATAACCCTTACCCTCACCCTAAACCTAAACCTAATCCTAACCCTAACCCTCACCCTAACCCTAACCCTCACTCCAACCCTCATTCTCACCTTCACCGTCACCCTACACATCATCCTAACCCTAACTCTCACCCTCACCCTAACCCTAACACTGACCCTATCCCTAACCCTCACCTTAAACCTCACCCTCACCCTAATCCTCACCCTAAACCTAATCCTAAACTTTTCCTAAACAAAAACATCACCCTCACATTAGTCCTCACCCTAAACCTAACCCTAAACTTAATCCTCACCCTCACCCTCACCTTCACCCTCAGCCTCAGCCTCAGCCTCACCCTAACCCTAAACCTAATCCTAACCCTAACCCTGACCCTCACCCTCACTCTAAACATAACCCTAACCTCCACCCTAGCCCTAACCCTATCCATAACCCTAACCCTAACACTCAAACTAATCCTAAACCTAACCCTAATGCTAACCCTAACCCTCACCCTCACCCTAATTCTGACCCTAACCCTTACCTTTACCTTCACCCTCACTCTCAACCTAACCCTAACCCTTACCCTCACGATAAACCTATCCCTCACCTTCAACCTAACCCTCACCCTAACCCTTACGCTCACCCTTACCCTCACCCAACCCTAACCCGAACCCTAAAACCCATCCTAACCTTCACCCTAACCCTAACGCTAACCCTAACCCTCAGTATCAACCTAAATGTAACCCTAACACTTACGTAACCGAGACCCTCACCCTCACCCTCACAATCAACCTAACCCTTACCATAACCCTAATAGTAACCCAAACACTTACCCTTACCCTAAACCTAACCCTAAACCTAACCCACACCGTCACTCTCCCACTCACCCTCACCCTCACCTTAACCCTCACGCTCACCCTCACACTAACCCTCAACCTCACCCTAAACATCACACTAACCCTAACCCTCACACTAACCCTTATCCTAACCCTAACCCTAACCCTAACCCTAACCTTCACACTAACCCTAACCCTCACCCTAACCCTATCCCGACACCTCACCCTGACTCTCATCCTAACCCAAACCCTCAACCCCACCCTAATCCTCACCCTCACCCGAACACTCACCCTCACCCTAACACTCACTCTCAACCGAACCCTAACCCTCACCCGAACCCTCATCCTCACACTAACCCTCACCCTCACTCTAAACATCACCTAAACCCTAACCCTCACCCTAACCCTAACACAAAGCCGAATCCAAACCCTCACACTCATCCTAACGCTTACCCTCACCCTAAACCTTACCATCACCCTAACTCTAACCATAAACCTCACACTAACCTTAACCCTCACTCTAAACCTAACCCTAAACTTGCCCATAACCTTGACCCTCACCCTGACCCTCACCCTCAGTTTAACACTAACCCTAATCCTATTCTTAATCCTAACCATCACCTTCACCCTAAACCTAACCCTAACTCTAACCCTCACCCTCACCGTCACCCTCACCCTAACCCTCAAGCTCACCCTAAACATCTCCCTAACCCTAACCCTCACCCTAACCCTAACACTAACCCTCACCCTGAACCTAACCTCAGCTTAATCCTCATCCTCACCCTAATCCTCACCCTATCCCTAACCTTTACCTAACCAAAACCCTCACCCTCACCCTCAGCCTAACCCTCACCCTCACCCAAGCCCTAACCTTAACCCTAAACTTAACCCTAACACTCACCCTCAACTTCCCCTTCCCCATCAGCCTTACCCTAACCATAACCCTAAGCCTAACCCTAACCCTCAACCCCACCCTCACCCTCAACCTAAACCTAACCCTAACAATAACCCTCACCCTCATCCTAAACTTAATCCTAACAATAACTCTAACCCTAGCCTTAACCGTAAAACTCACCCTAACCATAATCCTAACCCTAACCCTCAACCTCACCCTCACCGTCATTCTAACCCTCACCTTCACGCTGACACTCACCATCACACTAACCCTCACACTAACCCTAATCCTCATCCTAGCCCTAACCCTAACCCTCACACTCACTTTCCCCCTCACCCTCAGCCTAACCCTAACTCTAATCGTAATCCTAAACTAACTAACCTCACCCTCACCCTCACCCTCAGCCTCACCCTCACCCTCACCCTCACCCTAACCCTAACCCTCAACATCACCCTAAACATCACGTTAACCCTAAACCTCACACTGAACCTAACCCTCACCCTCAAGCTAACCCTCACCCTAAACATTATCCTAACACTAACCCTAACCCAACCCCTAACCTTCACACTAACCCTAACCCTCAGTCTAACCCTATCCCGACACCTCACCCTAACTCTCACCCTAACCCTAACCCTAACCCTAACACTCAGCCTAACCCTAACTCTAAACCTAACCCTCACCATCACCCTAACCCTCACCATCACCCTAACGCTCACCCTAACCCTAACCCTCACCCTAAAGCTAACCCTCAACCTAAACCAAACACTCACCCTGACCCTCATCCTAACCATAAACCTAACCCTCACCCTAACCCTTACTTTAACCCTAACCCTCACCCTAAACCTAACCCTCACCCTAACAATAACACTCACACTAACCCTAAACCTAGCCCTTACCCTCACCCTCACCCTCAACATAACCCTAACACTCATCTTAACCCTAACCCTAAACCTAAACCTCACAGTAAAACTAAACCTCACCCTAACCCTAATCCTCAAACTAAACCTAACAATCACTCTATCCCTAACCCTACCCCTCATCCTAAACCTCACCCTAAACGTAACCCTAACCCTAATCCTCACCCTATCCCTAACCTTAACCCTAACCCTCACCCAAACCCTCACCCTCACCCTAACCCTAATGCTAACCCTAAGCCAAACCCTCACCCTAACCCTCAACCTAACCCTTACCCTCACCCTAACCCTTACCCTGACCCTAACCCTAACCCTCACTCTCGCCCTAACCCTCACCCTAACATTTACCAACACCCTCACCCTAACCCTAACCCTCACCCTTACCCTAACCCTAACCCTAGTCCTAACCCTCACCATAAACCTAACCCTCACTCTTAGAGTCACCCTCAAACTCAGCCAAAACCTAATCCTTACTCTAATCCTAACCCTCACCCTCACCCTAACTCTAACCCTAACCCTCAACCTCACCCTACCATATCCCTATCCCTCACCCTAACACTAACACTCACCCTATACCACACCCTCACCCTAACCCTAAACCAAACCCTAACGCTCACCCTAAACCTCACCCTAACCCTAACACTAAACCTAACCGTCATCCTCACAATAAACCTCACCCTATACCTTACCCTCAGCATTACCCTAACCCAAACCCAAACCCTAATCCTCAACCACACCCTAACCTTCACCCTCACCTTAACCCTCACTCTCACCTTAAACATCACCCACACCCTCACCCTCATGCTAACCCTAACCCTAACCCTCACCCTAAACCTAAACCTCACTCTCACGCAAATCCTCACCATAAACCTAACCCTGACATAAAAGGAACCCTCACCCTAACCCTCACACTAACCCTCACCCTCACCCTAGCCCTCACCCTAACCCTAAACCGAACCCTAACCCTCAGCTTCACCCTAAACCTCACCCTAACCTTTACCCTCACAGTAACCCTAACCCTAATCATAACTCTCACACTAACCGTAACCCTCACCCTAACCATAACCCTAACCCTATTCCTATTCCTAACCTTCACAATCACCCTCAACCTAAACCTAACTCTAACATTAACCCTCACCCTCACCCTCACCCTCACTGAACACTCACCCTCACAATAAACATCACCCTAACCATAACCCACACCCTAACCCTAACCTCAGATTAACCCTCACCCTTAAACTAATCCTCACCCTAACCCTAACCCTAAGGTAAAGAAACCTTCACCCTCATACTAACCCTAACCCTAGCCCTAACCCTAACCTTAACCATAACACTTACCCACACCCTAACCCTCACCCTCATCCTCACTCTAACCCTAATCCTCACCCTAATCCTAACCCTCATGTTCACCCTACCACTCTCCCTAACCTTAAATGTATCCCTAACCCTCACCCTCATCCTAAACATCACGCTCACCAGAACATTCACCCTCACACTAAACGATACTCTCACAATAAATATCAGGTTAACCCTAACCCTCAACCTAACCCTAACCCTAACCCTCAGACTAATGCTCATCCTAACCCTAACCCTAACCCTAACCCTCACCCTAACCCAAACCCTACCCATAAAACTCACCCTAACCCTAACCCTCACCCTCACCCTCAGGCTAACTCTAATACTAACCCTAACCCTCACCCTCAACCTAACTCTAAACCTAAACCTAACCCTAACCCTCACCCTCACATATCCCTAAACCTATCCCTAACCCTCACCCTAACCCTAACCCAAAACCTATACCTCACCCTCACCCTAACCCTCACCCTAACCCTCACACTAAATCTCACCCTAAACCTTACCCTCACCATAAAACTCACTCTAACCCTAATCCTCACCCTAAACCTAACCCTCACCAACAACCTAACCCTCACCCCCAGGGGAACCCTAACTCACACCCTAACCCTCACACTAACACTAACCCTAACACTATTCCTCAACCTAAACCTAACCCTTAAACTCACCCTAAGCCTACACCTACGCCTAACCCTCACCCACACCCTCACCCTAACCCTCACCCTCACCCTAACCCTCACCCTAACCATAACCCTACACTTCACCCTAAACCTCACACTAACCCTAACCCTAACCCTCACCCTAAACCTAACCCTCACCAACAACCTAACCCTCACCCCCAGGGGAACCCTAACTCACACCCTAACCCTCACCCTAACCCTAACCCTAACACTATTCCTCAACCTAAACCTAACCCTTAATCTCACCCTAAGCCTACACCTACGCCTAAACCTCACCCACACCCTCACCCTAACCCTCACCCTCACCCTAACCCTCACCCTAACCATAACCCTACCCTTCACCCTAAACCTCACACTAACCTTAACCCTAATCCAAACCCTCAACCTAACCCTAAAGCTACCATTAAACCTCAACCTCACACTAAACCTACACCTAACACTAACACTCAATCTAAACCTAATCCTCACCCACACCCTAAACCTCACCCTCACCCTCACTCTAAACATCACCCAAACCCTAACACTCACCCTAACCCTAGCCCTAACCCTCACCCTCACCCTAATTCAAAATCTAATCCTAAACCTCACCCTATTCCTCAACATAACCCTAACACTTGGCTAAAAGAAACTCTCAATCTGAAACTCACACTAATCCTCACCCTAATCCTAACCCTAACCCTAACCCTCAACCTCACCCTAAACCTCACTCTAACCCTTACCCTCACCCTAACCCTAAGCCTAACACTAACCCTAAACCTAAACCTCAGCCTCACCCTCACCCTCACCCGCACCTTTAGCCTAACCCTAACCCTAACCCTATTCCCAATCCTAACACTCTCCCTCAAACGTACCCTAAACCTCACCCTCACCCTAAATTTCACCCTCACCCTAAACATCACCCTAACAATAAACCTCACCCTAACCCTAACGCGAAACCTTACCCTAACCCTAACCTCAACTTAACCCTAACCCTGACGTAAACGAAACGCTCACCCTCAACCTCACACTAACCCTCACCCTCACCCTAGCACTCACCCTCACCCTAACCCTAACTATAACCCTCAACCTCACCCTCAACCTCACCCTCACCCTAAACCTAACCCTAAGCTTAACCCTAACCCTCACCCCAACCCTAACCCTAACCCTAACCCTCACCCCAAACCTAATCCTCACCCTAACACTAACCCTCACCCTAATCGTAACCATAACTCTAATCCTAACCCTCACCCTCACCATACCCCTCACCCTAAACCTTACCCTCACCCTCACCCTAAGTGTAATCCTAAACCTCACAGTAACCCTAACACTCAACCTAATCCTAAGCCTCACCTTAAACCTCAACCTCACCCTAATCCTCAACCTAACCTTTCCTTAACCCTTACCTAAACTAAACCCTCACTCTCACCCTCACCCTAACCCTCACCCTAACCCTAACCCTTCCCTTCACCCTAACCCTCATTCTAACCCTAACCCTAATCTTAACTGTCAACCTAATCCTAACCCTAGCCCTTAAACCCTCACCCTCACACTAACCCTAAACCTAATGCTAACACTCAACCTAACACTAATGCTAACCCACACCCTAACTCTCAGCCTCACTCGAACCCTTACCCTCACCCGAACCCTCATCCTCGCTCTAACCCTCACCCTCATGCTAAACATCACCCAAACCCTAACCCTCACCCTAACCCTTGCTCTAACCCTCACCCTAACCCTAAACCTCAACCTAACCCTCACCCTCACGTTAATCCTCACCATAACACTAAACCTTGGCTAAAAGAAACCCTCACCCTAACCCTCATACTAACCCTCACCCTCACCCTAGCCCTCACCCTAATCTTAACCCTAACCCTAAACCTCACACTCACACTAAACCTCACTCTAACTCTTCCCCTCACACTAACCCTAATCCTAACCATTAGCCTCACAGTACCCGTAACTCTCACCTTAACCCTAACACTAACCCTAACCCAAACTCTCACCCTCACCCTCACCTTCAGTCTAACCCTAACCGTAACCCTGTTCCCAAACCTAAACTTCACCCTCACCCTTATCCTAACCCTCACCCTCACCCTCACCCTCATCCTAACAATAACCCTAACCCTAATCCTAACCCTAACACTCACCCTCACACTCACACTAACTCGAACCCTAATCATAAACCTAACCCACACCCTAACCATAAAACTAACCCTAACCCACACCCTAACCCTAACCATCACCCTAAACCTAACCCTAACCCACACCCTCACCCTAACCATAACCCTTACCCTAACTCTTTTTCTTAACCCTAACGATAACCCTAACCCTCACCCTCACGCTAAACCCCACCCTAACCCATTCCCTCACCATAACCCTAAGGGTAACCCTAAACCTAATATTCACACTCACCCTAACCCTAACCATCACCCTATCGCTCACCTTAACCCTAACCCTCACCGTCACCCTAAACCTCACCGTCACCTTAACCCTCACCTTAACCCTAACCTTCACCCACACCCTAACACTCACACTCACCCGAAACCTCACTCTCACCCTCACCCTAACCCTACCCTATCCCTCACCCCAACCCTAACCCTCACCCTAACCCTAACCTTCACCCACACCCTAACACACACACTCACCCGAAACCTCACTCTCACCCTCACCCTAACCCTAACCCTAACCCTAACCCTAACCCTAACCCTATCCCTAACCCTTACCCTAACCCTAACCCTTAATCTAACCCTAACCCTTACTCTCACCCTAATCCTCAACCTAACACTTATCCTTACACTAAGCCTAACTCTAACCCTCACACTAAGCCTATCCATCACCCTAACCATAACCATAACACTCACCCTAAACCTCACACTAAACTGAAACCTCAACCCACATCCTAAACCTCACTCTCATCCTCACCCTCACCCTAACCCTCACCAACAACCTAACCCACACCCTCACCCGAACCCCCACTCTCACCCTCACCCTCACCCTAAACATCACCCTCAACCTAACCCTAACCCTCACCCTAACCCTAACTCTCACCTTAAAACTCACCCTCACCCTAATCCTCACCCTAAACCTAACGCTAACTCTTTCCTAACCGAAAACCTCACCTTCACCCTAACTTTCACCCTAGCCCTCCCCCTAATCCTAGACCTCACCCTAAACCTAATGCTAAACTTAACCCTCACCTTCAGGCTCACCCTCACCCTCAGCCTCACCGTAACCCTAAACCTAAACCTAACCCTATCCCGGACCCTTACCCTCACTCTAACCCTAACCCTAACCTGCAACCTAACCCTAACCCTAACCCTAATGCTAACCCTAACCCTCACCCTCACCCTAACCCTGACCCTAACTCTAACCCTACCCCTCAGCCTACCCCTCACCCTCACCCTAACCCTCACCCTCACCCTAACACTAATGCTAACCCTAATCCTCAACCTCACCCTAACCGTTTCCCTAACCGTTACCCTCACCATAACCCTATCCCTCAACCTCAACCTAACCCTCACCCTAACCCTTTCGCTCACCCTAACCCTCACCCAACCGTAAACCTAACCCTAACCCTCATGCTAACCGCCACCCTAAACTTCACCCTAACCCTAAGGGTAACCCTAACCCTCAGTCTCACCCTAACCCTCACCCTAAGCCTTATCCTCACACTAATCCTTACCCTAACCCGAAACCCTCACACTAAGCCTAACCCTCATACTAACCTTAACCCAACCTCTCACCCTAACACTCACTCTAACCCTAACCCTAACCCCAACCCAAACGCTAAACCTAACCCTAATCCTCACCTGAACCCTAACACTCACAGTCAACCTAAGCCTCACCCTTACCCTAACCTTCACCTACACCCTAACAATTCCTCTACCCTGAACACTAACTCTCACCCTAAACCTCACCCTCACCCTAAACATCACCCTAACCCTTACCCTCACCCTAAGCCTCACCGTCACCCACACCCTAACCCTCACCGTCACCCGAAACCTCTCACTCTCCCTAAATTTCACCTTCACCTTAAACATCACCCTAACCCTCACTCTCACCCTAACCCTCACTCTAACACTTAACATCACCCTAACCCTAACCCTAACCCTAACTCTCACACTAAACCTAACCCTCACCCTAAATCTAACACTAAATATACCCGTCCCCCTAACCCTCACCCTAACCATAGCCATGAAAGCTAGGGTGAGTCTCAATCATATCCTCAACCTCACCCTCACCCTAACCATAACCCTCATCCTAGCGCTCAACCTAACCATAACTCTAACCCTAACCCAAACTCTAAACCTCACCTTCACCCTCACCCTCACCCTCACCCTCAGCCTAATCCTAACCTTAACCCTAATACTAACCCTAAACCTAACACTAAACCTACATCTACCCCTACCCCTAACCCTAACCCTCACCCTCACCCTCACCCTTACCCTCACCCTCACCCTAAATCTCACATTAACTCCAACCCTCACCCTCACCCTAAACCTCACCCTTACCCTCACCCTACACCTAAACCTAACCCACAACCTCACCCTCACCCTCACACTCAACCTAACCCTAACCCTCACCCTAACCCTAACCCTAACACTCACCCTCACACTAAACCTAAACCTAAACCTCTCCATAACCCTCACCCTAACCCTAATGCAAAACCAAATCCTCAACCTCTCCCTAAACCTAAAGCTAACCCTAACAGTCACCCTCACCCTAAAGCTCACCCTTACCCTCACCCTGACTCTAACCCTAACCCTCACACTAACCATAACCCTCACCCTAACCCTAAACCTACCCCTCACCCTAAGGCTCACCCTATCCCTAACCCTAACCCTAATACTCACCCTAACCTTAAACTTCATCCTAACCCTCGCCCTCACCCTAATCCTCACCCTAACCCTAACCCTAATCCTTACCTAACCGAAACCCTCATCCTCACACTCATCCTCACCCTAACCCTCATCCTCACCATCGCCCTCACCATAACCCTAACCCTAACCCTCTCCCTAAACATAACATTAACTTTAACCCTCAACATAACCTTCAGCCTAGCCCTCACCAAAACCCATACACTCACCCTCACCCTCACCCTAACCCTCACACTAAACCTAAACCTCACCCTAACCCTAACACTAACACTAAACAAAACCCTCATCCTATCCCTCAAACTAAGGCTAAACCTTACCCTAACCCTCACCCAAAACCTAACATTGACACTCACCCTCACCCTAATCCTTAACCTCACCATAACCCTAACAATTACACTTACCCGAACCCTCACCCTAATCCTACCCCTTATCCTAACCCTCACCCTAACACTAACCCTAACCCTAACCCTCACCCTAACACTAACCCTAAACCTATCCCTATCCCTCAAAGACACCCTAACCCTCACCTTAACCCTAATGCAAACCCGAACCCTAAACCTCAACCTAACCCTAACCCTAACATTAAACCTCACACTAACCCTAACCATCACCCCAACCATAAACTTCATCCTATCCCTGACCCTCATCCTAATCCTAATCCTAACCCTTACCTAACTGAAACGCTCTCCCTCACCCTCTCCCTCTCCCTAACCCGCAACCTCACATTAGAACTCACCATAAACCTTACGCTAAACCTAACAATAACCCTCACCCTCACACTAAACCTAACTCTAAGCCTCACCCTCACCCTCACCGTCACCCTAAACATAACCCTCACCCTCACTCTCCCCCTAACCCTAAACCTAACCCTCACCCTAATCTTAACCCTCAACATAACCCTAACCCTAACCCTCACCCTCACCCTAAACCTAAACCTAAACCTCACCCTAACCCTCAACCGAACCCTAATGCAAACCCTAAACCTCACCCTCACCTTAAGCCGAAAGCTAACCCTAACCCACACCCTCACCCTAAACCTCACACTAATCCTTACCCTCACCCTAACCCTAACCCTAACACTAACCCTCATACTAACCCTAACCCTCATCCTAACACTAACCCTACCCCTCAACCTGTCTCACCCTACAACTAACCCTAACCTAAACCCAACCCTAACTCTCACTGTCACCTTAACCCTCACCCTCAACCTAACATTAACATTACCCCTAACCCTCACCTAAAACTAACCCTAACCCTAACCTTCACACTAACCCTAACCCTCACCCTAAACCCCTAAACCTAACACTCACCCTCACCCTCAAGCTCATCCTCAGCCAAACCCTAACCCTAACACTAATCCTAACCCTAAGCCTCATCCACACCCTCCCCCTCCCCCTAACCCTAACCCTAACCCTCAAACTCACCCTCATCCTCACCCTAACCCTCACTCTCACCCTAACCCTAAACCTAACCCTATACCTATCACTCAGCCTAACCCTCACACTAATCCAAATGCTAACCATAAACCTCACCCTCACCCTAACCCTCACAATAACCCTTACCCTCACCCTAACCCTAACCTGCACCCTCATTCTAACCCTCACGCTAACACTTACCCACAACCCAACCCTCACCGTAACCATCACCCTATCCCTAACCCTAACCCTAAACTTCAAATTAAACCTCACCCTCACCCTAATCCTCACCCTAAACCTAAACCTAAACCTTTCCTAACCAAAAATATCACCCTCATCCTAGCCCTCACCCTAAACCTAACCCTAAACTTAATCCTCACTCTCACCCACACCCTCAGCCTCACCCTAACCCTAAACCTAATCTTATCACTAAATCTGAACCTCACTCTCAGCGTAACCCTAACCCTAACCTGCACCCTAACCCTAACCCTAACCCTAATCCTAACACTCAACCTTACCCTAACCCTAACTCTAATGCTAACACTAACCCTCACCCTCACCCTAACCCTCACCCTAACCTTAACCCTAACCTTAACACTCAACCTAACCCTAACCCTAACGTCACCCTAATCCTCACCCTAAACCTAATCCTAACGCTTACCTATTCAAAACCCTCACCCGCAACCGCACCCTCTCCCTCACCCTCAGCCTAACCCTTACCCTAACCCTAATCCTAACCCTAACTCTTACCCTTACCCTAAACCTAAACCTAACCCTAACCCTCACCGTCACCATCCCACTCACCCTCAACCTCACCCTAACCCTCACTCTCAAATTCACACTCACCCTAAACCTCACTGTCACCCTAAACATCACCCTAACCCTAAACCTCACACTAACCCTAACCCTTACCCTAACCCTAAACTTAACCCTAAACCTCAATTTAACTCTAACCCTAAGCCTAAACATCACCCTAACCCTAACCCTAAGCCGAACCCTAATCCTTACCTTAACCCTAACCCTTACCCTAAACTTAACCCTAAACCTAACTCTCACACTAAACCTTATGCTAACCCTAACCCTCATCCTCACGATAATCCTCACCCTAACCCTTATCCTCACACTAAACCTAACCATAACCCTCAGCATTAACTTCAACCTATTCCTAAACGTAAAACTATTGCTCACCCTAAACCTAACCCTTACCCTAACCCTAAACCTAAACCTCACACTAACCCTCACACTAACCCTCATCCTAAAATTATCCCTCACACTCGCCCTAACCCTAAACCTAACCCTAACCCTTAAGCTATCTCTAACCCTGCCCCTCAACCTAACCCTCATCCTCACCCTAATCCTAACACTAACCCTCACCTTAAACCTATTCCTAACCCTAACCCTCATCCTAACCCTAAACCTAAACCTCAACCTAACCCTAACCCTTACCCTAAACCTAACTCTAATCCTAAACCTAACCCTAACTCTAACACTCACCCTCACCCTCACCCTCACCCTAACCCTAAACCTAACCCTAACCCTCAACCTAACCCTAACCTGTATGCTATCCCTAAACCTTACCGTCACCATCACCCTCACCCTAACTCTCAACCTCAAACTCACTTTCACCCTAAACCTCAAACTAACCCAAACCCTCACCCTAACTCTAACCTTCTTCCTAACCCTAACTCTAACCCTCACCCTCACCCTAAACCTTACACAGACCCTTACCCACACCCTAACCCTCACCCTATCCCTAATGCTAAATCTAACCTTAACCCTCACCGTAACCCTTACACTCACCTTAACCCTAACCCTAAGCCTAACCCGAATCCTCACACTAAACCTAACCCTAACACTACCGCTCAGCCTCTCACCCAAATCATAACACTAATCCTCACCCTATCCCTAACCCTAATCCTAACACTCACCCTCACCCTAGACCTCACCCTAATACTAACCCTAACGCTAACGATCACCCTCACACTAACACTCACACTAACCCTAACTCTAACACTAACCAAAACTCTCACCCTAAGCCTCACCCTCACCCTTACCCTAACCGTCACTCTTTCCCTCACCTAAACCCTAATCCTTACCCTCACCCTCACTCTAACCCTCACTCTAAACCTTACCCTCACCCTAACCCTAACCCTAACCCTCACCATAACCCTCACCCTAAACTTAACCCTAACCCTAACCCTAACCCTCCCCATAACCCTCACCTAACACTAACCCTAAACCTAAACCTCAACCTAACCCTACCCCTCACCCTCACCCTAACTTTCAACCTCACCCTAACCCGCACCCTAACCGTCACACAAACGTTAACCCTCATGAGAAACTGAACCCTCACCCTTACCTTCACCCTAACCCTAAACATCACACTAACCCTAACCCTAAACCTAACACTCAGCCTATACCTAACGGTCACCCTAACCCAAAACTTCACCCTAATATTCAAACTAACCCTAACCCTAACCATAACCCTAACCCTCAACCTCACCCTAACCATAACCTTCACCCTCACCCTCACCCTAACCCTAACCCTGACCCTCACCCTGACCCTCACCCTCAACCTAACCCTCACCCTCACCCTCACCCTAAACCTACCCCTAACCCTAAACCTCAACCTAAACCTAACACTAACCATAACCCTAAACCTAACCCTCACCCTCACCTTCACCCTAACCCTAACTCTAAACCTCACCTTCACCCTCACCCTCACCCTCACCCTCAGCCTAATCCTAACCCTAAACCTAAACCTAACCCTACCTCTATCCCTCACCCTAACCCTAACTCTCACCCTAACCCTCAAACTAACCCTTACCCTCACCCTCACCCTAAACCTCACATTAATCCTAACACAAAAACTAACACTAACCCTAACCCTAACCCTCACCCTGACCCTCACCCTGAACCTCACCCTCAACCTAACCCTCACCCACACCCTCACCCTAAACCTACCCCTAACCCTAAACCTCAACCTAAACCTAACACTAACCATAACCCTAAACCTAACCCTCACCCTCACCTTCACCCTAACCCTAACTCTAAACCTCACCTTCACCCTCACCCTCACCCTCACCCTCAGCCTAATCCTAACCCTAAACCTAACCCTAACCCTACCTCTATCCCTCACCCTAACCCTAACTTTCACCCTAACCCTCAAACTAACCCTTACCCTCACCCTCACCCTAAAACTCACATTAATCCTAACACAAAAACTAACACTAACCCTAACCCTAACCCTCACCCTAACCCTAACCCTAACCATCACCCTCACCCTCACCCTAACCCTAACCCTAATGCTTACCCTAACCCTAAACCTAAACCTAAACCTAAACCACACTCCCACCCTCACCCTAAACCTAACCCTAACCCTCACCCTCACCCTCACCCTAACCCTCACCCTCACCCTCACCCTCACCCTAATCCTAACCCTAACCCTAACCCTCACCCTAAACCTAACACTCAACATAATCCTAAACCTAACCCTCACCCTCACCCTCACCCTCACCCTAACCCTAACCCTAACCCTCACCATAACCCTCACCCTAACCCTAATGCAAACCCGAAACCTCACCTCACCCTAAACCAAAAGCCTACCCAAACTGTCACCCTCACCCTAAACCTCACATTAACCCTTACCCTCACCCTAACTCTAACCCTAAACCTCACACTAACCCTAACCCTCAACCTAACCCTAAACTTCCTGTGACCTTAACCCTCACCCTATACCTCACCCTAACCCTATCCCTGTCCCTAACCCTAACCCTAACCCTCACCCTAAACCTAACCCTAAACCTCACCCTAACCCTAACCCTCACACTCACCATCTGCCTACCACTAACCATAACCCTAATCCTAACCCTAAAGCTCACCCTCATACTCACCCTAACTCAAACCGTAACCCTAACCCTAACCCTCACAATAACCCTAACCCTATTCCTAACCCTCATCCTAACCCTAAACCTCATCCTAACCCTAATCCTAACCCTCATCCTAAACCTAACCCTAACACTAATTCTAACCCTAACCCTCACCCTCACCCTCACCCTAACTCTAAACCTAAACCTAACACTCACCCTCACCCTCACCCTAAACTAAAACTAACGCTAACCCTCACCCTAACCTTAAACCTCATTGTATACCTCACACTCACCCTAAAGCTAACCTAAACTCTAACCCTCACCCTAACCCTCACCCTCTCCCTAAACCTACCCTAACCCTCACCCTAACCCTAACCCTAAACCTCACCCTAACCTTAACCCTCATGCTCACTCTCTGCTTAACACTAACCCTAACCCTAATCTTAACCCTAAAGCTCACCCTCATACTCACGCTAACTCAAATCGTAACCCTAACCCTAACCCTCACAATAAGCCTAACCCTATCTCTAACCCTCACCCTAACCCTAAACCTCATCCTAACACTAATCCTAACCATCATCCTAAACCTAACCCTAACCCTAATTCTAACCCTAACGCTCACCCTCACCCTCACCCTAACTCTAAACCTAAACCTAAACCTAACACTCACCCTCACGCTCACCATAACCTAAAAATATCCCTAACCCTCACCCTAAACTTAAAACTCACCCTATACCTCAAATTCACCCTAACGCTAACCCTAACTCTAACCCTCACCCTAACCCTCACCCTAACCTTAACAATAACCCTAACACTCATCCACACACTAAAACTCACCCTAACACTTACCCTCAACATAACCTTAACCCTAAGCCTAAACCTAAACCTAACCCTCACCTTCAAACTCAACCCACCCCTAATTCTAACCCTAACCCTCTACCTAACCCTAACCCTCAACCTAACCCTAACCCTCACACTCACCCTAAACCTCACCCGAACCCTAACATTACCCCTCTCACTAACCCTCACCCTCACCCTCACCCTAACCCTAATCTTTACCCTAACCCTCACGCTAACCCTAACCCTTACCCTAACCCTGCCCCTCAACCTAACCCGCATCCTCACCCTTATCCTAACACTAACCCTCACCCTAAACCTAAACCTAACCCTAACCCTCACCATAACCCTAAACCTAACCCTCACCCTAACGCTATCCCTTACCCTAAACCTCACATTAATCCTAAACCTAACCCTAACCCTAACCCTCACCCTCACCCTCACCCTCACCCTAACCCTAAACCTAAACCTAACCCTCACCCTAACCCTAACCCGTATGCTATCCCTAAACCTTAACGTCACCCTCACCCTCACCCTAACTCTCAACCTCAAACTCACCATCACCCTAACCCTCAAACTAACCCAAACCCTCACCCTAACACTAACCTTCTTCCTAACCCTAACCCTACCCCTCACCCTCACCCTAACCCTTACCCAGACCCTTACCCACACCCTAACCCTCACCCTATCCATAATGCTAACCCTAAACTTCACCCGCACACTAACCCTCAAGCTAACCCTTACCCTCACCTTAACCCTAATCCTAACCCTAATCTGAATCCTCACACTAAACCTAACCCTAACCCTACCGCTCAGCCTAACCCTCACCCAAATCCTAACACTAATACTCACCCTATAACTAAACCTAACACTAACACTAACCCTCACCTTCAGCCTAAACCTCACCCTAACACTAACCCTAAACCTAACACTAACCAAAATTCTCACCCTAAACCTCACCATCAACCTAACCCTAACCCTCACCCTTTCCATCACCCAAACCCTAACCTAACCCTCACCCTCAATCTAACCCTCATTCTAAACCTTACCCTCACCATAACCCTAGCCCTAAACCTCACCGTAACCCTCACCCTAAACTTAACCCTAAACCTAACCCTAACCCTCACCCTAACCCTCCTCATAACCCTCACCTAACACTAACCCTAAAGCTAAAAATCACCCTAACCCTAACCCTAACCCTCACCCTCACCCTAACCTTCAACCTCAACCTAACCCTAACCCTAACCCTAACCGTCACCCAAAAGCTAACCCTCATGAGAACCCGAAATCTCACCCTCAACCTAAATATCACACTAAACCTAACCCTTACCCTAACACTAAACCTAACACTCAGCCTATACCTAACGGCCACCCTAACCCAAAACCTCACCCTAATCCTCAAACTAACCCTAACGCTAACCATGACCCTAACCCTAACCCTCACCCTCACCCTAACCGTCACACTAACCCTTACCCACACCCTCACCTTAAACCTCACATTAACCCTAACCCTCAAACTAACACTAACCCTAACCCTAACCCTCACCCTCACCCTAACCCTTACTTTCACCCTCACCCTCACCCCTAACCTAACCCTAACCCTCAACCTCACCCTCAACCTTACCCTCACCCTAACCCTCACCCTCACCTTCAGCCTAATCCTAACGCTAAACCTAACCCTAACCCTACCTCTACCCCTCACCCTAAACTTAACCCTCACCATAACTCTCACACTAACCCTTACCCTCACCCTCACCCTAAACCTCACATTAACCCTAACCCTCAAACTGATACTAACCCTAACCCTAAACCTCACTCTTAACCTCACCCTAATCCTAACTCTCACCCTCACCTTCACCCTAAATCTAACCCTAACCCTAAACCTAAACCTAAACCTACACCTCACACACACCCTCACGCTAAACCTCACCCTCACCCTCACCCTCACCCTAATCCTAACCCTCACCCTCACCTCACCCTAACCCTAACCCTAACCCTCACCATAACCCTCACCCTAACCCTAATGCAAACCCGAAACCTCACCTCACGCTAAACCTAAAGCTAACCCTAACTCTCAACCTCACCCTAAACCTCACAGTAACCCTTACCCTCACCCTAACACTAACCCTAACCCTCACACTAACCCTAATCCTCAACCTAACCCTAAACCTACACGTGACTCTAACCCTCACCCTATCCCTCACCCTAACCCTCACCCTATCCCTCACCCTAACCCTATCCCTCTCCCTAACCCTAACCCTACCCCTCACCCTAACCCTAACCCTAAACCTGACCCAAACCCTAACCCTCAACCTCACCCTCACCCTCTGCCTAACACTAACCGTAACCCTAATCCTAACCCTAAAGTTCACCCTCATACTCACCCAACTCAAAACATAACCCTAACCCTAACCTTCACCATAACCCTAACCCTATCCCTAACCCTTACCCTAACCCTAAACCTCATCCTAACCCTAATCCTAACCCTCAACTTCACCCTAACCCTAACCCTAACCCTATCCCTCACTGTAACCCTAACGCTAACCCTAACTCTCACCCTCACCCTAAACCTCACCCTGACCCTTACCCTCTCCATAACCTTAAACCTAACCCTAAACCTAATACTCACACTAACTCTAACCATCACCCTCATCCTAACCCTCACTGTAACCTTGAATCTCACCCTAACACTAACCGTCACCCACACCCTAACCCTCACCCGAAACGCAACCCTCACCCTCACCCTCACCCTAACCGTAGCGCTAACACTCACCCCAAACCGAACCCTCATCCGAACCCTAACTCTAACCATCACTTTCAATTTAACCCTAACCCGAACCCTAACCCTAAACCTCACCCTAACTCTAAAGCTAAACCTAACCCTAAATCTTACTCTCATCTTAATCCTCACCCTAACCCTTTTCCTCACACTAACGCTAACCCTAACCCGTACACTAACTCAAACCCTCACCCTAAACCTAACCCTAACCCTCACCCTGAACGAAACCTAAACCTTTTCCACACCCTCAACCTAACCCTCACCGTCACCCTAACCCTCACCCTAAACCTAACCCTCAAATATACCCTAACCCTCACCCTCACCCACACACTTACCCTCGCCCTAAACATCAACCTAACACTAACCCTCAGCCTAACCCTAACCCTAACCCTCACCTTAACCCTAACGCTAACCCTAACCCTCACCCTCACCCTAAACCTCACACTAACCCATACCCTCACCATAACCCTAAGGGTAACACTAACCCTAACCCTCACCCTCACCCTAAACCTCACCCTAACCCATATTCTCACCATAACCCTAAGGGTAACCCTTACCCTAATCCTCACACTCACCCTAACCCTAACCTTCACGCTATCGCTCACCCTAACCCTAACCCTCACCCTCACCCTAACCCTCAACGTCACCTTAACCCTCACCCTAACCCTAACCGTCACCCACAACCTAACACTCACACTCATCCGAAACCTCACCCTAAGCCTCACCCTAACCCTAACCCTAACCCTCACCCCAACCCTAACCCTCACCCTAACCCTAACTTTAACCCTCACACTCACCCTTACCCTAACCCTAACCCTTACTCTAACCCTCACCCTAAACCTTAATCTAACCCTAACCCTAACCCTAATACTCTAACCTTAACCTTCATCCTAACCCTCACCCTCACCCTAATCCTCACCCTAACCCTAACCCTAACCCTAAACCTCACCCTAAACATAACATTAACCCTGACCCTCACCGTAAGCCTCACCCTAGCCCTAACCGGAACGTTAAAACTCACCCTAACCCTCACCCTAACCCTTACTCTCACCCTCACCCTCACCCTAAACCTCACAACTAATATTGAACCTCACCCTAACCCTAACACTAACACTAAACAAAACCCTCATCCTATCCCTCAAACTAAGCCTAAACCTAACCCTAACCCTCACCCTCACCATCACCCTAAACCTAACACTAACCCTCACCCTCACCCTAATCCTTAACCTCACCCTAACCCTAACCCTTACCCTTACCCTAACCCTCTCCCTAATCCTAACATTCACCCTAACCCTAACCCTACCCCTTACCCTAAACCTCATCCTAAGCATAATCCTAACCCTAACCCTCACCCTAACACTAACCCTAACCCTATCCCTAACCCTCAAAAACACCCTAACCTTCATCCTAACCCTAATGCAAACCCGAACCCTAAACCTCACTCTAACCCTAACCCTAACCCTAAACCTCACACTAACCCTAACCATCAGCCTAACCCTAAACTTCATCCTATCCCTAACCCTCACCCTAATCCTCACCCTGACCCGAATCCTAACACTTACCTAACTGACACGCTCTCCCTCACCCTCTCCTTCTCCCTAAACCGCAACCTTATATTAGACCTCACCATAAACCTTACAATAAACCTAACAATAACCCTCACACTAACCCTCACCCTCACACTAAACCTCACCCTAAACCTTACCCTCACCATAACCCGCAAACTAACCCTAACCCCAAACCTACCGCTCACCCTAACCCTCACCCTAAACATAACCCTAACCCTAACCCTAACGATTACCCTAACCCTAAACTTGACCCTCACCCTAACACTCACCCTAACTCTAACTAAACTTATCCCTGACCCTAACCCTAATCCTAACTCTCAGCAGAACACTCACCCTCATCATAACCCTCACCCGGACACTAAACATCACCCTAAAGCTAACCCTCACCCTAATGCTAAACCTAACCCGCACCCTCACCCTAAACCTCACCATAATCCTAACCCTCATAAGTAAACCTAACCCTAACCCTCACCCTACCCCTAACCCCTACACTCATCCTAACTCTAACCTTCACCCTCACCATCATCCTAACCCTAAACCTAACCCTAACACTCATCCTAAACCTAACGCTAAACCTAATGCTAACCCTAAACCTCACACTCACCTTAACCCTCACACTAAACCTTACCATCACCCTAACCCTAACTCTAACTCTCACACTAAACCTAACCTTCACCCTAACCCTAAGACTACCCCTCCTCCTAACCCTCACCTTAAACCTAACCCTAAAGCTAATCCTCACCCTATCTTTAACCTTAACCCAAACCCTCACCTTAACCCTCACCCTCACCCTAAACTTAATGCTAACCCTAATCCTAACCCTCACCCTAACCCTCACCCTTACACTAACCCACACTCTAACCTTCACCCTAACCCTAACCGTAAACCTAACCTTCACCCTAACCCTCACCCTAACCCTAACCCTCACACTCACCCTAACCCTCACCCTAAACTTTAGACTTACCCTAACCCTACACCTAACCCTCAGACTAACCCTAAACTTAACCCTCAGCCTAACCCTTATGCTAATCCTAAATATAATCCTAACCCTCACGCTAAACATAAACCTAACACTAACCCACACACTAAGCTTAACCCTCACCCTAACTATAACCCTAACTCGAACCTTCACCCTCACCCTGACCCTCACCTCAGCCTGACCCTAACACTAACCATATTCCTAATCCTAACTCTCAGCCTCACCCTCACCCTCACCCTAACCCTAACCCTAACCATCAGGCTAAACCTAACCTCAGGTTAACCCTCACCCTCACCCTAATCCTCACACTAACCCTAACACTTACATAACTGAAACACTCACCCTCACCCTCACCCAATCCTCACACTCACCCTAGCCCTCACCCTAACCCGAACACTAATCCTAACCCTAACCCTCAACCAACCCTCACCCTAACCCTAAACCTAACCATAATGCTGAACCTCACCCTCACCCTCACCCTAAACCTAACCATAACCCTCACCCTAAACCTACACCTCACCCTTACGCTCACCCTATCGCTAACACTAACCCAACACCACACCCTCACTCTAACCCTCACCCTAACCCTTATCCTCACAATAAACTTAATCCTAACCCTCACACTAACCCTAATGCTCACCCTATCCCTAACCCTAACGCGAAACCTCACCCTAACCCTCACCCTAACCCTTAACCTGACCCTAACCATAACCCTCACCCTTAATGTAAAATTCACCCTAATCCTTACCCTCGCCCTATCCCGCAAAATAACCCTAACGGTAAACCTACAGCTCACCCTAACCCTCACCTTAAGCATAACCCTAACCCTAAACATCACCCTAACCTTAACCCTAACCCTCACCCTAACCCTCACCCTAACACTTATCCTCACACTAACCCTAAAACTCACCCTCACCCTAACTCTCACACTAACACTAATCCTTACCCTATCACTAACCCTAACCCTAACCCTCACCCTAACCCTCACCCTAAACCTTACCCTCACCCTAACACTAAAACTCACCCTCAACCTTAACCTCACCCTAACCCTTACCCTCACTCTAACCCGCAAACTAACCCTAACCCTAAACCTACGGCTCACCCTAAAGCTCACCCTCATCATAACCCTAAACCTAACACTCACCCTAACCCTAAACCTCACCCTCACCCTAACCCTCACCCTAACACTTACCCTCACACTAACCCAATCCCTAACCCTAACCCTAATTCTCAACAGAACACTCACCCTCACCCTAACCGTCACCCTCACACTAAACATCACCCAACCCTAACCCTCACCGTAACCCTAACACTACTCCTCACCCTAACCCTAACCCTCACCATAACCCTAACTCTCACACTAACCCTAACCCTAACCCTTACCCTCACCCTCACCCTAACCCTAACCCTAATCCTCATCCTAACACTAACCTTGACCCTCAGCCTCACCCAAACCCTAACCCTAACCCCAACCCACACCCTCACCCTACACCTCACCCTAACCCTAATCCTAACACTTACTTAAATGAAAACCTCACCCTAACCCTCACCCTCTCCCTAAACCTCACCCTCACCCTTGCCCTCACACTAAAACTAATCCTAACCCTAAACCTAACCCTAACCCTCACCCTCACCTTAACCCTAACCCTAAACATAACCCTAACATTCATCCTAACCCTAACTCTAAACCTAATGCTAACCATAAACCACACAATCACCCTAACCTTCACCCTAAAAATTACCGTCACCCTAACCCTAACCCTAAACCTAACACTAAACCTCACCCTCACCATAACCCTAAGCCTTCCCCTCAGCCTAAACCTCACCGTAAACCTAACTCTAACCCTAATCCTCACCCTATCCTTAAGCTTAAGGCAAAACCTCACCCTAACCTTCACCCTAACCCTAACCCTAACGCTAACCCTAACCCTCAGCCTCACCAGTACACTCACCCTAACCCTTACACTCAACCTAAACCTAAACCTCACCCTCACCATAACCCTCACCCTAACACTTACCCACACCCTCACCCTCACCCTAACCCTAAACCTAACCTTCACCATAACGCTCACACTAACCCTAAACCTCACCCTCAACGTAACACTCAACCTAACCTTTACCCTCACACTAACCCTTACCCTAACCTTAAACCTAACCCTCACACTAACCATAAACCTAACCCTCAGCCAAAACCTTAGGCTAACCCTAAATCTAACACTAACACTCACACTAACCATAAACCTAACCCTAACCCTCATCCTCAACCTCACCCTCACCATAACACTCACCTTCACCCTAACCCTCACACTAAACCGAACCTTAACACTCACCCGAACCCTCACCCGAACCCGAACCCTCACAATCACCCTAAGCCTAACGCTAACCCTCATCCTAACACTAACCCTGACCCTCACGCTCACCCTAAACCTAACCCACAACCTCAACCTAATCCTCACCCTAACCCTAACCCTAAACCTTACCTAACCGAAAACCTCACCCTCAGCCAAACCCTTACCCTCCACCTAGCCCTCCCCCAACACTAACCCTCACACTAACCCAAACCCTCACCCTCAAACTCACACTCACCCTAACCCTAAACCTAACCCTAACCCTCACACTAAGCCTAACCCTCACCCTAACCCTAACCATACCTCTCAGACTAGCCCTCACCTTAACCCTAACTATGACCCTCACCCTAACCCTAACCCTATCACAAACCCTCACACTAACCCCAAACCTAATACTGAACCTAACCCTCACCCTCACCCTCACAATAACCCTAACACTCACCCTAATCTTAACCCTAAAATTAGTCCTCAAGCTAACACTTACCCTCCCACTCACCCTAACAGTAACCCTCAACCTCACCCTAACCCTCACACTAAGCTTTACTCTCACCCTAACTCTAATCCTAACCCTAACCCTCACCCTCACCCTAATGCTAACCCTAACCCTCAGACTCACACTAACCCTCACGCTAACACTTACCCTCACCCTAACCCTAACCCTCACCCTCACCCTAAACCTCACCCTAACACTTACCCAAACCCTAACTATCACCCTAAACCTAACCTTGACGCTAACCCTCTTCCTCACCCTAAACCTCACCCTAACACTTACTCACACCCTTACACTCACCCTAACCCTAACCCTAAACCTAAATTTTACCCTAACCCTCACCCTAACCCTAAACCTCACCCTCACTCTAACTCTCACCCTAACCTTTACCCTCACCCTAACTCTTACCCTAACCCTAAGCCTATCCCTCACACTAACCCTAACCCTAACCCCCAGCCTAACCCTTATCCTAACCCTAAACCTAGCCCTAAATATCACCCTAATCCTAACCCTAACCCTCAGCCTAACCCTCATCCTAACCCTAACCCTAATCCTAACCCTCACCCTAACCCTAACAGTAAACCTAAACCTCACCCTAAACCTAACCCTCACCCTCACCCTCTCCTTCACCTTCAGCCTAACCCTAATCCTAACCTAATCATAACCCTCACCCTCACCCTCACCCTAACTCTAACCCTAAACCTAAACCTATCACTCACCGTCACCCTTACCCTAACCCTAACACTATCCCTAACCCTCAACATAACCATAACCCTCACCCTAATCCTAAACCTAACCATCACCTTCAGACTCACCCTAAGTCTAACGCAAACTCTAAACCTAACCCTCACCCTCACCTTCAACCTAACCCTCACACTCACCCTAAACCTCACCCTAAACCTGACCCTACCCCTGTTCCTAACCGTCACCCTAACCCTAAACCTAACCCTCAACCTAACCCTAAACCTACCCCTAACGCTAACCCGCACCTTAAACCTAATCCTCACCTACACCCTAACCCTCACTCTCACTCTAATCATCAACCAAATCCTAACCCTCACCCTAACACTAACACAAACCCTAATCCAAACCCTCACACTCACCCTAACCCTCACCCTGACCTTTACTCTCACCCTAACCCTTACCCTCACCATAACCCTAACCATAACCCTCACACTAACCATAACCCCATCTCTAACCCTAATCCTAACCCTGACCCTAACCTTCACCCTCACCCTTACCCTCAGGCTCTGCTTAACCCTAACCCTAATCCTATTCCTAACCCTAACCCTCTGCCTCACCCTAAACATCACCCTAACCCTAACCCTCACCCTAAACCTAACATTACCCCTCACACTACCCCTCACCCTAACCCTAACCCTAACCCTCAACCTCACTTTCACCATCACCCTCAGCCTAACCCTAACGCTAACACTTATCCTAACCCTAACCCTCACCATAATCCTCCACCTAACCCTGACCATAACCCTCACCCTCACCCTAACACTAACGTAACCCTAACTCTCACTGTAACCCTAACTCTAACCCTCAACCTAACCCTAACCCTCACCCTGACCCTCACACTAAACCTAACCATAACCCTAACCCTCAACCTAACACTTACCCTGACCCTAACCCTCACCCTAAACCTAACCCGAACCCTCACCTTTACCCTAACCCTCATCCTAAACATAAGCCTCACCCTCACCCTCACCCTAACCCTAACCCTAACCCTCATCCTAACCTTAAACCTAAACCTAACGCTAACCCTAAACCTCACCCTCACCCTAAACCTCACCCTAACCCTTACCCTCACCCTAACACTAATCCTAACCCTCACACTAAACCTAAACCTCACCTTAAACCTAACCCAAATCCTCACACTAAACCTTAACCCTCACCTTAAACCTAACACTACCCCTCAGCCTAACCCTCACTCTATTCCTAACTCTAACCCTAATCCTCACCTTATCCCTAAACTTAACCCTAACCCTCACCTTAACCCTCACCCTAAACCTAACCCTCACCCTCACCCTAACCCTAATGCTAACACTGACCCTCACCCTCCTCCTAAACCTCACCCTCACCCTAACCCTCATTCTAACACTTACCCACACCCTAACTCACACCTGACCCCTAACCCTAAACCTAACCTTCACCCTAAACCTCACGCTACCCCTAACCATAACCCTAACCCAAACCCTCACCCGAACCCTCACGGTAACCCTAACCCTCATCCTCTCCATAAACCTCACTCTAAACTTTACCCTCAACCTAACCAATACCCTCTCCCTAAACCTAACACTCACACTAACCCTAACCCTTACCCTCAGCCTAGCCCTTATACTTACCCTAAACCTAACAGTAACCCTCACCCTAAGCGTAACCCTAACCCAAAACCTCACACTCAACCTCCACTTCCTCCTCAGCCTTACCCTTTACATAATCCTAACCCTAACCCTGAACCCCACCCTCACCCTAACCCTAACCCTAACAGTAACGCTAACCCTCACCCTCACCCTCACCTAACCCAAACCCTAACCATAACAATAAACCTAACCCTAACCCTCACCCTAAAACTCACCTTAACCTAATCCTAACCCTAACCCTCACCCTCACCCTCAACCTCATTCTAACACTCACCCTCACCCTGAACCTCACCATCATACTAACCCTCACACTAACTCGAATCCTCACCCTAACCCTAACCCTAATCCTCAACCTCACTTTCATCCTCACCCTCAGCCTAAACCTAACACTAATCCTAACCCTAACCCACACCCTCACCCTAAACCTAACCCTAACCCTCACCCTCACCCTCACCCTCACCCGCACACGCACCCGCACCCTCACACTAACCCTCACCCTCACTCTCACCCTCAACCTCACCCTAAACATCACCCTAACACTAACCCTCACATTAACCCTAATCCTAACCCTCACCCTAACCCTAAACCTCACCATAACGCTCACCCTAACCCTAACGCTAACCCTAACCCTCACCCTCACATTAACCCAAACCCTAACTTTTATCCTCACACTAACACTAACCCTAACCCTAACTCTAACCTTCACACTAACCCTAACCCTCACTCTATCCCTATCCCTACACTTCACCCTGACTCTCATACTATCCCTAACCCTCAACCACACCCTAATCCTCACCCTCACCCGAACACTCACCCTCACCAGAACACTCCCACTCGCCCTAACACTCACCCTCACAATGAACATCAACCTAACCCTAAATCTCTCCCTAACCCAAACACTAAACCTCACCCTAAATCTAATCCTCAACCTAAACCTATCCCTCACCCTGACCCTCACCCTAACCCTAACCCTCACCCTTACCCTAACCCTAATACTCACCCTAAACCTAACCCTCACCCTCACACTAAACCTAACCCTCACCCTCACACTAAACCTAACCCTCATCCTAACCCTTACCCTCACCCTTACCCTCTCCCTCACCCTAACCCTCATCCTAACCCTAACCTTAAACCTAATGCTAACCCTAAACCTCACCCTCACCCTAACCCTTACCCTCAACCTAACCCTAACCCTAACTAACACACTAAACCTAACCCTCACTCTAACCCTAACCCTAAACCTCACACTAAACCTAACCCTCAACCTAACCCTAACCCTACCCCTGAGCCTAACCCTCACCCTAAATCTAACCTTAACCCAAATCCTCAACCTATCAGTAACCTTAACCCTAACGCTCAACTTCAACCTTTCCTTCCCCCTCAGCCTTTCTCTAACCATAACCATAATCCTAACACTCAACCTAACCCTCACCCTAAACCTATCCCTCAGCCTCACCCTAACCCTCACCCTAACCATTACCCTCAACCTAACCCAAACCCTATCCCTAAACCTAACACTCATATTAACCGTAACCCTAACCCTCACCCTATCCCTTATACTAACCCTAAACCTAAATCCCGAAACCCTCACCTTAACCTGAACCCTCACACTAACCCTAAACCTAACCCTAACCCTCAGCCTAAACCTCATCTTAACCCTAAACCTAACCCTAACCCTCACGCTAACCCTAATCATCACCCTCACCCTAAACTTTAGCTAAACCCTAACCCTATCCCTAACCCTAACCCTAACCCTAACTCTACCCGAACACTCACCCAAACCCTAACCCTCACCCTCACACTAAACATCAACCTAACACTAACCCTCAACCTAACCCTAACCCTAACCCTCACCCTAACCATAACCCTCACCGTAACCCTAAACCTCACACTAACCCTAAGCCTAACCCTCACCCTCACCCGCACCCTCACCCTAACCCTATCTCTAACCCTCATCCTAACACTAACCCTCACCCTCACCCTCACCCTCACCCTAACCCTAACCCACAACCTCACCCTAATCCTCACCCTAACCCTAACCCTAAAACTTACCTAACCGAAATCCTCACACTCACTCTCACCCTCAACCTAACCCTCAACCTAGCCCTCCCCCTAAAACTAACCCTCACCATAACCCTAACCCTCACCCTCACACTCACCCTCACCCTAACCCTAAACCTAACCCTAACCCTCACCCTAACCCTAACCCTCACACTGAGCCTAACTCTCACCCTAAACCTAACCCTACCTCTCAGATTAACCCTCACTTTTACCCTAACTCTAACCCTCACCCTAACCCTAACCCTATCACTAACCCTCACACTAACCCTAATCTTAATACTGAACCTAACCCTCACCCTCACCCTCACCATAACCCAAACACTCACCCTAATCCTAAACCTAACCCTAGTCCTCATGCTAACACTTACCCTGACCCTCTCCCTAACCCTAACTCTCATCCTCACCCTAACCCTCACCCGAAGCCTTACCGTCACCCAAACTCTAATGCTAACCCTAACCCTAACCCTCACCCTAACCCTAAACCTATCCCTAACCTCACCCTAACCCTAACCCTCATCCTACCTCACACTCAACCTAACCGTCACCGTAACCCTTACAGTCACCCTAAACCAACCCTAAACCTCACTCTAAACCTAACCCTCACCCAAACTCTAATGTTATCCCTCACCCTAACCCTCACCCTCAACCTAACCCTAACCCTAATCCTCACCGTATCCATAACCTTAACCCAAAACTACACCCTAAGCCTCACCCTCACCCTAATGCTAACCATAACCCTCAGCCTCACCGTAACCCACTCCCTAACACTTTACCCTCACCCTAACCCTCACCCTCACCCTAAAACTCACCCTAACACTCACCCAAACCCTAACCCTCACCTTAACACTAATCCTAATATTATCCTTGACGCTAACCCTCACCCTCACTCTAAACCTCACCATAACATTTACACACACCTTTACCCTCACTCTAAACCTAACCCTAAACCTAAATTTGACCCTAACAATCACCCTAACCCTAAACCTCACCCTCTCCCAAACCCTCACCCTAAACTTTACCCTCACCCTAACTCTTACCCTAACACTAAACCTAACCCTCACACTAACCCGAAACCTAATCCTCAGCCTAATCCTTATCCTAACCCTAAACCTAGCCCTAAACCTCACCCTAACCCTAACCCTAACCCTTAGCCTAACCCTCATCCTAACCATAACCCTACTCCTAACCCTCACCCTCACCCTAACCGGAAACCTAAACCTCACCCTAACCCTAACCCTCACCCTCATCCTCTCGATCACCCTCAGCCTAACCCTAAATCTAACCTAATCCTAACCCTCACCCTCACCCTAACTCTATCCCTAAACCTAAACCTAACACTCACCCTCACCCTTACCCTAACCCTAATACTATCCCTAACCCTCAACCTAACCCTAACCCTCACCCTAATCCTAAACCTAACCCTCACCCTCAAACTCACCCTAAGTCTAACGCAAACCATAACCCTAACCCTCGCCCTCACCCTCAACTTAACCCTCACACTCACCCTAAACCTCACCCTAAACCTGACCCTAGCCCTGTCCCTACCCCTCACCCTAACCCAAACCCTAACCCTCAACCTAACCCTAAACCTACCCCTAACGCTAACCCTCACCTAAACCTAATCCTCACCCACACCCTAACCCTCACCCTCAACCGAACCCTCACCCTCACCTGAACGATCATCCTCACCCTAACCCTCACCCTCATTCTAAACATCACCCAAATCCTAACCCTCACCCTAACTCTAACACAAACCCTAATCCAAACCCTCACACTCACCCTAACCCTCACCCTAATCTTTACTCTCACCCTAATCCTTTCCCTCACCTACCCCTAACCATTACCCTCACACTAACCGTAACCCTCACTCTAACCCTAATCCTAACCCTGACCCCAACCTTCACCCTCACCCTGACCCTCAGCATCAGCTTAACCCTAACCCTAATCCTATTCCTAATCCTAACCCTCACAATCACCCTCAACCTAAACCTAACCCTAACACTAACCCTCACCCTCACCCTCACACTCACCGTACACTCACCCTCACACTAAACATCACCCTAACCCTAACCATCTCCCTAACCCTAACCTCAGCTTAACCCTCACCCTCAACCTAATCCTCATCCTAACCGTAACACTAATGTAAAAGAAACCCTCACCCTCACACTAACCATCACACTAACCCTCACCCTCACCCTAGCCCTATCCTTAACCCTAACCATAACACTTACCCACACCCTAACCCTCACCCTCATCCTCACTCTAACCCTAATCCTAACGCTAATGCTCACCCTGCCCCTCTCCCTAATCCTAATTGTAACCCTAACCCTCACCCTCATCCTAACCTTCATGCTTACCCGAAAACTCACCCTCAGCCTAAACGATACTCTCACAATAAACATCACCCTAACCCTAACCCTCAACCTAACCCTAACCCTAACCCCCACCCTAACCCTAAACCTCACGCTAACCCTAACCCTAACCCTTACCCACAACATAATCCTATCCCTCACCCTCAACCTTACCATCACCCTAACCCTCACCCTCGCCCTAACCCTCACACTAACCTTTACCCTCACCCTCACCCTACACCTCACCCTAACCTTTACACTGACCCTAACCCTACCCTAACCCTTAACTTAACCCTCACACTAACCCTAAACCTAACCCTCAACCTAACCCTGACCCTAACCCTAAACTTAAACCTAACCCTCGCCCTAACCCTAACCCTAACCCTCACACTAACCCTAACCCTCACCCTCACCCTCAGGCTAACTCTAATACTAACCCTAACCCTCACCCTCAACCTAACTCTAACCCTAAACCTAACCCTAACCTTCACGCTCACCCTCAACCTAACCCTAAACCTATCCCTAACCCTCACCCTAACCGTAACCCAAAACCTATACCTCACCCTCACCCTAACCCAACCCTAACCCTCACACTAAACCCCACCCTAACCCTTACCCTCAACATAAACCTAACTCTAACCCTAATATTCACCCTAAACCTAACATTCACCCACAACCTAACCCTAACCCTATTCCTAAACCTAAACCTCACCCCTAAACTCACCCTAACCCTACACCTAACAGTATCCCTCACCCACACCCTCACCCTAACCCTCACCCTCAACCTAAACCTCACCCAAACCCTAACACTACAATTCACCCTCACCCTCAGACTAACCCTAAACCTAATCCAAACCCTCAACCTAACCCTAATGCTACCCATAACCCTCACCCTCACACTAAACCTAAACCTAACGCTAACACTCAACCTAACCCTAAACCTCACCCACCCCCTGACCCTCACCCTCACCTTAACACTCACCCCCACGCTAAACATCACCCAAACCCTAACCCTCACCCTAACCCTAGCCCTAAACCTCATCCTAACCCTAACCCAAAACCTAATTCCCAACCTCACCCTATTCCTCACCATAACCCAAATCCTTGGCTAAAATAAACCCTCAACCTAAAACTCACTAACACTCACCCTCACCCTAGCCTTCACCCTAATACTAACCTTAACCCTAAACCTCACCCTCACCCTAAACCTCACTCTAACCCTTACCCTTACCCTAACCCTAACCCTAACCATAACCATAACCCTCACAGTAAACATTACCCACACCCTAACCCTAAACCTAACATTAACCCTAAACCTAACCCTCAGCCTCAACCTCACCCTCACCCTCACATTCAGCCCAACCCTAACCCTAACCTATTCCCAATCCAAACCCTCACCCTGAACCTTACCCTAACCCTCACCCTCACCCTAAACATCACACTAACTGTAAACCTTAGCTTAACCCTAACCCTAACCCTTACCCTATCCCTAACGTCATCTTAACCCTAACCCTCACGTAAACAAAAACCTCACCCTCACCCTCACCCCAACCCTAACCCTAACCCGATGACTCACCCCAACCCTAACCTTCACCCTAACACTAACCCTCACCCTCAACCTCACCCTAATCTTAACCCTAACTCTAATCCTAACCCTCACCCTCACCGTAACCCTCACCCTAACCCTTACCCTCACTCTCACGCTTAGCGTAACCCTAATCCTCACAGTAAACCTAACCCTAACCCTAACCCTTACGCTCACCTTAACCCTCAACCTCACCCTAATCCTCAACCTAACTTTACCTTAACCCTTACATAAACTAAAACCTCACCCTCACCCTCACCCTCACCCTAGCCCACACCCTATCACTAACCCTAAACCTAACCCTCACAATAATCCTAACCATAAGACTCAGGATAAAACTTATCCTAACCCTAAACCTAAAACAAAACTTCACCCTAACTAAACCCTAACCCTAACCCTAACCCTAATCCTAACCCTCACACTAACCCTAACCCTAACCCTCAGGCTAACGCTCATCCTAACCCTAACCCTAACACTAACCCTCACCCTAACCCTAATCCTAACCCTAACCCTCACCCTAAGCCTAAACCTCACACTCAACCTCACCCTCACCCTCAGCCTAAACCTAGTGCTAACCCTACTATTGACCCTCACACTCATCCTAACTTTAACCCTAAACCAAACCCTCACACTCCCCCTCACCCTCACCCTAACCCTCACCCTAACCCTAACCCTCACCCTCACCCTAACCCTCACCCAAACATTTACCCTGACCCTAAACCTAACTCTAACCCTAAACCTAACCCTCACACTAACACTAAACCTAACCCTCAACCTAACCCTTATCATAATCCTAAACCTAACCCCAGCCCTCACCCTAACCCTAACCCCAACCCTAATTCTTAACCCTCACACTAACCCTAAACCTAAACCTCAGCCTAACGCTCATCCTAACCCTAACCCTAACCCTAACCCTCACCCTAAACGTACCCCTAACCCTAACACTTACCCTAAAGTTAACCCTCACCCTCAGGCTAACTCAAATATTAACCCTAATACTAACCCTCACCCTCACCTTAACTCTAACCCTAAACCTTACCCTAACCCTCACCCTCACTCTCACCCTAACTGTAAACCTATCAATAACCCTCACCCTAACCCTAACCCAAACCCTATACCTCACCCTCACCCTCACCCTCACCCTAACCCTAACCCTAAGCCTCACACTAAACCTCACCCTAACCCTTACCCTCACCATTAACCTAACTCTAACCCTAATCCTCACCCTAAACCTAACCCTCACCCATACCCTTACCCTGACCCTCACACTAACACTCACCGACACCCTAACACTCTTCCTTACCCTAACCCTAACCCTACCCTTCACCCTAACAATCCTACTAAACCTAACCCTAATCCTAACCGTCAACCTAAACCTAATCCTAGCCCTAACCCTCACCCTCACACTAACCCTAAATCTAATGCTAATACTCAACCTAACACTAATCCTCAACCACACCCTAACTCTTACCCTCACTCGAACCCTGACCCTCACCCAAAAAGTCATCCTCACCATAACCCTCACCCTCATGCTAAACATCACCCAAACCATAACCCTCAATCTAACCCTTGCCGTAACCCTCACCCTAAACCTAACCCTCAACCTAACCCTCACCCTCACCCTAATCCTCACCACAACACTAAACCCTGGCTAAAAGAACCCCTCACCCTTACCTTCACACAAACCCTCACCCTCACACAAGCCCTCACCCTAAATCTAACCCTAACCCTAAACCTCACCCTCACCCTAAACCTCACTCGAACCCTTCCCCTCACCCTAACCCTAACCGTAACCCTAACCATAGCCCTCACAGGAACCATAACCCTCACCTTAACCCTAAACTAACCTAACCCAAACCCTCACCCTCACCCTCACCCTCAACTTCAGTCTAACCCTAACCCTAACCGTATTCCCAATCTTAACCCTCACCCTCACCCATACCGTAATCCTCACCCTCACCCTAACCCTCACCCTCACCCTAAACATCACCTAACACTAAACCTCACCTTACCTCTAAACCTAACACTCACCCTAAACCTAACCTCAGATTAACCCTATCCTTGACATAAATGAAAACCTCACCCTCACCCTCACAATAACCATCACCCTCACAATAACCATCACCCTCACCCTACCCCTCACCATCACTCTAACCATAACCATAACGCTCAACATCACCCTCACCCTCAGCCTCAGCCTATTCCTAACACTAACCCTAACCCTAACCCTCACCCTCACCCTAACCCTAACCCTAACCCTAACTTTCACCCCAACCCTAACCCTCACCCTAACACTAACCCTAATCCTCACCCTCACCCTAATCCTAACTGTAACTCTAATCCTAAACTGCACCCTCACCCTAACCCTCACACTCACCCTTACCCTCACCCTCACCCTCTCCGTAATCCTAACCCTCACATTAACCCTACCCCGCACCCTAACCCTAACCCTCACCTTATCCCTCAACCTCACCATAATCCTCACCCTAACTAACCTTAACACTTACCTAAACTAACCCTTCACCCTCATCCTCACCCTAACCCTCACCGTCAGCCTAGCCCACACCCTAACTCTAACCCTAAACCTAACCCTCACACTAACCCTAACCCTAAACCTCAGCCTAAACCTTAATCTAAGCCTAAACCTAAAACTAACCTTCACACTAACCAAACCCTAACCCTAACCCTAACCCTAAACCTCACCCTAAAACTAACCCTAACCCTCACCCTAATCCTAAACCTCACGGTCTACCTCACCCTCACCCTCCCCCTAAACCTAGTGCTAACCCTAATCCTAACCCTTACCCTCAACCTAACTCTAACCCTAAACCAAAATCTCCCCCACTTTCTCACTCTTAATCTAACCCTCACTCTAACCCTAACCCTCACCCTCAACCTCACCCTCACCCTCAGCCTAACCCCTAGTCCTTAACCTAATCCTAACCATTAACGACCCCTGAACCTAACCATAACCCTAACACTAACGCTAACTCTCACCCTCACCATAGTCCAGACCCTAAACCTAACCCTAAACCTATCCTTCACACTAACCCGTACCGTAACCCTCAGCCTAAACCTTATGCTAACCCTAAACCTAAAATTAACCTTCACCCTAACCAATCCCTAATCCTAACCCTAACCTAAACCTAACCATCACACTAACCCTAACCCTAACCCTCAGCCTAACGCTCATCCTACCCCTAAACCTAACCCTAACCCTAAACCTCAACCTAACCCTCATCCTAACCCTAACCCTAACACTAACCCTAAATCTTACCCTCACAATCACCCTAACCCTAACACTTACCCTCAGCCTAACCCTAACCCTAACAGTAACCCTAACCCTAAAACTAGTCCTCACACTAACCCTAATCCTCAACCACACCTTAAACCGAACCCTCACCCTTACCCTCACCCTAACACTAACCCTAAACCTAACCCTAACCCTCCCACTAAACCTATCCCTCACACTAACTGTATCCCTACCCATCAGCCTAAACCTCACCCTAACCCTAAACCTAACCCTAATCCTCACCCTATCCCTAAACCTAACCCTCACCCTCACACTCACCCTAGCCCTCACCCTAACCCTACACCAAACCCTAACCCTCACCCTAACCCTAACCCTCAGCCTAAACCTCACCCTCACCCTAATCCTCACGCTAACCCTAACCCTAAATCTTACCTAACCGAAACACTCAACCTCACCCTCACCCTAACCCTCACCCTAACCCTAACCCTCAGCCTAAACCTCACCCTCACCCTAATCCTCACGCTAACCTAACCCTAAATCTTACCTAACCGAAACACTCAACCTCACCCTCATCCTCTCCCTAACCCTCATTCTCACCAGAGCCCTCACCCTAACCCTCACCCTCAGCCTCAGCCTAACCCTTACACTAACCCTAATCCTAACCCTAACCCTTATCCTCACCCTAAACCTAACCCTAACCGTCACCCTCACACTCACCCTCACCCTCACCCTAACCCTCATGCTCAATCTCACCCGCACCCTAACACTCACCATCACCTTAAAAATCACCCTAACCCTAATGCTAACCCTAACACTCAACCTCACCCTAAACCTCACCCTAATCCTTATCCTCAAACTAACCCTAACCCTAAACCTCGGCCTCACCGTCACTCTAACCCTAACCATAAACATAACCCTCACTCTAAACCTAACCCTTACTCTAAGCCTGAACCTAACCTTAACCCTCACCCTCACCCTAAACATAACCCTAAACATAACACTCACCCTAACCCTGTCCCTTACCCTAACCCTAATCCTTCCCCTCACCCTAAACCTCACACTCACCCAAACCCTAACCCTGACCCTCACCCTAAACCTAACCATAACCTTAACCCTAACGCTAACCCTAAACCTAACTCTCACCCTAACTCTAACACTTACCCTAAACCTAAACCTAACCCTAACCCTAACCGTAACCTTCACACCAAGCCTAACCCTCACCCTAACCCTCTCCCTAACCTTTATCCTCATACTAAACCTAACTCTAACCCTAACCCTAATCCTCACACAAACCCTAACCCTCTCCCTAACCTTAACCCTACTCCTCGCCCTAAACCTCAACCTAACCCTAACCCTCACCCTAACCCTTATCCTAAAGCTCACCCTCACCCTAACCATAACCGTCACCTGAACCCTCACCCTAAACCTAACTTTAAACCACACCCTAACCCTCACCCTCACCCTAACACTAACCCTAACCCAAAACCTCACCCTAACCCTAACACTAAACCTTACCTAACCGAAAACCTCACCCTCACCCAAACCCTAACCCTCAACCTAGCCCCCCCCAACACTAACCCTCACCCTATCCCTAACCCTCACACTCACACTCACCCTCACCCTAATCCTAAACCTAACCCTAACCCTAATGCTAACCCTAACCCTACCTCTCAGACTAACTCTCACCCTAACCCTAACCCTATCACTAACCCTAACCCTAATACTGAACCTAACCCTCACCCTCACCATAAACCTAACACTTACCCTAATCCAAACCCTATCCGTAGTACTCACCCTCAACCTCACCCTAACCCTCACCCTAAGCTATACCCTCACCCTAACTCTAATCCTCACCCTAACCCTCATCCTCACCCTCACCCTAATGCTAACCATAACCCTCAGACTCACCCTAACCCTCACACTAACACTTACCCTCACCCTAACCCTAACCCTCACCCTCACCTAAACCTCACCCTAACACTTTCCCAAACCCTAACCCTCACCCTAACCCTATCCCTAAACACAACCTTGACGCTAATCCTCACCCTCATTTTAAACTTCACCCTAACACTTGCCAACACCCTTACACTCACGCTAACCCTAACCCTAAACCTAAACTTGACCCTAACCCTCACCCTAACCCTAAACCTCACCCTCACCCTAACTCTCACCCTAACATTTACCCTCACCCTTACTCTTGCCCTAACTCTAAACCTAACCCTCACAATAACCCTAACCCTAACCCTCAGCCCAACCCTTATCCTAACCCTAAACCTCACCCTAACATTAACCCTAAGCCTCAGCCTAACCCTCATCCTAACCCTAACCCTAATACTAACTCTCACCCTAAACCTAAACCTCACCATCATTCTAACGCTCACGCTAACCCTAACACTCACCCAAAACCTAACCCTCAACCTAAACATAACCCTCACCCTGACCCTCACCCGAACCCTAACCCTAACGCTAACCCGTTCCCTAACCCTTACTTTAACCCTAACACTCACCTTAAACCTAACGCTTACCCTAACACTAACGCTCAAACTAACCCTAACAATAGCCCTCACCCTCACCATCACCCTCAACCTAAAACTCACCCTAACCCTAATCCTCACACTAAACCTAACAGTTACTCTATCCCTAACCCTACCCCTCAGCCTACCCCTCACCCTAAACCTAACCCTAAGCCTAACCCTAACACTAACTGTAACCATAAGCCTAACCCTAACCCTAACCCTAACACTAACCGTAACAATAAGCCTAACCCTAACCATTACCCTAACCTTAACCCTTACCCTAACCCTAACCCTAACCCTAACCCTCACCCTAAACCTTATGCTAAACCTAACGCTCACCCTCACCCTAATCCTCACCCTAACCCTTATCCTCACACTAACTCTAACCCTATCCCTCAGCATCAACCTCACCCTAACCCTAAATCTGAAACTAACCCTCACCATAAACCTAACCCTTACCCTAAACCTAAACCTAACCCTCACACTATCCCTCACACTAACCCTAGCCCTAACCCTAATCCTCACCCTCACCCTCATCTTAACCCTAACCTTAAACCTAACCCTCACCCTAACCCTAACCCTTACCCTATCCCTAAAACTACCCCTCAACCTAACCCTCACGCTCACCCTAATCCTAACCCTAACCCTCACCCTAAACCTAAACCAAACCCTTAACCCTCACCCTAACCCTAAACCTAACCCTCAACCTAACCCTAACCTTTACCCTAAACCTAAACTTAATCCTATCCCTAAACCAAACCCTAACCCTCATCCTCAACCTCACCCTCACCATAACACTCACCTTCACCCTAACCCTCACACTAAACCGAACCTTAACACTCACCCGAACCCTCACCCGAACCCGAACCCTCACAATCACCCTAAGCCTAACGCTAACCCTCATCCTAACACTAACCCTGACCCTCACGCTCACCCTAAACCTAACCCACAACCTCAACCTAATCCTCACCCTAACCCTAACCCTAAACCTTACCTAACCGAAAACCTCACCCTCAGCCAAACCCTTACCCTCCACCTAGCCCTCCCCCAACACTAACCCTCACACTAACCCAAACCCTCACCCTCAAACTCACACTCACCCTAACCCTAAACCTAACCCTAACCCTCACACTAAGCCTAACCCTCACCCTAACCCTAACCATACCTCTCAGACTAGCCCTCACCTTAACCCTAACTATGACCCTCACCCTAACCCTAACCCTATCACAAACCCTCACACTAACCCCAAACCTAATACTGAACCTAACCCTCACCCTCACCCTCACAATAACCCTAACACTCACCCTAATCTTAACCCTAAAATTAGTCCTCAAGCTAACACTTACCCTCCCACTCACCCTAACAGTAACCCTCAACCTCACCCTAACCCTCACACTAAGCTTTACTCTCACCCTAACTCTAATCCTAACCCTAACCCTCACCCTCACCCTAATGCTAACCCTAACCCTCAGACTCACACTAACCCTCACGCTAACACTTACCCTCACCCTAACCCTAACCCTCACCCTCACCCTAAACCTCACCCTAACACTTACCCAAACCCTAACTATCACCCTAAACCTAACCTTGACGCTAACCCTCTTCCTCACCCTAAACCTCACCCTAACACTTACTCACACCCTTACACTCACCCTAACCCTAACCCTAAACCTAAATTTTACCCTAACCCTCACCCTAACCCTAAACCTCACCCTCACTCTAACTCTCACCCTAACCTTTACCCTCACCCTAACTCTTACCCTAACCCTAAGCCTATCCCTCACACTAACCCTAACCCTAACCCCCAGCCTAACCCTTATCCTAACCCTAAACCTAGCCCTAAATATCACCCTAATCCTAACCCTAACCCTCAGCCTAACCCTCATCCTAACCCTAACCCTAATCCTAACCCTCACCCTAACCCTAACAGTAAACCTAAACCTCACCCTAAACCTAACCCTCACCCTCACCCTCTCCTTCACCTTCAGCCTAACCCTAATCCTAACCTAATCATAACCCTCACCCTCACCCTCACCCTAACTCTAACCCTAAACCTAACCCTAACACCCACCCTCACCCTTACCTTAACCCTAACAATATACCTAACCCTCAACCTAACCCTAACCCTCACCCTAATCCTAAACCTAACCCTCACTCTCAAACTCACCCTATCTCTAACCCAAACCCTAACCCTAACCCTCACCCTCACCCTCAACCGAACCCTCACCCTCAACCGAACCCTCATCCTCACCCTGACCATCACCCTCACTCTAAACATCACCCAAAACCTAACCCTCAACCTAACCCTAACCCAAACCCTATTCCAAACCCTCACACTCACCCTAACCCTCACCCTAACCCTTACCGTCACCCTAACCCTTACCCTCACCCTAACCCTAACCATAACCCTCAAAATAACCGTAACCCTCACTATAGCCCTAAACGTAACACTGACCCTGACATTCACCCACACCCTGATCCTCACCCTCAGCTGAACCCTAACCCTAATCCTATTCCTATTCCTAACCCTCAGCCTCACATTAAACCTAACCCTAACCCTAACCCTCACCCTCACTCTAACCTTCACCTTCACCCTAAACATCATCCTAACCCTAACCCTCACCCTAACCCTTACCCGAACCCTCACCCTGAACCTAACCTCAGCTTAATCCTCATCCTCACCCTAATCCTCACCATAACCCTAAACTTTAACTAACCGAAAGCCTCACCCTCACCCTCAGCCTAACCCTCACCCTCACCCAAGCCCTCACCCTAACCCTAAAACCTTAACCCTAACACTCACATTCAAATTCCCCTTCCCCCTCAGCCTTACCCTAACAATAACCCTAATCCTAACACTAACCCTCAACCCCACCTTCACCCTAACCCTAACCCTAACAATAACCCTCACCCTCATCCTAACCCAAACCCTCACCCTAACAATACCTCTAAACCTAATCCTAACCCTAAAACTCAGCCTAACCCTAATCCTAACCCTAAAAATCAACACCCTCACCCTCACACTAACCCTCAACCTCACCCTAAACATCACCTTAACCCTAACCCTCACACTGAACCTAACCCTAACGTTCACTATAACTCTCACCCTAAAACTAACCCTCACCCTAAACATTATCCTCACAATAACCCTAACCGTAACCTTCAAACTATCCCTAACCCTCAACCTAACCGTATCCCGACACCTCACCCTAACTCTCACCCTAAACTTAACCCTAACCCTAACACTCACCCTAACCCTCACCATCACCCTAACGCTCACCCTAACCCTAACCTTCACCCTAAACCTAACCCTCAACCTAAACCTAACCCTCACCCTGACCCTCACCCTAACCCTAACCCTAACGCTAACCCTCACCCTAAAACTTACTTTAACCCTAACTCTAACCTTAAACCTAACGCTCACCCTAACACTAACCCTCAAACTAACACTAACCCTAGCCCTCACCCTCACCCTCACCCTCAACCTAACCCTAACACTCATCCTAAGACTAACCCTAAACCTAAACCTCACACTAAAACTAATCCACACCCTAACCCTAATCCTCACCCTATCCCTAAACTTAATCCTAACCCTCACCCTAAACCTCAACCTCACCCTAACCCTAATGCTAACCCTAACCCTCACCCTCAACCTAACCCTCAACCTAACCCTTACCCTCACCCTAACCCTTATCCTTACCCTAAACCTAACCCTCAACCTCGCCCTAACCCTCACCCTAACACTTACCCACACCCTCACCCTAACCCTAACACTCACCCTAATCCTAACCCTAACCATAGTCCTCACCCTAACACTTACCCTCACCCTCACCCTAACCCTAACCCTCAACCTCACGCTAACCCTCACCCTAAGCCTTACCCTCACCCTAACTCTAATCCTAACCCTAACCCTAACCCTCACCCTCACCCTAATGCTAACCCTAACCATAAGACTCACCCTAACCCTCACCCTAACACTTACCCTCACCCTAACCATAACCCTCACCCTCACCCTAAACCTCACCCTAACAATTACCCAAAACCTAACCCTCACCCTAACCCGAACCCTAAACCTAACCTTGATGCTAACCCTCACCCTCACCCTAAAGCTTACCCTAACACTTACCCACACCCTTACCCTCACCCTCACCCTAACTCTAAACCTCAACCTTCCCCTGACTCTCACCCTTATCTTTACCCTCACCCTAACTCTTACCCTAACCCTAAACCTAACCCTAACCCTACCCCTAAGGCTTACCCTCACCCTAAGCCTAATCTTCACCCACACCCTAACCCTCACAGTCAACCGAACCCTCACCCACACCCAAACCCTCATCCTCACCCTATACCTCACCCTCACTCAAAACATCACCCAAACACTAACCCTCACCCTATCCCTAACAGAAACCCTAATCCAAACCCTCACACTCACCCTAACCCTCACCCTAACCCTTACCCTCACCCTAACCCTTACGCTGACCCTAACCCTAACCATAACACTCACAATAACCGTAACCCTCACTCTAACCCTAACCCTAACCCTGAACCTAACGTTCACCCTCACCCTGATCCTCACACTAAGCTTAACCCTAACCCTAATCCTAGCCCTCATGCTCAGCCTAACCCTCACCCTCAGCCTAAACATCTCCCTAACCCTAACCCGAACCCTAACCCTAACCCGAACCCTGAACCTAACCTCAACTTAATCCTCACCCTAATCCTGACCATAACCGTAACCTTTACATAACATGAAACCTCACCCTCACCCTCAGCCTAACCCTCACCCTCACTCAAGCCCTCACCCTAACCCTAACCTTAACCCTAAACCTCACCCTCAAACTCCCCTTCCCCCTCAGCCTTACCTTAACCATAACCCTAACACTAACACTAACCCTCAACATCACCCTCACCCTAACCCTAACCCTAACCCTAACAATTATCCTCACCTTCATCCTAACCCTAACACTAACAACTGTAACCCTAACCCGAACCCTAAAACTCACCCTAACTATAAACCTAACCCTCACCCTCACCCTAACACTCACCATCACCCTAACGCTCACCCTAACCCTAACCCTCATCCTAAACCTAACCCTCACCCAAAACCTAACCCTCACCCTGACCATCACCCTAACCCTAATCCTAAATCTAACCCTCACCCTAACCCTTACTTTAACCCTAACCCTCACGCAAAACCTAACGCTCACCCTAACACTAAACCTCACACTAACTCTAACCCTAGCCCTCACCCTCACCCTCACCCTCAACCTAACCCTAACACCCATCCTAACCCTAACCATAAACCTAAACCTTACACTAAACCTAAACCTCACCCTAACCCTAATCCTCACACTAAACCTAACAGTCATTATATCCTTAAACCTACCCCTCAGCCTAACCCTCACCCTAAACCTCACCCTAACCCAAACACTAACATTAACCCTCACAATAAACCTCACCCTATACCGTACCTTCAACATAACCCTAACCCTAACTCTAACACTAATCCTCAAACACACCCTAACCTTCACCCTCACCCTAAACATCACTCAAACCTTAACTCTCACCCTAACCCTAACCCTAACCCTTACCCTAAACCTAACCCTCACCCTCACGCTAATCCTCACCATAAACCTAACTATGACCTAAAAGAAACCCTCACAATAAACCTCACCCTCACCCTAGCCCTCACCCTAACCCTAACCCGAACCCTAAACCTCACCTTCACCCTAACCCTCACCCTAACCCTTACCCTTACTGTAAACCTAAACCTAAACCTAATCATAACCCTCACACTAACCATAACCTTCACACTAACCATAACCCTAACCCTAACCCTAAGCTTCACCCTCACACTGACCCTCACCCAAACCCTAACCCTATTCCTAATCCTAAGCCTCACAATCACCCTCAACCTAAACCTAACCCTAACACTAACCCTCACCCTCAACCTCACGGAACACTCACCCTCACCCTAAATATCACCCTAACCCTAACCCTCACCCTAAACCTAACCTCAGCTTAACCCTCACCCTCAACCTAATCCTCACCCTATCCCTAACCCTAACTTAAACAAAACCTTCACCCACACACTAACACTCACCCTCACCCTAGCCCTAACACTAACCCTAACCATAACACTAACCCACACACTAACTCTCACACTCATCCTCACTCTAACCCTAATCCTAACCCTAATCCTAACCCTAATGCTCACCCTACCCCTGTCCCTAACCCTAACTGTAACCCTAACGCTCACCCTCATCCTAAACCTCATGCTCACCCGAGCACTCACCCTCACCCTAAACCATACTCTCACACTAAACATCAACTTAACCCTAACCCTCAACCTAACCCTAACCCTAACCCCCACTCTAACCCAAACCCTCAACCTAACCCTCACCCTAAACCTTACCCACATCATAATCCTATTCCTCAATTCAATCTTACCATCACCCTAACCCTTACCCTCACCCTAACCCTCACAATAACACTCACCCTAAACCTAAACCTCAGCCTCGCCCTAACCCTCACACTAACCTATATCCTCACCTTCACCCTAACGCTCACCATCACCCGAGCCATCACCCTCACCCTAACCCTAACTACAACCCTCAACCTCACCCTCAACCTCAACCTAAACCTAATCTTAACCCTAACCCTAAACCTCACCCTCACCCTCACCCCAACCCTAACCCTCACTCCAACACTAAACCTCACCCTAACACTAACCCTCACCCTCACCCTCACCCTAATCCTAACCCTAACTCTAATCCTAACCCTCAACCTCACCATAAACCTCACCCTAACCTTTACCCTCACCCTCACCCTAACCGTAACCCTAAAGCTCACAGTAACCCTGACCCTCACCCTAACCCTAACCCTCACCTTAACCCTCATCTTCACCCTAATCCTCAACCTAACCTTACCTTAACCCTTACATAAACTAAACCGTCGCCCTTACCCTCACCCTAACACTCACCCCCACCCTAGCCCACACCCTAACCCTAACGCTAAACCTAACCCTCACACTAACCCTAACCATAACCCTCAGAATAAACCTTATCCTAACCCTAAACCTAAAACAAATCTTCACCCTAACCAAACCCTAAACCTCACCCTAACCCTAACCCTCACACTAACTCTAACCCTAACCCTCAGCCTAATGGTCATCCTAATCCTAACCCTAACCCTCACCCTAAACCTAATCCTAACCCTAACCCTCACACTAACCCTAAACCTCACCCTCAACCTCACCCTCACCCTCACCCTAAACCTAGTGCTAACCCTAATCCTAACCCTCACACTCACCCTAACTCTAACCCTAAACCAAACCCTCACACTCGCCCTCACACTCACCCGACCCTCACCCTGACCCTAAGCCTCACCGTAAACTTTACCCTCACCCTCACCCTAACCCTCACCCTAAACTTTACCCTGACCCTAACCCTAACCCTAAACCTAAACCTAACCCTCACACTAACCCTAAACCTAACCCTCAACCTAACCCTTATCCTAAACCTAAACCTAACCCTAACCCTCACCTTAACCCTAACCCTAAACCTCACACCAACTCAAACCCTAAACCTCAGCCTAACGCTCATCCTAACCCTTACCCTAATCCTAACCCTCACCCTAACCGTACCCCTAACCCTAACACTCACCCTAAACCTAAACCTTACCCTCACGCTCAGGCTAACTCTAATACTAACCCTAATACTAACCCTCACTCTCACCCTAACTCTAACACTAAACCTAACCCTAACCCTCATCCTCACCCTCACCCTAACCCTAAACCTATCCCTAACCCTCACCCTAACCTTAACCCAAACCCTATACCTCACCCTCAACATCACCCTAACCCTAACCCTAACCCTCACACTAAAGCTCACCCTAACCCTTATCCTCACCATAAACCTAACTCTAACATTAATGCTCACCCTAAACCTAACCCTCACCCACAACTTAACCCTGACCCTCACCCGAACCCTCACCGACACCCAAACTCTCTTCCTAACCGTAACCATAATCCTAATCCTAAACCTAAGCCTCACCCTCAAATTCACCCTAACCCTACACCTAACCCTAAACCTCACCCACACCCTCACCCTAATCTTCACCCTCACCCTAACCCTCACCCTCACCTTAACCCTACCCTTCACCCTAACCCTCATACTAAGCCTAACCCTAATCCTAACCGTCAACCTAACCCTAACCCTAGCCCTAACCCTCACCCTAACACTAATCCTAAACCTAACCCTAACACTCAACCTAACACTAATCCTCACCCACACCCTAACTCTCACCCTCACTCGAACCCTTACCCTCACTCGAAACCTCATCCTCACCCTCACACTAAACATCACCCAAACCCTAACCCTAACCCTCACCCTAACCCTTGCCCTAACTCTCACCATAACCTTAACCCTAACCCAATACCTCACCCTCACCCTAATCCTCACCATAACACTAAACCTTGGCTAAAAGAAACCCTCACCCTAACCCTCACACTAACCTTCACCCTCACCCTAGCCCTCACACTAATCCTAACCCTAACCCTAAAACTCACCCTCAGCCTAAAGCTCACTCTAACCCTTCCCCTCACCCTAACCCTTACCCTAAACCTAACCATAACCCAAACCCACAACCTCACCCTACCCCTCACCCTCACCTTATCCTAAACCTTAGCCTAACCCTAAACCTAAAAGCAACCTTCACCCTAACCAAACCCTAACCCTAACCCACAGTCTAATGCTCATCCTAACCCTAACCCTAACCCTAACCCTTACCCTAAAACTAACCCTAACCCTAACCCTCACCCTAACCCTAAACCTCACCCTCAAACTCACCCTAACCCTCAGCCTAAACCTAGTGCTAACCCTAATCCTAACACTCACCCTCAACCTAACTCTAACCCTAAACCAAACACTCCCACTCCCCCTCACCCTCACTCTAACCCTCACTCTAACAGTAACCCTCACCCTCAACCTCACCCTCAACTTCAGCCTAACCCTAGTCTATACCCTAATCCTAACCCTCAGCCTACCCCTGACACTAACCTCAGCCCTAACCCTAACACTCACCCTAACCCTCACCCTCACCATAGTTCACACCCTCACACTAAATCTAACCCTCACACTAAACCTAACCCTAACCCTCAGCCTAAACCTTATCCTAACCCTAAACCTAAACTAACCTTTACCCTAACCAAACCCTAACCCTAACCCTAACCTAACCCTAACCCTCACACTAACCCTAACCCTAATCCTCAGCCTAACCCTCATGCTAACCCTAACCCTAACACTAACCTAAACCCTGACCCTCAATTTAACCCTCCAAATAACCCTAACTCTAACCCTAAACCTCACCCTCACCCTAACCCTAATCCTAACACTAACCCTAAACTTCATCCTAACTCTGACCCTAACCCTCACCCTCACCCTAAACATCACCCTAAACTTAACCCATACCCTAACCCTAACCCTAACCCTCACCCTAACCCTAACCTCAACTTAATCCTAACCCTGATGTAAACGAAACCCTCACCCTCACCCTCACCCTAATCCTCACCCTCAGCCTAACCCTGACGTAAACGAAAGCATCATCCTCAATCTCACACTAACCCTCACCCTCACCCTAGGTCTCACCCTCACCTTAACACTAACACTAACCATCAACCTCACCCTCACCCTCACCCTCAGCCTAAAGCTAACCCTACCCTAACCCTAACCCTCACCCTCCCCTGCACCCTAACCCTAACAATAACCCTAAACCTCGCCCTAACACTAAACCTCAACCTCACCCTAACCCTAATTCTAACCCTAACTCTAATGCTAACCCTCACCCTCACCCTAACCCTCACCCTAACCCTTACCCTCACCTTCACCTAACCCTCACACTAACCCTCACACTAACCCGAACCCTCACCCTAACGGTAACACTAACCCTAACCCTTACCCTCACAATCATCTTAACCCTAACCCTTACCCTCACCGTAAACCTAACCCTAACAGTAACCCTAACCCTAAAACTAGTCCTCACACTAACCCTAACCCTCATCCACACCTTAACCCAAACCCTCACCCGAACCCGAACCCAAACCCTAACGCTAAACCTAACCCTAACACTCCCACTAAACCTAACCCTCACCCTAACTGTAACCCTACCCATCAGCCTAAACCTCACCCAAAGCCTAACCCTAAATCTAAACCTCACCCTATCCCTAAACCTAACCCTAACCCTCACACTCACCCTAGCCCTCACCCTAACCCTACCCCAAACCCTAAACCTCACACTAAACATAACCCTCACCCTATCCCTAACCCTACACCTCAGCCTATGACTCACCCTAACCCTAACCCTAACCCTAACCCTAAACCTCACCCTATTCCTAACCCTAACCCTAACACTCACACTCACCCTAGCCCTCAACCTAACCTCACCCTAACCCTATCCCTAACCCTAAACCTCACCCTCATCCTAACACTCACCCTAACCCTTCTCCTCACACTAATCCTAACTCGACCCTACCCTTTACCCTAAAACTCACACTAAACCTAACACTTACTCTAAACCTAACCCTACCCCACAGCCTAACCCTCATCCTAACCCTAACCCTAACCCTATCCCTCAACCTAACCCTAACCCTAACCCTAACCCTCACCCTCACCCTCACCCTCACACTCACCCTCAGCCTTACCATAACCCTAACCCTAATCCTAAACCTAACCCTCACCCACACCCTCACCCTAACTCTAAACTGAACCCTAACCCTAACCCTCCCCCTCCCCCGAACCCTCCCCCGAACCCTCACTCTCACCCTAACCCTCACCCTCCCTCTAACCCTCACCCTAACCCTCATCCTAACCCTCACCCTCAACCTCACACTCACCCTAACCCTATCCATCACCCTAACCATAACCATAACCCTCACGCTAATCCTAACCCTAACCCTCCCCCTCACCCGAACCTTCACCCTCACCGTCACACTAAACATCACCCGAACAATAACCCTCACCCTAATCCTAACCCTAACGCTCACCCTAACCGATACCCTCACCTTAACCCTCAACCTCATCCGAAACGTCACCCTAATCTTACTCTAAACGTTACCTAAACTAAACCAAATCTCACCCTCACCCTAACCTTAACCTTAAACCTAACCTGAACACTAACCCTAACCCTAACCCTCAGCATAACGCTCATCCTAACCCTAAACATACCCATAATCCTCACCCTAACCCTAAACATAATCCTAACCCTCACCCTAACCCTAACCCTCACCCTCATTCTCACACTCACCCTCACACTAAGCCTAACCCTATCCCTAATCCTAAACCAAAACATCACCCTCACCCTAAACCTAACACTAACCATTACTCTGATCCTCACCCTCAACTTAACCCTAACCCTAACCCTCACCATCACCCTAAACCTCACCCAAACCCAAACCCTCACCTCAACCTAACCCTCACCTTCACCCTAACCCTAAACCTAACCTTAATCCTCTCCCTAACCCTAACAATAACCCTATCCCTCACTCTAATCATTATCCTCACACTTACCCTAAACCTAACCCTAAACCTCACACTAACTCCAAAACTCACCCTATCCCTGACCATACCCCTCACCCTAATCCTAACCCTAACCCTAACCCACACCCTAAATGTAACCCTAACCCTCACGCTCACCATAACCCTCATCCACACCCTAATCCTCACCCTCACCCGAACCATCACTGTCTCCCTAACCCTCACACTCACCCTAAACATCACCCTAAACCTATCCCTAACCCTAACCCTAAATATAACCCTCACCCACCCCCCTTCCCTAATCCTAACCCTAACACGAACCCTCACGCTAACCCTGACCCTCACACTCAAGATAACCCTAACCCTCACCCTCACCCTAACCCTAACCCTACCCCTCACACTACCCCTCACCCTAACACTTACCCTCACCCTAACACAAACCCTAACCCTCACCCTCACCCTAGCCCTCACGCTAACACTAATCCTAACCCTAACCCTAACCCTAAACCTAACCCTCAACCTAAGCCTCACCTTGACCCTCACCCTAACCCTAAACCTAACCCTAAACCTAACTCTCACCCTCACCCTCACCCTAACCCTAACCCTAACTCTAATTCAAACCCTAACCCTCACCCAGACCCTAAACCTCATCCTAATCCTTAGCCTCACCCTCACCCTAACCGGAACCCACACCTTAACCTTAACCCTCACCTACCCCTAACCCTAACCCTCAACCTCACACTCACCCTAACCCTAACCCTAACCCTCACCCTCACCCTAACCCTAAACCTAATGCTAACCCTAACCCTCATCCTCACCCTAACATTAACCCTACCCCTCATCCTAACCCAAAACCTAACCCTAATGCTAAACCTAACCCTCACCCTCACCATAACCCTCACCCTAACACTTACCCTCACCCTCTCCCTAACCCTTACCTTAAACATACACATGAGCCTAACCCTCACCTTAACCCTTACCCTCACTATAAACCTAACACTAACCCTAATCCTCACACTAACCCTAAACCTAAGCCTAACCCTAACCCTCACTTTAACCCTCACCCTAATCCTAACCCTGACCCTCACCCTCACTGTAACACTACAACTAAACCTAAACCTCACCCTCACCCTAACCCCCACTGTAACCCTAACCCTCAATGTCACCCTAACCCTAACCCTCACCCTAAACCTCACCCTAACCCTTATCGTCACCATAAACTTGAACCTAACCCACAGCCTAAACCTCACCCGAACCCTCACCGTCACCTTCACCCTCACCCTAACTGTAAGCATAAGACTCACCCCAACCCTACCCCTCACTCTAACCCTAAGTCTAACCCACACCCTCAACCTAACCCTAACCCGAACTCTAACCCTATACCTCACCCTTACCCTAAGGCTAAACCTAACCCTAACTCTTACTCTCATCCTAATCCTCACCCTAACCCCTTTCCTCACACTAACCCTAATCCTAACCCTCACACTAACCCTAACCCTCAACCTAACCCTCAGCATCACCCTAACCCTCACACTAACCCTAACCATCACCTACACCCTAACCCTCTCCCTCACCCTCACCCTCACACTGAACATCATCCTAACCCTAACCTTCAGCCTAACCTTAACCCTAAACCGCACCTTAACCCTAACCCTCACCTTCAACCTCACCTTCAGCCTAATCCTCACCCTAAACTTAAACCTAACCCTTTCCTGACCGAAAACCGCACCCTCACCCTAACCCTCACCCTAACCCTCGCCCTCACCCTAGCCCTCACCCTAAGCCAAACCCTAACCCTAACCCTCAAACTCAACCTCATCCTCAACCTCAGCCTCACCCTAACCCTAAACATATTCCTAACCCTAACCCTCACCCTCACCCTTACCCTCATTCTAACCCTAACTGTAAACCTAATGCTAACCCTAAACCTCACCCTCACCTTAACCCTAATCCTAAACCTCACCCTAACCCTAACCCTAACCCTAATGCTATACCAACCCTAAACCTCAGAATAAGACTAATGCTAACCCCAATACTCAACCACAACCTAAACCTCACCCTAACCCTTACCCTCATCCTAACCCTCACTCTAACCCTAAACCTAAACCTAAACCTCACCCAAACACTCACCCTAAACATTACCCTAAACCTCACCCTCACCCTGAACTCACCCTAACCTTTACCCACACCCTCACCCTAAACCTAACCATAACCCTTAAACTAAACCTAACCCACACCCTAACCCTAACCATAATCCTCACCCTAAACCTCATCCTAACCCTAAACCTAACCCTCAAACTAACCCTAACCGAAAATATTACCCTAACCCTAATCCTCACACTCACCCTCAGCCTAACACTAACCAGAACCCTAATCCTAACCCTAACACTCACCCTCACACTCACCTTAACTTGAACCCTAACCGTAAACCTAACCCTCATCCTAACCATAAACCTATCCCTAACGCACACCCTAACCCTAAACATTACCCTAACCCTCACCCTCACCCTAACCCTAACTCTCACCCTAACTCTCACCTTAACCCTAACGCTAACCCTAAACCTCACCCTCACCCTAAATCTCACCCTAACCCAAACCCTCACCATAACCCTAAGAGTAACCCTAACCCTAATCCTCACACTCACCCTAACCCTAACCTTCACCCTATAGCTCACCCTAACCCTAACCCTCACCCTCACCCTAAACCTCACCCTCACCTTAACCCTCACCCTAATCCTAACCCTAACCCTCACCCCAACCCTAACCCTCATGCTAACCCTAACGTTAACCCTCACCCTAAATCTTAATCTAACCCTAACCCTCACTCTCACCCTAATCCTCAACCTAACCCTGATCTTTACACTAACCCTAACACTAACCCTCACACTAAACCTAATCCTCACCCTAAACCTAAATATAACCCTAACCCTAACCATAACACTCACCCTAATCGTAACCCTAAACCTAACCCTCTCCCTAACCCTAACCCTATCCCTCACCCTACCACTCACCCTAAACCTAACGCTCACTCCTACCCTTATCCTAACCCTCAACCTGACCATAACACTCAACTTTGCCCTAACCCTCACCCTAACCCTACCCCTCACCAACACCCTAACTCTCACCCGAACCCGAACCCTCACTCTCACCCTAAACTTCACCAACACCCTTAGCCACACCCTCAAACGAATCCTCACTCTCACCCTCACCCTCACCCTAAACATCACCCTAACCCTAACCCTCAACTTAACCCTAACCCTAACCCTCCCCCTAACCCTAACCCTAAACTTAAACCTCACCCTCACCCTAATCCTCAACCTAAACCTAAACCTAAATCTAAACCTTTCCTAACCGAAAACCTCACCTTCACCCTAACCCTCACCTTAGCCCTGACCCTCACCCTAGCCTTCAACCTAAACCTAACGCTAAACTTAACCCTCACCCTCACGCTCACCCTCACCCTCACCCTCACCCTCAGCCTCACCCTAAACCTAAACCTAATCCTAACCCGAACCCTGACCCTCACCCTCACTCTAAACCTAACCCTAACCTACAACATAAGCCTAACCCTAACAGTAATGCTAACACTAACCCTCAACCTCACCCTAACCCTAACCCTAACACTCAACCTAAACCTAACCCTAAACCTAATGATAACCCTAACCCTCTCCCTCATCCTAACCCTGACCCTAACCCTTTCCGTAACCCTCACCCTCACCCTATCCGTAACTCTAACACTCACCCTAACCCTACCTCTAACCCTAACCCTAATCCGACCCCTCAGCCTAACCCTCATCCTCACCCTAACCCTCACCATCTCCCTAACATTAATGATAAGCCTAAACATCAACCTCACCCTAACTGTCGCCCTAACACTTACCCTCACCATAACCCTATCCCTCAACCTCAACCTAACCCTCACCCTAACCCTTACACTCACCCTATCCCTCACCCAACCCCAACCCTAACCCTAACCCTTACCCAAACCCCCACCCTAACATTCACCCTAACCCTAAGGATAACCCTACACCTCAGTCTCACCCTAACCCTCACCCTAACTCTTATCCTCACACTAACCCTAACCGTAAACCTAACCGTAACCCTCACACTAAGCCTAAACCTCATCCTAACCCTAACCCTACCTCTCACCCTAATACTCACCCTAACCCTAACCTTAACCCTAACCCGAACACTAACATTAACCCTAATCCTCCCACGAACCCTAAAACTCATGGTCACCCTAAGCCTCATCCTCACCCTAACCCTCACCTACACCCTATCCCTTCCCATTCCCTGAAGCCTAACTCTCACCCTAAACCTCACCCTCAACTTAAACATCACCCTAACCCTCACCCTCACCCAAACCCAAACCCTCAATCTCACCCACAACCTAACCCTCACCCTCACCCGAACCCTCTCACTCTCCCTAATTTTCACTTTCACCTTAAATATCACCCTAACACTAACACTCACCCTAACCCTAACCATAACCCTCACCCTCAACCTAACCCTAACCCTAACCCTAACACTTACCCTAACCCACAACGTAACACTTAGGCTAAACTTAACCCTCACTCTCACCCTAACTCACACCCTAACACTTACCATCACCCTAACCCTTACTCAAACCCTAACCATCACACTAAACCTAAGCCTCACCCTAACTCTAACCCTAAATCTACCCCTCACCCTAACCCTAGCCGTGAGTGCTAGCCTGAGCCTCACTCAGACCCTCAACCTCAGCCTAACCCTAACCCTAACCTAATCCTAAAACTAACCCTCACACTCACACTCACCCTAAACCTAACCCTAACCCTCATCCTCACACTAAGGCTAACTCTAACCAACCCTCAGCCTCAACCTCACCCTAACCCTTAACCTCACCCTAACCCTAACCCTAACCCTAACCCTAACCCTCACACTAAACCTAAAACTACCCCTCAGCCTAACCCTAACACTCACCCTAAACCCAACACTGATGCTAACACAAATGTTCACTCTCAACCTAAGCCTCAGCCTAACCCTTACCCTCATCATAACCCTATCCCTCACCCTCTCCCTAAACCTCACCCTACCCCTTCCGCTCACCCTAACCCAAACCCTAACCCTAACCCTAAACTTCCACCTAACCCTCACCCTAACCCTAACCCTCACCCGAACACTAAACCTAAGCCTAACTCTCACCCTCACCCTGTCATCCTAACCCTTAACCTCACCCTAACCCTAACCCTAACCCTCACCCTAAACCTAACCCTCACCTTAAACTTCACCCTCACCCTAAACCTAACCCTAAACCTTTCCTAACCAAAAATATCACCCTCACCCTAGCCCTCACCGTAAACCTAACACTAAACTTAACCCTCACCCTTAGCCTCACCCTCAGCCTCACCCTAAACCTCACCCTTACTCTCACCCTAACCCTAACCCTTACCCTCACCATAAACCTATCCCTAACCCTCAGCCTAACCCACACGCTAACTCTTACGCTCACCATAACCCTCACCCAACCCTAACCCGAACCCTAACCCTCACCCTAAACACCACCCAAACCTTCACCATAACCCTAACGCTAACCCTAACCCTCAGTCTCAACCTAACCCTCACCCTAAACCTTATCCTCACACTAACCCTAACCCTTACCGTAACGGTCACACTAAGCCTAACCCTCATCCTAACCCTAACCCTACCTCTCACCCAAACCCTCACCCTAACCCTATCCCTAACCGTAACGCTCAACCTAACCCTAACCCTCACCCTCACCCTAATCCTCACCCTCAACCTAACCCTAACCCTTACCAAACCGAAAGCCTCACCCTTAATCTCACCCTCGCCCTCACTCTCAGCTTAACCATTACACTAACCCTAATCCAAACCCTAACTCTTACCCTCAACCTAAACCTAACCCTAACCCTAATCCTCAACGTCACCCTCTCACTCACCTCACCCGCACCCTAATCCTCACGCTCTACCTCACCCTAACCCTAACCCTCAAAGTCACCCTTAACATCACCCTAAACCTAACTCTCACGCTAACCCTAACCCTGACCATAGTCCTAATCCTAACCCTAACCCTCACCCTAACCCTAAACCTAAGGCTAACCCACACCCTAACTCTAACAATAACCCTAACCCTAAATGTCAACCTAACCCTCATCCTAACCCTAACCCTAACACTAACCCTAACCCTGACCCACAATCTAACCCTCCCCTTAACCCTCACCCTCACCCTAAACCTCACCCTCACCATAACCCTAACACTAACCCTAACCCTGACCCTCAATCTAACTCTCCCCTTAACCCTCACCCTCACCCTAAACATCACCCTCACCCTAATCCTAATCCTAACACTAACCCTAAACCTCACCCTAACACTAACCTCAGCTTAACCCTAACCCTGATGTAAACTAAACCCTCACCCTCAGCCTCACCCTAATCCCTACCCTACCCCTAACCCTGACGTACAGGAAACCCTCACCCTCAACTTCACACTAACCCCACCTTAACCCTCACCTTAATCCTGACCCTGATCTTAACCCTCAGCCTAATTCTAACACTAAACCTAAATCTCACCATCACCTAATCCTCACCATCACCCTAACCCTCAGCCTAAACCTCACCCTCACCCTAGCCCTCACCCTCACCCTAAATCCTAACACTAAATATCAACCTCACCCTCACCCTCTGGCTAAACCAAAACCTACCCTAACCCTAAACCTCACCCTCACCCTCACCCTCACCCGCACCCTAACCCTAAAAATAATCCTAACCTTAACACTAACACTAAACCTCAACCTCACCCTAACCCTAATCCTAACCCTAACTCTAATCCTAAACCTCACCCTAACCCTCACCCTAACCCTAACCCTCACACTAACCCGAACTCTCACCCTAACCGTAACACTAACCCTAACCCTTACCCTCACAATCACCCTAACCGTAACCCTTACCCTCACTCTAACCCTAACCCTAACAGTAACCCTAACCCTAAACCTAGTCCTCACACTAACCCTAACTCTCACCCACAATTTAATCCGAACCCTCAACCGAACCCTCACCCTAACCCTAATATTAAACCTAACACTAACACTCCCACTAAACCTAACCCTCACCCTAACTGTAACCCTAGCCATCAGCCTAAACCTCACCCTAACCCTAACCCTAACCCTACCCCAAACCCTAACCCTCACACTAAACCCTACCCCAAACCCTAACCCTCACACTAAACCTAACCTTCACCCTATCCCTAACCCTACGCCTCAGCCTAAGACTCAGCCGAACCCTAAAATTAACCCTATACCTAATCCACACCCTATCCCTAACCCTAACCTTAACCCTCACACCAACCCTAGCCCTCACCCTAAATTTACCCTAACCCTATCTCAAGCCCTAAACCTCACCCTCATCCTAACCCTCACCCTAACCCTTCTCCTCACCATAAACCTAACCCTGAACCTAACCTTAACCCTAAAACTCACACTAAACCTAAACCTCACCCTAACCCTAACCCTACCCCACAGCCTAAACCTCATCCTAACCCTAACCCTAACCCTATCCCTCACCCTAACCCTAACCCTAACATTAACCTAACCCTCCCCCTAACCCGAACCCTAACCTCACCCTCACACTCACCCTCAACGTAACCCTAAACCTAACCCTAATCCTAAACCTAACCCTCACCACCACCCTCAACCTTACTCTAACCCGAACACTAAACATAACCCTCCCCCTCCCCTTCCCCCTCACCGGAACCCACACTCTCACCCTAACGCTCACCCTCACCCTAACCCTCGTCCTCACCCTCACCCTCAACCTCACCCTCAACCTCACCATCACCCTAAACCTAACCCTAACAATAACCCTCATGCTATCCCTAACTGTAAACCTAACACTCACATTCACCTTAACCCTAACCCTCACCTTAACCCTAACCCTAACACACACCCTAACCCTCACCCTCACCCTCAAACTCAACCTCACACTCACCCTAACCCTCACCATCACCCTAACCCTAACCCTAACCAAAACCCTCACGCTAACCCTAACTCTAAACCTAAACCTCACACTCACCTTAACCCTAACCCTCACCTTCACATTTACCGTAACCCTAACCCTTACCCTAACCCTCACCGTCAACCTCACCCTCACCCTGACCCTCACGCTAAGCCTAACCCTAACCCTAATCCTAAACCTAATCCCCACCCTCACCCTAAACCTAATCCTAACCGTAACCCTCACCCTCACCCTAACCCTAACCCTCATCCTAAATCTAACGCTCACCCTCACCCTAAACCTAACCCTAACAATCACCCTCATCCTAACCGTAACCCTCACCCTAACCCTAACCCTAACCCTCACCCTAAACCTAACCCTCACCCTCACCCTAACCCTAACCCTACGCCTCACCCTAACCCTCACGCTCACCCTAACTCTAACCCTAACCCTAACCTCAAGCTAACCCTAACCCCAATCCTCCCCCTCACCCTAACCTTAACCCTAACACTCACACTTAACCCTAAACCTAACCCTCAGACTAACGCTCATCCTAACCCTAAACCTAAATCTCATCCTAACCCTAACATTAACACTCACCCTCACCCTCACCGTTACCGTAACACTAACCCTAAAAATAAACCTGACCCTAACCCTCACCCTAACCATAACACTCACCCTAACCCAAACCCTCACCCTAACACTTACCCTCACACTAACCCTAACCCTAACACTAACACGAACCCTCACACTAACCCTAACCATTACTCTAACCCTAAACCTCAACCTCACCCTCACCCTCAGCCTAACCCTAGTACTTACGCTCAACCTATACCTTCCCCTCAACCTAACACTAACCCTAACCCTCACCTTCACCCTCACCCTCACCTCACCATAACCCTATCCCTCACCGTCCACCTAAACCTAACCCTAACACTTGCCCTCACCTTAACACTCACCCTAACCCTAACCCTGAACCTAACCCTCACCCAAATGCTCACCCTAACACTAACACTAACCCTATCCCTCACCCTCAGTCTAACCCTCACCCTAATGCTTACCCTCACCCTAAACCTAATCCTCACACTAACCCTAAACCTAACCCTAACCCTAACCCTCACCTTAACCCTCAACTTAATCCTGACCCTGATCTTAACCCTCAGCCTAACTCTAACATTAAACCTACATCTCACCCTCACCTAACCCTCACCATCACCCTAACCCTCACCCTAAACCTAACCGTCACCCACACCCTAAACCTCACCCTCATGCTCACCCTCGCTCCAAAGCTAACACTAACTGTAAACTTCACCCTCACCATCATACTAACACTAATCCTAAACCTAACCCTCACACTCACCCTAAACCTAACCCTGACCCTCACCGTCATACTCACCCTTACCCTAACCCCAAACCTAACCATCAGCCTAACCCTAACCCTAAACCTAACCCACACCCTAAACCTAACCCTAACCCTAAACCTCACCCTCACCCTAACCTTCAACCTCACCCTAAACCTCACCCTCATCCTAACCCTCACCTTAACCCTAAACATAAGCCTCTCCCACACCCTAACCCTCACCCTAACCCTAACCCTCACCCTCAAACTCACGCTAACCCTAACCCTCACTCTTACCCTAAACCACACCCTAACCCTTAACCTTACCCTAACCCTAACACTAACCCTAACCTTCACACTAAACCTAAACCTCACCCTCACCCTAACCCTAACCCTACCCCTCACATTAACCTTAAACCTCACCCTAACTCTAACCCTAACCCTCACCCTCACCCAAACCCGAACCCTCACCTCAACCTAACCCTCAGTCTCACGCCAACCCTAAACCTAACCCTAATCCTCTCCCTAACCCTCACCCTCACACTCACCCTCAACTTAAGTTTAACCCTAACCCTAATCCTAAACCTAACCCTCACACTCATCCTAAAACTAACCCTAACCTTAACCCTAAACGAAACCCTCACCTTCACCATAAACCTAACACTAACCATCACCCTCACACGCACCCTTACCCTAACCCCAACCCTATGCCTTACGCTAACCCTACCCCTCACCCTAACCCTAACCCTAATCGAAGCCTCACCCTCACACTCACCCTCACCCTAACCTTAACAATAAACCTATCCCTCACTCTAACCCTTATCCTCACATTTACCCTAAACCTAACCCAAAACCTCACACTAACCCTAAATCTCACACTAACCCTGACCCAACCCCTCAGCCTAAACCTCACCCTAATCCTAACCCTAAACATAACCCACACACCTTAAACCTAACCCTAACCCTCACCTTCACTTTAACCCTCACCTTAATCCTAACCCTGACCCTAACCCTCACTGTAACGCTAACACTAAACCTAAACCTCACCCTCACACTCACGCTAACTCTAACACTCACTCTCACCCTAACCCTCACTCTAACCCTTAAGCTTAACCTAACCCTAACCCACACTCTAACACTAAACCTAACCCTCAACCTCATCCCAAACCTAACCCTACCCGTCACCCTAATACTTACCCTCACCCTAACCCAAACCCTAACCCTCACCCTCATCTAGCCCTCAACCTTACACTAATCCTAACCCTAAACCTAACCCTCACCCTCACCCTGACCCTCACTCTAACCCTAACCCTAACCCTAACCCTCACCCTCACCTTCACCCTAACCCTAACTCTAATTCAAACCCTAACCCTCACCCACACCCTAAACCTCACCTGAATCCTTACCCTCACCCTCACCCTAATTGGAACCCACACCTTAACCTTAACCCTCACTCTACGCCTGACCCTAAACTTGAACCTAACACTCACCTTAAACCTAACCCTAACCCTCACCCTCAACCTAACCCTAAACCTCATGCTAACCCTAAACTTCACCCTCACCCTAACCCTAACCCTACCCCTCACCCTAACCCAAACCCTAACCCTAATGCTAACCCTAACACTCAACCTCACCCTAATCCTTACCCTCACCCTCTCCCTCACCCTTACCCTAAACCTACCCATCAGCCTAAACCTCACCTTAACCCTTACCCTCACTATAAAATTAAAACTAACCCTAATCATCACACTAACCCAAAACCTAACCCTAAGCCTAACCCTCACTTTAACCCTCAACCTAAGCCTAACCCTGACCCTAACCCTCACTGTCACCCTAACCCTCAACGTCACCCTAACCCTCAACCTAACCCTAACCCTCAACCTAAATCTCACCCTAACCCTTACCCTCACCACAACCTTAACCATAACCCACACCCTAACCCTCACCCGAAACGAAACCCTCACCCTCACCCTCACCCTAACCATAACACTAACACTCACCCCAACCCTAACACTCACCCTAACCCTAACTCTAACCCTTACCCTCAACCTAACCCACACCCGAAATCTAACCCTATACCTCACAATACCCTTAAAGCTAAACATAACCCTAAATCTTAGTCTCATCCTAATCCTCACCCTAACCCCTTTCCTCACACTAACCCTAATCCTAACCCTCACACTAGCCCTAAGCCGCAACCTAACCCTCACTGTAACCCTAACCCTCAACCTAACCCTAACCCTCAACTACACCCTAACCCTCACCCTCACCCTCACCCTAAAAATCACCCTAAATCTAACCCTCAGCCTAACCTTAACCCTAACCCTCACCTTAACCCTAACCCTCACCTTCAACCTCACCCTCAGCCTAATCCTCACCCTAAACCTAACCCTAACCCTTTCCTAACCGAAAACCGCACCCTCATCCTAACCCTCATCCTAACCTTCGCCCTCACCCTAGCCCTCACCTTAAGCCTAACCCTAACCCTAACCCTCAACCTCAACCTCATCCTCAACCTCAGCCTCACCCTAACCCTAAACCTAATCCTAAACCTAACCCTCACCCAAACCCTCACTGTAACCATAACCGTAAACCTAATGCTAACCCTAAACCTCACCCTCACCTTAACCCTAATCCTAAACCTCATCCTAAGCCTAACCCTAAGCCTAATGCCATACCTAACCCTAACCCTCACACTAAGACTAATGCTAACCCTAATACTCAACCACAACCTAAACATCACCCTAACACTTACCCTCATTCTAACCCTCACCTTAACCCTAAACCTGAACCTAATCCTCATCCAAACACTCACCCTAACCCTTACACTAACCCTATCCTTCACCCTCACCCTAACACTAACCCTAACCCTAACCCTACACCTCACACTAACGCTAACCCTTAACTCAACCGTAACCCAAACCCTCACCCTAACCCTAAACCAAACCCTCATCCAAATGCTCACCCTAACCCTAACACTAACCTTATCTCTCACCCTCACCGTAACCCTCACCCTAACGCATACCCTCACCCTAACCCTAACCCTAACCCTAACACTCAACCTAACACTAACCCTAACACTAATGCTAAACCGAACCCTCACCATCACCCGAACCCACACCCTCACCCTAACACTCACCTAATCCTCACCCTAACCCTAACATTACCTAACCAAGACCCTCACCCTCACACTCACCTTCACCCTAAACCTCACCCTCACCCTAGCCCTCACCCTAACCGTAACCCTAACCCTAAACCTCACCCTCATCCTCAACCTCAGCCTAACCCTATCCCTATCCCTAATCCTAACCGTCAACCTCAACCTAAGCCTAACGCTAACACTCAACCCTCACCCTAAGCCTCACCCTAACCCTAACTCTAACCCCAACCCTCACCCTCATCCTAGCGCTCAACATAACCCTAACTCTAATCCTAACCCTAACCCTAAACCTCATCTTCACCCTCACCCTCACCCTCACCCTCAGCCTAATCCTAACCCTAACCCTAATACTAACTCTAAACCTAACCCTAACCCTACCTCTACCCCTAACCTTAGCCCTCAGCCTCACTCATACCCTCAACCTAGCCCTCACCCTAACCCTAATCCTACCCCTAACCCTCATCCTAACCCTCACCCTAACCCTAAGGCTAACCATCACCCTAAGCCTAATACTCACCCCCACCCTCACACTCACCCTAACCCTAAGCCTAACACACACCCTAACCCTAACCCACACCCTCATCTAAACCTCATCCTATCCCTAACCCTAACCCTAATGCTCACAGTCACCCTAACCCTAACCCTCAAACTCACCTCACACTCAGCTTAAACCTAAGCCTAACCATAACCCTAAACCAAACCCTCACAATCACCCTCACCCTAAGCCTAACCCTAACCCTAAACCTAACCCTCACCCTCACCTTCACCCTAACCTTAACCCTAACCCAACCCTCAACCGAAACTTCACCCTCAACCTCACCCTAACCCTCACCCTCAACCTAAACATCACCCTAAACCTAACACTCACCCTAACTCTTAGCCTAACCCTCACCCTAACCCTAAACCTCACCCTCACCCTAACTCTTAAACTCCCCCGAAACCTAACCCTAACACAAAACTTTAAACTTCCCCTCAGCCTAACTCTAAGCCTCACCCTCAACCCAAACCTGATGCTAACTCAAATGTTCACTCTCAACCTAAGCCTCAGCATAACACTTACCCTCACCATAACCCTATCCCTCCTCTCTCCCTAACACTCACCTTAGCCCCTCCCCTCACCCTAACCCTCACCCTATCCCAAAGCCTAACCCTAATCCTAACCTTCACACTAAGCCTCACACTAACACTCACCCTAACCCTAACCCTAACCCTCACCCTCACCCTAACTGTCATCCTAACCCTTACCCTCACCCTAAACCTAACCCTAACCCTAACCCTAACACTCAACCTAAACCAAACCCTAACCCTAATGCTAACCCTAACCCTCACTCTCACCCTAACCTGTATCCTAACCCTTACCCTTACCATCACCCTCACGCTCACCCTAACCCTAACCCTTACCCTCACCATAACCCTATCCCTCACTCTCAACGTAACCCTCACCCTAAACCTTATGCTCAGCCTAACCCTCACCGAACCCTAACCCGAACCCGAACCCACACCCTAACCCCCAAACTAACCTTCACCCTAACCCTAACGTTAACCCTAACCCTCACTCTCAACCTAACCGTCATCCTAACCCTTATCCTCACATTAACCCTAACCCTAACCGTAACCCTCACATTAAGCCTAACCCTCAACCTAACCCTAATCCTCACCCTCACCATAATCCTCACCCTAAACATAACCCTAACCCTTACCTAACCGAAACCGAACCCTCACCGTCACCCTCACCCACAGCCTAACCCTTACCCTAAACCTAATAATACCCTAACTCTTATCCTCACCCTAAATCTAACCCTAACCCTAACCCTCATGGTCACCCTCCCACTCATGCTCACCCTCACCTTAACCCTCACGCTCAAACTCACCCTCACCCTAACCCTCACCGTCACCCTAAACATCTCCCTACCCTTAACCCTCACGCTAATCCTAACCCTTACCCTACCCTAACCCTAAACCTAACCCTAACCCTAACCCTCGCCCTAAAGCTTATGCTAACCCTAACTCTCATCCTCACCCTAATCCTCACCCTAACCCTTATCCTCACACTAACCCTAACCCTAACCCTCAGCATCACCCTAACCCTAGACCTAAACCTAAAACTAACGCTCACCCTGAACCTAACCCTTACCCTTACCCTAAACCTAAACCTCACACTAACCCTCAACTAACCCTCACCCTAAACCTCAACCTCACCCTCACCCTTACCCTAACCCTAACCTTTACCCTATCCCTATCCCTACCCCTCAACCTAACCCTCACCCTCACCCTAACCCTAACACTAACCCTCACCCTAAACCTAACCCTAAACCTCACCCTAAACCTAAACCTAACCCTCATTCTAACCCTAAACCTTACCAGAAACCTAACCCTAAGCCTAAACCTAACCATACCCCAAACCCTTACCCTACCCTAACCCTAACCCTAACCCTAAACCTAACCCTCGCCCTAAACCTTATGCTAACCCTAACTCTCATCCTCACCCTAATCCTCACCCTAACCCTTATCCTCACACTAACCCTAACCCTAACCCTCAGCATCACCCTAACCCTAAACCTAAACCTCACACTAACCCTCACCCTAACCCTCACCCTAAACTTAAACCTCACCCTCACCCTCACCCTAAACCTAACCTTTACCCTATCCCTAACCCTACCCCTCAACCTAATCCTCACCCTCACCCTAACCCTAACACTAACCCTCACCCTAAACCTAACCCTAACCCTAACCCTCACCCTAAACCTAAACCTAACCCTCATCCTAAACCGAAACCTTACCTGAAACCTAACCCTAATGCTAAACCTAACCATAACCCTAACCCTCACCCTCAACCTTACCCTCACCCTAACCCTAAACCTAACCCTAACCCTCACCCTAACCCTAACCAGAATCCTAACCCTAACCCTCACCGTCACCATCACCCTCACCCTAACCCTCAATCTCAAACTTACCTTCACCCTAACCCTCAAACTAACCCAAACCCTCACCCTAACCCTAACAATCTCCCTAACCCTAACCCTACCTTTTACCCTAACCTTAACCCTAAATATCACCCTAAACCTAACCCTCACCTTCACCCTCACCCTCTGCCTAACACTAACCGTAACACTAATCCTAACCCAACTCTCACCCTCATACACACCCTAACTCAAACCCTAACCCTAACCCTAACCCTACCCCTAATTCTCACCCGAATCCTAAACCTCATCCTAACCCTAAACCTAACCCTCAATCTCACCCTAACCCTAACCGTATCCCCCACCGTAACCCTAATGCTAACCCTATCCCTCACCCTCACCCTAAACCGCACCCTAAACCTTACCATCACCATAACCTTAACCCTAACCCTAAACCTAATACTCACACTAACTATAACCATCACCCTCACCCTAACCCTCACCTTCACCTTAAACTTCACCCGAACACTAACCATCACCCACACACTAACCCTCACCCGAAACCGAAACCTCTACCTCACCCTCACCCTAACCGAAACCCTAACACTCACCCAAAACCTAACCCTCAACCTAACCCTAATTCTAACCCTCACCCTCAACCAAACCCTAACACTAATCCTAACCCTAAACCTCACCCTAACCCTAACACTAAACCTAACCTTAACTCTTACTTTCATCCTAATCCTCCCCTTAAAACTTTTCCTCACACTAACCTGAACCCTAACCCTCACACTAACCCGAACACTCACCCTAACCCTAACCCTAACACTAACCCTCACCCTGAACCTAACCCCAATCCTTTTCTAGACACTCACCCTAAAGCTCACCGTCACCCTAACCCTCACCCTAAAACTAACCCTCACCTATACCCAAAAACTCACCCTCACCCTCACTCTCACCCTCACCCTAAACATCACCCTAACCCTAACCCTCAGCCTAAACCTAACCCTAAACCTCACCTTAACCCTAACCCTCACCTTCAACCTCACCCTCCCCCTAACCCTCCCCCTAAATCTCACCCTCACCCTAGCCCTCACCCTAAACCTAACCCTAACCCAAAACCTCACCCTGAAGCTCATCCTCAACATCAGCCTCACCCTAACCCTAAACCTAATCCTAACCCTAATCCTCCCCCTAACCCTCACTCTAACGCTAACCTTAAACCTAATGCTAACCCTAAACCTCACCCTCAACTTTACCCTAATCCTAACCCTCACCCTCACCCTAATCCTAACCCTAATGCTATAACTAACCCTAACCCTCACCCTAAGACTAATTCTAAGCCTAATACTCAACCTCACCCGAAACCTCACCCTAACTCTTACCCTCAGCCTACCTCTCACCCTAACCCTAAACCTAAACCTAAACTTCACCAAACAGTCACCCTAACCCTTACACTAACCCTACCCCTCACCTGCTCCCTAACCCTCACCCTAACCCTTATCCGCACACTAACCCTAAACGTAACCCTAAACCTCACACTAACTCTAATCCTCTCCCTAAACCTAACACTAAACCTCACCCTAACCCTAACCCTAAACTCAACCCTAACCCTAACCCTCACCCTAAACCTAATCCTAATCCTCACCCAAACGCTCACCCTAACCCTAACACTAAACCTATCCCTCACCCTCACCCTAACCCTCACCCTAACACTTACCCTCACACTAACCCTAAAAATCAAAATAAACCTAACCCTCACCCTAACCCTAACCATAATCCTCAACCTAACCCTCATCCTAACACTAACCCTAACCCTCAACCTATCCCTAACCCTAAACATTACCCTAAATCTAACCCTCACCGTCACCCTCACCCACACCCTCAGCCTAATACTAACACAAACCCTAATACTAACCCTAACACTCACACTCACACTTGCCCTAACTTGAACCCTAACCATAAACCTAACTCTCACCCTATCCATAAACCTATCCCTAACCCACACCCTAACCCTAAACGTCACCCTAACTCTAACCCAAATCCTCACCCTAACTCTAACCCTCACCCTAATCTCAACTTAACCCTAACGCTCACCCTAACCCTCACCCTCACCCTAAATCTCACCCTAACTGATACCCTCACCATAACCCTAAGGGTAAAACTAACCCTAATCCTCACACTCAATCTGACCCTAACCCTCACCCTATCACTCACCCTAACACTAACCCTCACCCTCACATTAACACTCACCGTCACCTTAACCCTCACCCTAAACCTAACCCTAACCCACACCCTAACACTCACACTCACCCTCACCCTCAACCTCACCATCACCCTAGCCCTAACCCTAACCCTAACCCCAACCATAACCCTCACCCTAACCCTAACTTTAACGCTCACACTCACCCTAACCCTAACCCTAACACTTACCTTAAACCTCAACCTAACCCTTAATCAAACCCTAACCCTCACTCTCACCCTAATCCTCAACCTAACACTAACCATAACCCTCACCCTAACCCTCACCCTAACCCTAACCCTAATCCTAACCCTCACCCTAAAACTCACCATAACCCTAAAACTCACCCTAATCTGAAACCTCACCAACACCCTAACCCTCACCCTCACCCGAACCCTCACTCTCACCCTAACCTTCAACAACACCCTAACCCACACCCTCACCCGAACCCTAACTCTCACCCTCACCCTCACCCTAAACATCACCCTAACCCTAACCCTAACCCTCACCCTAACCCTAACCCTCACCTTAAACCTCACTCTCACCCTAATCCTCACCCTAAACCTAACCCTAACCCTTTCCAAACCGAAAACCTCACCTTCACCCTCACCCTCACCCTAGCCCTCACCCTCGCCCTAGACCTCACCCTAAACATAACCATAAACTTAACCCTCACCTTCACGCTCACCCTATTGCTCACCCTCACCCTCAGCCTCACCCTAAACCTACACCTAATCCTAACCCTAACCCTGACCCTCACCCTCACTCTAACCCTAACCCTAACCTGCACCCTAACCCTAACCCTTACCCTAATGCTAACCCTAACCTTCAAACTCACCCTAACCGTAACACTCAACCTAAACCTAACCCTAACAGTAATGCTAACCCTAAACCTCACCCTCACCCTAACAGTGACCCTAACCTTTACCCTAACCCTCACCCTCACCCTAACCCTAACTCTAAACCACACCCTAACACTAACCATAAGCCTAACCCTAACCCTAACCCTCAGTCTACCCCTCACCCTCACCTCACCCTAACACTAATGCTAACCCTAACCCTGAACCTCACCCTAACTGTCGCCCTAAACTTTAACCTCACAAAAACCCTATTCCTCAACCTCAACCTAACCCTCACCCTAACCCTTAAAATCATCCTAACCCTCAACCAACCCTAACCCTCATACTAACCCTCACCCTAACCCCCATCCTAACCTTATCCCTAACCCTAAGGCTAACTCTAACCCTCAGTTTCACCCTAACCCTCACCCTAACTCTTATCCTCACATAAACCCTAACCCTAACCCTAACCGTAACCCTCACAAAAAGCCTAACCCTCATCCTAAACCTAACCTACCTCTCACCTTAACCCTAACCCTAACCTGAACCCGAACCCTAACCCTAAACCTAATCCTCCCCTGAACCCTAACCCTCATGGTCACCCTAAGTCTCACCCTTACACTAACCCTCACCTACACCCTAACCTTACCCATTCCCTGAACCCTAACTCTCACCCTAAACCTCACCCTCACCCTAAATATCACCCTAACCCTTATTCTCACACTAACCCTCACCCTCAACCAAATCATAACCCTCACTCTCACCTAAAACCTCTCACACTCCCTTACTTTCACCTTCAGCTTAAACATCACCCAAAACCTCACTCTCACCCTAACCCTCACTCTAACACTTACAATCACCCTAACCCTCACATTAAACCTAAACCTCACCCTAAATCTAACCCTAAACCTACCACTCACCCTAACCCTAGCCGTGAGGGCTAGGCGGAGCCTCACTCATACCCTCAACCTCAGCCTAACCCTAACCCTAATCCTAAACCTAACCCTCACAGTCACACTCACCCTAACCCTAACCCTAACCCTCACCCTCACCCTGAGGCTAACAATAACCCTCACCCTCACCTTCACCCTAAACCTTAACCTCACCCTAACCCTAACCCTAACTCTAACCCTAACCTTCACCCTAACCCTAAAAATACCCCGAAGCCTAACCCTAACCCTCACCCTCAACCCAACCCTGATGCTAACACAAATGCTCACTCTCAACCTAATCCTCAGCTTAACCCTTACCCTCACCATAACCCTAACCCTCACCCTCTCCCTAACCCTCAACCTACACCTTCCCCTCACCCTAACCCTCACCTTAACACAAAACCTAAACCTAACCCTAACCTTCACGCTAAGCCTCACTCGAAAGCTAACCCTAACCCTCACCCTAACCCTCACCCTAACCCTAAACCTAACCCTAACCCTCACCTTCACCCTAACTGTCATCCTAACCCTTACCCTCAACCTAACCCTAATCCTAACCGTAACCCTCACCCTAATCCTAACCCGCACACGAACACTCACTCTCAACTTCAAACTCACCCTAAACATCACCCTAAACCTAACCCTAACCCTCACCTTAAACCTAACCCTCACCCTAATCTTCACTCTAAACCTAACCCTAAAACATTCCTAACCAAAAATATCACCCTCAACCTAGCCCTCACCGTAAACCTAAACCTAACTTTAACCCTCACACTCACCCTCACCCTCAGCGTCACCCTAAGCCTCACCAGTACCCTAAACCTAATCCTAACCCTGTACCCTGACCCACACCCTCACTGTAACCCTAACCCTAACCTGCACCCTAACCCTAACCCTAACACTCAACCTTACCCTAACCCTAACCCTAATGCTAACCCTAACCCTCACCCTCACCCTAACCCTGACCCTAACCCTTAGCCTTACCCTCACCCTCACTCTCAACCTAACCCTATCCCTTAACCTCACCATAACCCTAAACCTCACCCTCAACCTAAACCTCACCCTAACCATTACCCTCACCCTAACCCTCACCCAACCCTAAACCGAAACCTAAACCTCAGCCCAACTCCCGCCCTAACCTTAACCCTAACCCTACCCTTAACGCTAACCCTAACCCTCAGTCTTAACCTAACCCTCACCCTAAACCTTATCCTCACACTAACCCTAACCCTAACGCTATCCCTCACATAACCCTCACCCTAAACCTAACCCTAACCCTTACCTAATCAAAACCCTCAACCTCAACCTCACCCTGTCCCTCACCCTCAGCTTAACCCTTACCCTAGCCCTAATCCTAACCCTAACACTCACCCTCACCCTCACCCTAAACCTCACTGTCACTCTAAACATCACACTAACCCTAAACCTCACGCTAACCCTAACCCTTACCCTAACCCTAAACCTAACCCTAAGCCTATCCCTCACGATAACCCTAACCCTAACCATAACACTAAGCTTAATGCTAAACCTTACCCTAAACCTAACCCTTACCCTAAACCTAACCCTAACCCTAACACTCACCCTAAACATAAACCTAAAACTAACCCTCACCCTAAACCTATCCCTAACCCTAAATCTTACCCTCACCCTCACCCTAACCCTAACCATAACCCTCACCCTAACCCTAACCCTTACACTATCCCTAACCCTACCCCTCAGCCTAACCCTCACCCTCAGCCTAATCCTTACCCTAACCCTCACTCTAAACCTAACCCAAACCCTAACCCTCACCCTAACCCCATCACCCTAACCCTAACCCTTACCCTAAATCTAACCCTAACCCTAAAACTATCCCTAACCCTCACCCTCACCCTCAACCTCACGCTAACCCTAACCCTAACCCTAAACCTCACCCTAAACTTAACCCGAATACTAACCCTAACCCTCACCGTCACCATCACCCTCACCCTAACCCTCAACCTCAAACTCACTTGCACCCTAACCCTCAAACTAACCCTAACAGTCACCCGAACCCTAACCCTTACCCTAACCCTAACCCTACCCCTCACCCTAACCCTCAACCTAAACCTAACACTCACCCTAACACTAATCCTAACCCTCATCCTCATCCTAACCCTCAATGTCACACTAAACCTCACCCTAAACATAATCCTAACCCACACCCTCAACTTCACCCGAACCCGAACCCTCACCCTCACCTGAACCCTCACCCTCACCCTAACCCTCAGCCTCACCCTAACTCTCACCCTACCCGTAACCCTCAACCTAAGCCTCACCCTCAACCTAATCCTCACCCTAACCCTAACCCTAACCCTTACCTAACAAAAAACCCTCACCCTCACGCTCACACTCACCCTAACCCTCACCCTTACCGTAGCCCTCACCCTAAACCTAAACCTCACCCTAACCCTAACCCTAACCCTCACCCTCACCCTAACCCTAACCCTCAAAAACACCCTAACCCTCACACTGATCCTATCCCTAAACCTAACCCTAATACTAACCTTCACCCTCACCCTCACTGTAACTCTAAACCCCACCCTAAACTGAACACTCACCCTCACCCTAATCCTAACCCTCACACTCACACTAACACTAACTCTAACACTCAACCCTCACCCTAACCCTAACGCTAACCCTAACCCTCACCCTCATCCTAGCGCTCAACATAAACCTAATTCTAAACCTAACCCTCACCCTAAAACTAAACTTCACCCTCACCCTCACCCTGACCCTCAGCCTAATCCTAACCCTAACCCTAATACTAACCTTAAACCTAACCCTAACCCTACATCTACCCCTAACCCTAGCCCTCACCCTCACTCATAACCTCAACCTCAGCCTAACCCTAACCCTAACCCTAATCCTAAACCTAACCCTCACACTCACACTCACCCTAACCCTAACACTCAACCTCAGCCTAACCCTAACCCTAACCCTAATCCTAAACCTAACCCTCACACTCACACTCACCCTAACCCTAACACTCAACCTAAACCTTACCCTCACCCTAACACTAAGCCTAAACCTAACATGAACCCTCACAGTATCCCTAAACCTCACCCTAACCCTAACCCTCACATTAACCCTAACCCTCACCCTAACCCTAACCCTATCCCTCATCCTAACCCTCACTCTAACCCTAACCATAACCCAAAACCTCACCATCACAGTAACTTAAACCTAACCCTAATCCTAACAATAACCCTAAACCTGACCCTAACCCTCACCCTGTCCATAACCCTCACCCTAACCCTAAACCTCACCCTAACCATAACCCTCACCCTCATCTAAACCTCACCCTAACCCAAACCCTAACCCTCAAACACACCCTCACCCTAAACCTAACCCTAATGCTCACACTCAACATAACCCTAACCCTCACACTCACACTCACCCTCAGCTTAAACCTAAGCCTAACAGTAACCCTAACCATGACCCTCACACTAATCCTCACCCTAAACCTAATCCAAAACATAAACCTAACTCTCTCACTCACCCTCACCCTAAACCTAACCCTAACCCTAAACCTAAACATCACCCTAAACCTAACCCTCACCCTAACCCTTAGCCTAACCCTCACCCTAACCCTAACCCTGACCCTCACCCTCACCCTCAGGCTCACCTTAAACCTAATCCTAACCCTAACCCTCACTCTCACTCTCAACCTATCCCTACCTCTAACTTTAACCCTCACCCAAACCCTAACACTCACACCAACACTTACCCTCACCCTAACCCCAACCCTAATGCTCACCATAATACTAACCCTCAAGCTCAAAGTCACCCTCAGCCTAACCCTAAAACAAAGCCTAAACCTATCCCTAAACCTCGCACTCACCCTTACCCTAAACCTAACCCTAAGTCTCAACCTCACCGTAACCCTAAACCAAACCCCCAACTGAACCCTCACCCTCACCTTCACCTTAACCCTCACCATCACCCTAAACATCAGCCTAACCCTAAACCTCACCCTTACCCTCACCCAAGCCCTAACCCTCATACTAACACTAAACCTCACCCTCAACCTAACCCTTACCCTCACCCTAACACTAAGCCTAAACCTAACATGAACCCTCACAGTAACCCTAAACCTCACCTTAACCCTAACCCTCACACTATCCCTAATCATCACCCTAACCCTAACCCTAACCCTCACCCTAACCCTAACCATCACCCTCAGCCTAACCCTCAGCCTAAAGCCTAACCCTAAACCTAACCCTCAGAGTCACCCTCACCATAACCCTAAATCTAAGCCTCATCCTCACGCTCAACCTCACCCTAAACCTAACGCAAACCCTCAAACCAGCCCTCTCCCTCACCCTAAACATCACCCTAACATTAACCCTCACCCTACTCCGCACCAAAACCCTAACCCTCACCCTAACGCTAATCCGCACCCTCAACCTAACCCTAACCATCACCCTAACCCTAACCCTCACCCTCATCTAACCCTCACCCTAACCCAAACCCTAATCCTCACCCTAACACTCAACCTCACCGTCACCCTAAACCTAACCCTAATGCTCACATTCAACATAACCCTAACACTCACACTCACTCTCTCACCCTCAGCTTAAAACTTAAGCCTAACAATAACCGGAACCCTAAGCCTCACACTCACCCTCACCCTAAACCTAACCCTACCCTAATCCTAACCCTCTCACTCACCCTCACACTCACCCTAACCCTAACCCCAACTCTCAACCTAAACATCACCCTAAACCTAACCCTCACCCTAACCCTTAACCTAACCCTCACCATAACATTAACCCTCACCCTCACCCTCACCGAGAGGCTCAACCTAAACCTAATCCTAACCCTAGCCCTCAACCTCACGCTCAACCTTACCCTACCCCTAACGCTAACCCTCACCCTAAACCTAACCTCCAACCTAACGCTAACCCTAACCCTAACGCTAACCCTCACCCTAAACTTAACCCTCACCCTAACCCTAGCCCTCACGCTCACAGTTACCCTCAGCCTAACCCTAAACCTAAGCCTAACCCTATCCCTAAACCTCACACTCACCGTCACCTTAAAGCTAACCCTAAGTCTCACCCTCACCCTCAACCTCACCCTAACCCTAACCCAAATCCTCAACTGAACCATCACTCTCATCCTCACCCTCACCCTAACCCTAACCCTCACACTCACCATAACCCTCACCCTAAACCTTACACTCACCCTAACCCTCATCCCAACCCTCACCCTATCCCTAACCCTAACCCTCAACCTAACACTTACACTCACTCTACAACTAAGCCTAACCCTAATACTAACTCTCACACTAACCCTCAACCTAAATATCACCCTTTCATTAACCCTAACCCTAACCCTCACCCTCACCCTCACACTCAGCCTAACCCTCAGCCTAAAGCCTAACCCTAACCCTAACCCTCAGAGTCACCCTCACCCTAACCCTAAATCTAAGCCTCACCCTCATCCTCAACCTCACCCTACACCTAACGCAAACCCTCAAACCAACGCTCACCCTCACCCTAAACATCACCCTAACTTTAACCCTCACCCTAATCCGCACCAAAACCCTAACCATCACCCTAACGATAATCCTCACCCACAACCTAACCCTCACCCTCATCTAACACTCACCTTAACCCTAACCCTCACCCTCATCGAACCCTCACCCTAAACCAAACCCTAACCCTCACCCTAACCCTCAAACACACCCTCACCCTAAACCTAACCCTAATGCTCACACTCAACATAACACTAACCCTCACACTCATCCTCACACTCAGCTTAAAACTAAGCCTAACAATAACCCGAACCATAAGCCTCACACTCACCCTAACCCCCAACCTAACCCTAACACTAATCCTAACCCTCTTACTCACCCTCACACTCACCCTAACCCTAACCCAAACCCTCAACCAAAACATCACCCTAAACCTAACCCTCACCCTAACCCTTAGCCTAACACTCACCATAAGCTTAACACTCACCCTCACCCACAGGCTCACCCTAAACGCAATCCTAACGCTAACCCTCACCCTCACCCTCAACCTAACCCTCACCCTAACCCTAACCCTCACCCTAACCTTAACCCTCATGCTCACAGTCACCCTCAGCCTAAACCTAACCCTAAGCCTAACCCTAACCCTAATCCTCACATTCACCGTCACCCTAAACCTAACTCTAAGTGACACCCTCACCCTCAACCTCACCCTAACCCTAACCCAAACCCACAACTGAACCCTCACCCTCACCCTTACCCTAAACATCACCCTAACCCTAACCCTCACCATTACCCTCACCCTAGCCCTAACCCTCATACTAACCCTAAACCTCACCATAAACCTAACCCTCAACCTAACCCTTACTCTCACCCTAACACTAAGCCTAAACCTAACATGAACCCTCACAGTAACCGTAAACCTCACCCTAACACTAACCCTCACACTAACCCTAACCCTCACCCTAACCCTAACCATACCCCTCACCCTAACCCTCACTCTGACCCTAAACCCAACCCTAACCCTCACCCTCACCATCATCCCAACACTCACCCAACCCTAACCCCCACCCAAACCATAACCCTCATACTCTCCCGAACCCTCACCCTCACTCTAATACTCACCCTCATCCTCACCCTAAACCTCACCCTAACCCTAACCCTATCAGTCACCCTCACCCTCACCCTCACCCTCAGCCTAACTCTAAACCTAACACTACTCCTAAACCTATACCTCACCCAAACCCTCAACTAAACCCTAAACCTAACCCTCACCTTCACCCTAACCCTAACCCTCACTGACAAGCTAGTATTCACCATAACCCTAATCCTAACCCTAACCCTCACCCTAACCCTAACCTCACCCAAACACTCAACCTTACCCTCACCCTAAGCCTCACCCTCACCCTAACCCTAACCCTAACCCTCACCCTAACCTTTAACCTTACCCTCACACTAACTCTAACCCTCAACTTAACCCTAACCCTAACCATCACCCTCACCCTCACGCTCACCCTCAGCCTAACTTTAAACCTAACCCTACTCCTAACACTAACCTTCACCTTCACCCTCACACTAACCCTAACCCTAAACCTAAAACTAATACTAACCCTCACACTCACTTTCACCCTCACCCTAAGCCTCACTGTCACCCTCACGCTCACCCTCAGCCTAAACCTAACCCTCACCCTAAACCTATCCCTCACCCTAACAATAAACCTCACAATCACCCTCACCCTCACCTCACCCTAACCCTAAACCTAACCCAAACCCTCAAGCTAAACCTACCCTAACCCTAATGTAACTCTAACCCTCACACTCACGCTAAACCTCACGCTAACCCTTACTCTCATCATAAATCTAACCCTAACCCTAACCCTCGCACTGACCCTTTCCCTTACCCTAACCCTAACCATAACCATAACCTTCACCCTAACCCTCATCCTAACTCTCACCCTAACCCTAACCCTCATCCTAAACCTCACCCTAACCCTAACGCTATCCCTAACCCTAACGCTAACACTGATGCTCAATCTAACTGTAACCGTACCCCTCAAACTAACTCTCATCCTAAACTTAACCCTAACCCAAACCCTTACGTTAACACTAACCCTAACACTCAACCTAACCCTAATCCTCACCCACACCCTCAGCCTTATCCTCAGCCTAAACCTAACCCTAACCTTAACCCTAACCCTAATCCTCACCCTCATCCTAACTCTAACCCTAACCTTCACTTTCACCCTCACCCCCACCCTCACCATAACCCTAACCCGAACCCTAACCCTCATCCTAACCTTCTCCCTAACCCTCATCCTAACCCTAACCCTAAGCCTTACCGTAACCCTAAACCTCATGCTAAACCTCACCCTAACCCTAAACCTATCCCTAACCATAACGCTAACCCTAACGCTCACACTAACCATAACCATACCCCTCAACCTAACCGTCATCCTAAACTTAAGCCTAACCCAAACCCTCACGCTAAACTTAACCCTAAACCTCACCCTAACTCTAATCCTCACCCACACCCTCACCATCACACTCAGCCTAACCCTCAGCCTAAGCCTAAACCTAACCCTAACACTCACACTCACCCTCACACTCACCCTAAACCTAAGCCTCACCATCACCCTCAACCTCACCCTTCCCGAAACCCTAACCCTCACATTAACCCTAACCCTCACCCTAATGCTAAGCCTCAACCTAACTCTTACACTCACCCTAACACTAAGTGTAACCCTAGCACCTACTCTCACAATAACCCTCACCCTAAACATCACACTATCCCTAACCCTAACCCTAACCCTCACCCTAACCCTAACCCTCACACTCACCCCCAACCTCAGCCTAACCCAAAGCCTAAGCCTAAGCCTAACCCTAACCCTCACACTCACCCTCACCCTAACCCTAAGCCTAATCCTCACCCTCACCCTCAACCTCACCCTAAACCGCACCCTAAACATCACCCTAACCCTAAACCTCACCCTAATCCTCACCCTAACCCTAACCCTCACCCTATCCCTAACCCTCACCATAAACCTAAACCTCAATCTAAACATTACCCTCAACCTAACACTAAGCCTAACCCTAACACTAACCCTCACTAACCCTAAACCTCACCCTAACCCTAACCCTCACCCTAACCTATCCCTAACACTCACCCTAACCCTCAACCTAACCCTTAATCTCACCATAACACTAACCCTAACAATAAACCTCAACCTCACCCTAAACCTCACCCTAACCCTAACCCTAACACTAACTCTCAACCTCACCCTCAACCTCACCCTAACGCTAAACCTCACCCCAACACTTACCTTCACCAAAACCCTCACCCTAACGCTAACCCTAACGCTAAACCTCACCTCACCCGCAACCTCCCCTTAACCGTAACCCTAACCCTAACCCTAACAATAACCCTAACCCTAACCCTAAACCTAATCCTTACCCTAACCCACACCATCACCCTCACCTTCACCCTAAACCGAACCCTAATCCTCTCCATAACCCTAAATCTCTCCCTAAACCTAATCCTCACACTCACCCTAACCCTCACCCTAAAACTTACCCTGACCCTAACCCTCAGCCTAACCCTAAACCTAACCCTAACCCTCACCTTAACCTTCACCCTAAACCCAACTGTAACGGTAACCCTCAAACTAACCCTGAACCTCACCATAACCCTAACCCTGCCCCTCATCCTAACCATCATCCTAACCCTCACCCTAACCCTAAATCTAACCCTAAAACTTACCCGGACCCTAACACTCACCCTCACCCTCACGCTAAGCCTCACCCTCACCCCCACGCTAACCATCACCCTATCCCTAACCCTCACACTCACCCTAAGGCTAAGCCTCACACTAACCCTAACCCTCACCCTCACCCTCACCCTCACCCTCAGCCTAACCCGAACCCTAATCCTAACCCTAACCCTCACTTTAACCCTCACAATAACCCTAAACCTAAACCTCACACTCACCCTAACCCTAACTCTCACACTCACCCTCACCCTCAGCCCAAACCTAAGCCTAATATTAAACCTAACCCTAACCCTCACAGTCACCCTCACCCTAAACCTAACCCAAATACTCAACCAAAACCTCACCCTCACCCTAACCATCACCCTCACCCTAAACATCACACTAAACCAAAGCCTCACCGTAAGCCTTAGCCTAACCCTCACCCTAACCCTCACCCTCACCCTCAGGCTCACCCTAACCCCAATCCTAACCCTAACCCTCACACTCAACCTTATCCTCACCCTCACCCTAAACTTAACCCTAACAATAACCCTAACCCTAACCCTGAACCTAACCCTCACCCTAACCCTAAACCTCACGCTAAACCTCGCCCTCACCCTCACCCTCATCTTAACCCTAAGCCTAACCCTAACCCTCACCCTTACACTCACCTTAACACTAATCCTAACCCTAAACCTCACCCTAACAGTAACCCTAACCCTCACCCTTACATTATCCTCACCCTAACCCTAACCCTCACATTAACCTTTACGCTCACCCTAACCCTAACCCTAACCTTCACCCTAACCCTCACCCTATTTCTAACCTTAACCCCTAACGTAACCCTCTCTCTAACCCTAACCCTAACCCTCACCCTCACCCTAACTCTCACATAATCCTCACCCTAACCCTAACCTCTATCTAACCGAGACCCTCACCCTCAACCTCGCCCTCATCTTTACCCTAACACTCACCCTCACACTACCCATCACCCTAACCCTAAACCTAATCCTAAACCTCACACTCACCCTCACCCTCACCCTCAGCCTAAACCTAACTCTAAAGCTAATCCTAAACATAACCCTCAGCATAACCCTAACCCTCACCCTTAAAACTAACCCTCACCTTCACCCTAACCCTAACCGTAACCCTCACACTAAACCTAACCCTCACTCTAAACCTAACCCTAACCCTCACCGTATTCCTGACCCTAAACCTAACCCTAAGCCTCACCCTAACCCTAATCATCACCGTAATCTAGCCATCACCCTAACACTAACCCACAACCTAAACCTGACCCTCACCCCACCCTCAAATTAACACTAAGGCTAACTCTCACCCTAACCTTAACCCTCACCCTAAACCTAACCTTCACCCTATCCCTCAACCTAACCCTAACCCTAAGCATCACCCTCACCCTCACCTTAACCAGAACCCTAATCCTAACCCTCAACCTAATCCTAACCCTAACCCTAACCCTAATCCTCACCCTAACACTTACCCTCACCCTAACACTAACCCAAACCCTAACACTAAGCCTCACACTAACTGTAACAATCACCCTAAGCCTAACATTAACCCTAACCCTCACCCTCACCCTCACCCTAAACCTAACCCTAACCCTAACCCACACCCTCACCCTCACCTTCATCCTCACCCTCACCCTAAATCTATCCCTAACAATAACCCTAACCCTTACCCTAAACCTAAACGTCACCCTAAACCTAACCCTCACTCTAACCCTCATCCTCACCATCACCCTCACCTTAACCCTAAGCCTAACACTAACCCAAATCCTCACCCTCACCTTAACACTAAAGTTAACTCTAACCCTCACACTAACAGTAACCCTAACCCTCACCCTCTCCCTAACCGTCACCCGAACTTTATCCTCACCCTATCCCTAACCCTCAAATTAACCCTAATGCTCACCCTAACCTTAACAGTACACCTCACCCGAACCCGAACCCTAACTCTAATCCTAACCCTAAACCTAACCCTCATCTAAACCTAACCCTAATTTTCAACGTTACCCAAACCCTCACCATCACCCGAACCCGAACCCTAAACCTGACACTCACCCACACCCTAACCCTCAAGCTCACCCTAACCCTAACCCTCACCTAATCCTCACACTAACCTTAACCATTATCTAACAAAGTTCCTCACCCTCACCCTCACCCTAACCTTCACCCTAACCCTCACCCTTACCTTAGCCCTCTCCCTAAATGTAACCCTAACTCTAAACCTCACCTGCACCCTCACCATCATGCTCAGCCTTACCCTAACCCTACCACTACCCCTAACCCTAACCCTCAACCTGATCATAACACTCACCATAACCCTTACCCTCACCCTCAAAATATCCCTAACCTTAACCCTCACACTAAACCTAACCCTCACCCTAAACCTAACCCTACCCCTCACCCCAAACCTCAACCTAAACCTAAACCTAACCCTCACCCTCAAACTAGGCCTCACCATAATCCTAACCCTCATCTTAAACTTCACCCTCACACCACCCTCAAACTAACCCTAACCCTGACACTCACCCTAACCCTAACCCTAACCAGCACACTAGCCCTCGCCTTAAACCGATCCCTAACCCTCCCCCTCACCCAAACTCTAACCTTAACCCTAAACCGAACCCTCACCCTAAAACTAACCTTAACCCTAACCCTCACGCTTACCTTAACCCTCATTCTAACCCTTAAACTCATCCTCACCCTAAACCTCACACTAAACCTAAACCTCACCCAAACTCTAACCCTAACCGTCACCCTCACCCTCACCCTCATGCTAACCCTTACCCTAACCCTCTCCCTAACCCTAATACTCACCCTAACCCTAACCCTAACCCTCACCCTCAAGCTCACCTTAACCCTAACCCTAACCCTCACCCTAACCTTCACTCTAACCCTGCTGCTAACTCTAACACTCACCCTAACCCTCACGCTATCACTTACCCACAACATAAACCTAAACCTAACCCTCACCCTCACCCTCACCCTAAATCTCACCCTAAACTTAACCCTAACCCAAACACGAAACCCTAACCCTAACCTGAACCCTAAACCTCACCCGAAACCTTAACCCTAACACTAAACCTAACCCTCAAGCTAAGTGTCACCCTATCCCTAACCCTATCCCAAACCCTAACCCTCACCCTAAACCTTATACTCACCCTTACCCTAACTCTAACCCTAACACTGACGCTTACAATAACTCTAACCCTCACCCTAAACCTAACCTTACCCCTCACCCTAACCCTCATCCTAACCCTAAACCTAACCCCAAACCTATCCCTAACACTAATCCTAACCCTAACCCTCACCCTCATCATAACTCACACTAACCCTAGCACTAACACTCACCCTCACCCTCACCCTCAGCCTAACCCTTACCCTCACACTAACCCTAACCATCACGCTAACCCTCAACCTAATCCTCAACACTAACCCTAACCATAACCCTTACACTAACCCTAACCCTAAACATCACCAAAATCCTCAATAACCCTAAACCTAGTCCTAACCTAACCCTTACCCTCACCCTAACACTAACACTCAACCTAACCATAACCTTCACCCTAACACTAAGCCTAACCCTAACACAAACACTCACACTAAACCTAAACCCTCAGCCTAAACCTAACCCTCAACCTAAACCTAACCCTAACCCAAATCCTCACCCTCAACTTATCTCTCACACTAACCCTTTTCCTATCCCTAACCCTAACCCTCACCCTTTAAGTAACCCTCACCCTTACCAAAAACCTCACCCTTACCCTTACCTTACCCTCACCCTAACCCTCACACTAACTCAAAACCTCAACCTAACCTAATCAAAACACTCACACTAAACCTCACCTTAAACCTAATGCTAAACCTAACACTCACCCTCACCCTAACCCTCACCCTAAACCTGAACCTCACTCTAACCCTAACCCTAACCCACAACCTCACCCTAAACCTCACCCTAACCCTAACCCTCACCCTAATCCTTACCCTCACCCTAACCCTCACCCTAAACCTAACCCTAAGCTAACCCTAAACCTCACCCTAACCCTCACCCTCACCCTAACCCTAACCTTCACCATAACACTAAGCCTAACCCTAACACAAACCCTCACACTAATCCTAAACCTCAGCCTAAACCTAACCCTCAACCTAAACCTAACCTTAACCCAAATCCTCACCCTCATCTTATCCCTCACACTAACCCTTTTCCTATCCCTAACCCTAACCCTAACCCTAACCCTCACCCACACCCTCACCCTTTCCGTAACCCTCACCCTCACCAAAAACCTCAACCTTACCCTTACCTTACCCTCACCCTAACCCTCACACTAACCCAATACCTCAACCTAACCTAATCAAAACACTCACACTAAACCTCACCCTAAACCTAATGCTAAACCTAACACTCACCCTCACCCTAACCCTCACCCTAAACCTGAACCTCACTCTAACCCTAAAAATAACCCACAACCTCACCCTAAACCTCACCCTAACCCTAACCCTCACCCTAGTCCTTACCCTCACCCTAACCTTCACCCTATACCCAACCCTAAGCTAAGCATAAACCTCCCCCTAACCCTCACCCTCACCCTAACCCTAATCCAAACCCTAACCCTCAGCCTAAACCTCACCCTAACCCTAACCTTAACCTTCACAGTAACCCTAAACCTCACCTTAACCTTAACCCAACCCCTCACCCTAACCCTAACCCTCATGCTCACCCTAAACCTAACCCTAACCCTATCCCACATCCTGAACCTCACCCTCATCCTCACCATCACCCTAAACCTAATCCTAACAATAACCCTAATCGTAAACCTAACCCTCACCTTAACACTAACCCTCAAGCTAACCCTCATACTCACCCTCACCCTCACCTTAACCCTAAGCCTAAATCTAACCCTCACCCTCACCCTCAACTTAACACTAATGCTAACCCTAACCCTCACACTAACAGTAACCCTAACCCTAACTCTCACTCTAACCGTCACCCTGACATTATCCTCACCCTAACCCTAACCCTCACATTAACCCTAATGCTCACCCTAAGCTTAACAGTACGCCTCACCCAAACCCTCATCCTAACTCTAACCCTAACCCTAAACCTAACCCTCACCTAACCCTAAATCTCAACCTTACCCTAACACTCAACATCACCTGAACCCCCACCCTAAACCTAACACTCACCCACACCCTAACCCTAAAGCTCACCCTCACCCTCACCCTCACCTAATCCTCACCCTAACCCTAACCATTATCTAACAAAGGCCCTCACCCTCACCCTCACCCTAACCTTCACCCTAACCCTCACCCTCACCCCAGCCCTCGCCCTAAACGTAACCCTACCTGTAAACCTCACCCGCACTCTCACCTTCATGCTCAGCCTTACCCTAACCCTACCCCTAATCCTAACCCTAACCATCAACCCCATCATAACCCTCACAATAACCCTTACCCTCACCCTCACCATAAGCCTAACCGTAACGCTCTCACTAAACCTAACCCTCACCCTAAATCTAACCCTACCCCTCACCCCAAACCTCAACCTAAACCTAACCCTAACCCTCACTCTAACGCTAACCCTAACCCTCACCCTAGCCCTCACCCTAATCCTAACCATCATCCTAAACCTCACCCTTACACCACCCACAAACTAACCCGAACCCTAACCCTCACCCTAAGTCTAACTCTCACCGTAACACTAACCCGCACCCTAGCCCTCAAGCTAACCCTAACCCTAAACCTCCCTGTCACCCTAACCCTAAACCTAACCCTAACCCTCACCCTAACCCTCACCCTAACACTAAACTTAACCCTAACCCTCAACTTTACCTTAATCCTCACCCTAACCCTTAACCTCATCCTCACCCTAAACCTCACACTAAACCTAAATCTCACCCTAACTCTAACCCTAACTGTCACCCTCACCCTCACCCTCACGCTAACCCTAACCCTAACCCTCTCCCTCACCCTCACCCAAACCCTACTAATAACTCTAACACTCACCCTAATCCTCACGCTATCACTTAAACACACCATAAACCTAAACCTAACCCTAACCCTCACCCTCACCATAAACCTCTCCCTAACCCTAACAGTAACCCAAACACGAAACCCTTTACCTAACCCTAAACTGAGCCCGAACCCTCATCCGAAACCTTAACCCTAAACCTAAACCAAACCCTCAAGCTAACAGTCACCCTAAACCTAACCCTATCCCTAACCCTAACCCGCACCCTAAACCATATCCTCACCCTAACCATAACCCTAACCCTAATGCTAACCCTCACAATAAATCTAACCTCACCCTAAACCTAAACTTACCCCTCACCCTAACCATCATCCTAACCCTAAACCTAACCCAAAATCTCTCCCTAAACCTAGTCCTAACCCTAACTCTCACCTTCACCCTCACCCTCAGCCTAACCCTAACACTCACACTAACCCTAACCGTCAAGCTAAACCTCAACCTAATTCTCACACTAACCCTAACCCTAACCCTTACACTAACACTAATCCTAAACCTCAACAAAACCCTCAATAACCCTAAACCTAGAACTTACCTTAACACTTACCCTCACTCTAATCCTAACCCTCACCCTCACCCTAACCCTAACCCTCACCCTAAACCTAACCCTCACCCTAAACCTTACTCTCACCATAATACTAAGCCTAACAACAACACTCACACTAAACCTAACCCTCAGCCTAAACCTAACCCTCAATGTAAACCTAACCCTAACCCTAATCCTCACCCTCACCTTATCCCTCACACTAACCCTTTTCCTAATCCTAACTCTAACCTTCACCCTAACCCTAACCCTCTCCCTTTCCGTAACCCTCACTCTCACCAAAAACATCACCCTTACCCTTACCTTACACACACCCTAACCCTCACACTAACCCAAAACCTCACCCTAAACTAACCAAAACACACACTAAACCTCACCCTAACCCTAATGCTAACCCTAACACTCACCCTCACCCTAAAAATTAACCTAAACCTTCACCTCAACCTAACACTAACCCTAACCCTCAACCTCACCCTAAACCTGACCCTAAGCCTAACCCACACACTAAACCTTACCCTCACCCTCACCCTAAACCTAAGCTAACCCTTAACCTCACCCTAACCCTCACTCTCACCCTAACCCTAATCTAAAACCTAATCCTCAACCTAACCTAATCCTAACCCTAACCCTAACCTTCACACTAACCCTAACCCTCACCCTAACCTTAACCCTACCCCTCACCCTAAACCTCATCCTAACCCTAACCCTAAACCTAACCCTAACCCTAAACCTCACACTAACCCTAACCCTCACCCTCACCCTCACCCTCAACGTAACCATAAACCTAACCCTAAACCTAAAAATAACCCTAACCCTAACCCTTATCCTAACCCTCACCTTCACCCTCACCCTAACCCTAACACTCACTCTTAACCTAACCCTCAACCTCACCGTAACCCTAAACCTAACCCTAAAACTTACGCTCACCCTAACACTAACCCTAACCCTAAAACTAGCCATTACACTAACCCTAATCCTCAGCCTAACCCTAACCCTCAACCTAACCCTATCCCTAACCCTAACCCTCACACTCACCCTAGGCCTCACCCTAAACCTAATCCTAATCCTAACCCTCACCCTAAACCTAAACCTCACCCTATTCCCAACCCTCAATCTCACCCTCACCCTAACCCTAACCCCAAACCTAACACTCACCCTAACCCTCACCCTTACTGTAAACCTAAACCTAACCCTCACCCTAACCCACAAGCTTACCATAATCCTCACCATAACCCTAACCCTCACACTTAACATTACTCTCACCCTCAACCTAACCCTCACCCTAAACCTAACCCTCAAACTAACCTTACGCTAACCCTCACACTAACCCTCACCCTAACCATAATGCTAACCCTAACACTCACCCTGACCCTAACCCTCACCCTAAACCGAAACCTAACCCTAAACCTAACCCTATCCCTAACACTCAACCTAAACTTTACCCTCAACCTAACACTAAAACTAACCCTCACACTAACAATAAACCTCACCCTAACTCTAACCTCACCCTAACCCTAACCCTCACCCTAATCCTAACACTAACCCTCACCCTCAAACTAACATTTAACCTTACCCTCACCCTAACCCTCACACCAACCCTAACCCTAAGCCTAACCGTTCCCCTCTCCCTCACGCTCACCCTCAGCCTAAATTTAAACCTAACCCTACTCTTAACCCTAACCCTCACCTTCACTCTCAAACTAACCCTAACCCTAAACCTAACTCTAAGCATAACCCCCACACTCACCCTCACCCACACCCTAACCCAAAGCCTAACCCTCACCCTAAACCTATCTCTCACCCTAACCATAAATCTCACAATCACCCTCACCCTCACCTCACCCTAACCATAAACCTAAACCTGACCCTCACCCTAAACCTCACCCTAACCCTAATGCTAACTTTAACCCTCACACTCACCCTAAACCTCATGCTAACCCTTACTCTCACCGTAAATCTAACCCTAACCCTAACCCTCACCATGACCCTAACCCTCACATAAATCCTAACCCTAACCCTAATCCCAACCCTCATCCTAACCCTCACACTAATCCTAATCCTCACCCTAGCCCTAACCCTACCCCTCACCCTAAACTTCCTCCTAACACTGACCCTAAACCTAACACTAAGCCTCTCCCTAACCATAAACCTAACACTAATCCTAAACTCCACCCTAAACCTAACCCTCACCCTAACCCTAACCCTAACCCTAAATCTCACCCTAACCCTCACTCTCACCTTAACGCTAACCAAAACCCTAACCCCCAACCTAACCCTAACCCTAACCCTTACCCTAACCCTCACACTAACCCTAATCCTCACCCTAACACTAACCCTACCCCTCACCCTAAACTTCCTCCTAACACTAACCCTCACCCTAACCCTAAACCTCACCCTAACTGTAACCATATCCCTCACCTTCACCCTCACCCTAAACTGAACTGTAACCCTCACTCTAACCCTAACAATAACCCTAACCCTAAACCTAATCTTAAACCTCACCCTCACCCTAACACTAACCCTAACCCAAACCATCACCCTCACCCTAACCCTAACTTTAACACTAACCTTCACACTAACCCTAACCATCACCCTAAACCTAAACCTCACCCTAACACTAACCCTCACCCTAACCCACACCCTAAACATAACTCTACCCCTAAACCTCACCCTCACACTAACACTAACTCTAACCACAACCCTAACACTAAACATCACCCTAATCCTAACCCTCACACTCACACTCACAGTAACCCTAACCCTAACCCTAACAATAACCCTAACCCTAACCGTCAACCTAACACTTACCCTCACCCTAACACTAACCCTAACCAGAACACTAACCCTCACACTAAACCTAAACCTCACCCTCACCCTAACACTCATCCTAACCCTAACCCTAACCCTAACCCTCTCCCTCACCCTAGCTCTCACCCTAACCCTAATTACAACCCTCACCCTCACCCTAACCTTAATCCTCATTCTCACCTTAAAACTCACATTAACCCTAACCCTAATCCTCAATTTAACCCTCACCCTAACCATATCCCGAACCATTAGCCTAACCCTCACCCTAACCCTAACCCTCACCCTTATCTTAACCCTCACACTCAGCCTAACCCTAATCCTCATCCTCACCCTAAACCTCACACTAACCCTAACACTAATCCTCAATCTAACCCTCACCCTAACCATAACCCGAACCCTTACCCTCAACCTCACCCTAACCCTAACACTAACCCTAACTCTAACTCTAAAACTAACCCTAACCCTAAACCTCATCCTATCCCTAAACCTAACCCTCACCCTTACCATCACCCTCTGCCTAACCCTCAGCATAATGCTAACCCTAACCTAAACCCTCACACTCACCCGCACCCTCACCCTCACCATAACTCTAACCCTAACCCTCTCCCTAACCCTAACCCTAAACCTCAACCTAAACCTCACCCTCACCCTAACGCTAACACTAACCCTAACCCTAAACCTCACACTAAACATCTCCCCTAACCCTAACGCTAACAATATCACTAACCCAAACACTAACCCTAACCCTAACCCTAACCATAACCCTCACCCTCAGCCTCACCCTCACCACAACTTAACCGTAACCATAACACTAACAATCACCCTGCCCCTAACCCTAACCCTAACCCTAACCCTCAACTCACCCTCACCGTAACCCAAATCCTAAACCTAACCCTATCCCTAACACTAAACCTCACCCTAACCCTCAACCTAGCCCTCACCCTAAACCTAATCCTAACCCTAAACCTCATCCTAACACTCACCCTAACCCTAACCCTAATCTGAACCCTAACCTGAACCCTAACACCCTCATGCTTGGCCTAAGCCTTAGCCTAAGCCTAATCCTACCCCTAATCCTAACCCTCACCCTAACCCAAACTCTAACACTACCCCTAATTCTAATCCTAAATCTCACCATCACCATAACACTAACTCAAACCCTAACCCTAAACTGAACCTCATCCTAACCCTAACCCTAACTCTCAACCTCACACTAACCATAAATCTCACCCTAACCCTAACTCTCACCCTAACACTTAACCTCACCCTAACACTAACGGCAACACTAACACTAATGCTCACACTAACCCAAACATCACCCTAACCCTAAACCTCACCCTAACACTAACCCTAACCCTCAACCTCACCCTAGCCCTCACCCGGACCCTAACCCCCATCCTCACCCTAAACCTCACACTAACGCTAACTCTAATACTCAATCTAACTCTCACCCTCAACGTTACCCTAATCCTAACCCTCACCCTTACCATAACCCTCACCCTCAGCCTAATCCTCACCTTTACCCTTAGCATCACACCCACCCTAAACTCACCCTAACCCTCACCCTTAACTTAACCCTCACCCTAACCCTAACTCAACCCCTGAACCTCACCCTCACCTTAATCCTAATTCCAACCCTAACGCTAACACTAAACCTCACCCTAACGCTAAACCTAACCCTCACCTTCCCCCTAACCCTAACCCTAACCCTAACCCTCACACTAATCCAAACACTCACGCTAATCCTAAACCTCAGCTTAACCTTAACTCTAACCCTCACCCTCACACTAGCCCTCACCCTAACCTTAATTCTAACCCTCACCCTCACCATAACCCTAACCCTCATCCTCACCATAAACCACACACTAACCCTAACCCTAATCCTAATCCTCAATCTAACCCTAAACCTAAATCTAACACTAACCCTTACCCTAACCCTAAACCTAACCATAACCCTCAACCTTATCTTAACCCTCACCTTCAGCCTAAACCTCACCTTTACACTTACCATCATCCTCACCCTAACCCTCACCCTAAACCTAAACCTCATCCTAACACTCACCATAACCGTAAACCTAACGATCACACTAACCCTAACCCTCACCCTCAACCTCACAGTCAGCCTAAACCTAAGCCTAAGCTTAAACCTTACCCTAAACCTCACCTTCACCGTTGCCCTCACCCTAACCCTAATCCTAACCCTAACCCTCATCCTAACCCTCACCCTAACCCTAACCCTAACCATAACCCTAACCCTAATCCTCACCCCGACCCTCACGCTCAACCTAACACTAAGCCTAAGCTTAACCCTTACCCTAAGACTCACACTCACCTTCACCCTAAACCTAATCCTAACTCTAAACCTAACCCCAATCCTAAACCTCAACGTAAACTGCACCCTAAACTTAACCCTAACACTAACCCTAATCCTAACCCTAAACCTGGACATAAATCTCCCCCAAACCCTAAATGTAACCCTAAAACTAAACCTCACCCTAACCCAAATCCTAACCCTAACCCTCAACCTAACCCTCCCCCTCCCCCTCACTGTAAATCTAACACTCAACTTAACCCTCACCCAAACCCTAACCCTAACCCTAAACCTCACCCAAACACTAACATTAACCCTCACCCTCACCCTAGCCCTCACCATAACACTAATCCTAACCCTAATCCTCATCCTAACCCTCACCCTAATCCTAACCCTAACCCTCACCCTAATCCTAAGCCTAACCCTAACCCTCAACCTAAACCTAACACTCACGCTCAACGTAACCCTAACCCTTAACCTCACCTTAACCCTAAACCTAACCCGAACACTAATTCTCACCCAGACCCCAACCCTACCTCTAACACTCACGCTAACCTTAACCATCATCCTCAGCCTCACCCTAAACCTAACCCTAACACTAACTCTCACACTAACCCTAACATTAGACTCACCCTAACCCTAACACTAAAAACCTCACCCTAACCCTGACACTAACCCTCACCCTCACCCTCTCAGTAACCGTAACCCTAAGCCTAACCCTAAAAATAACCCTAACCCTAACCCTAATCCTAAATCTCACCCTCACCCTAAACCTAATCCTAACACTAACCCTCACCCTAACCCTAATCCTCATCCTTACCATAACACTAACCCTCATCCTAACCCTCACCCTAAACCTAAACCTCACCCTAACACTAACCCTAACCTTCACCCTCACCCTAGCCCTCACCCTAACCCTAATCCTAACCCAAATCCTCATCCTAAACCTCACCTTAACCCTAACCCTAAACCTCACCCTAATCCTAAGCCTAACCCTAAACCTCAACCTAACCCTAACCCTCAGCTCACCTTAACCCTAACCCTAACCTTCACCCTAACCCTAAACTTAACCTGAACACTAACTCTCAACCTAATCCTAACCCTAAACCTCACCATAACCCTAAAACTCACCTTCAGTGTAACCCTAAGCCTAGCCCTAAACCTTACGCTAACCATCACACTCACCCTAAACCTTACCCTAATCCTATTCCTAACCCTAACCCTAACCCTCACCCTCAGCCTCAAATTAACCCTAACTCTTACCCTAAACCTCACCCACAACCTAACCCTAAACCTAACCCTAACCGTAAACCTCACCCTAACCCTCACCCTAAACATAACCCTCACCCTAGCCCTCACCCTAACCCTAATCCTAACCCTACCCTCAATCTAACCCTCACCATAACCCTAACACTAACCCTCACCCTAAACCTAACCCTCACCCTCAGCCTAACCCTAAGCCTAACCCTAAACATAAACCTAACCCTCACACTCACCCGCACACTCACCCTAACTCTAAACTTCACCCTAACACTAACCCTCACCCTACCGCTCCCCCTAACTCTATATGTAACCCTAAACCTCACCCTCACCCTAACCCAAACCCTAACCGTAACCCTAAACCCCATCCTAACCCTAACCCAAACCCTAACCCTAACCATCACCTAAAACAAATCCTCACCTGCACCCTCACCCTCAGCCTAAACCTAAGCCTAAGCCTAACCCTAACCCTAACCTGCACACTCACCCTCACCTTAACCCTAACTCTAACCCTAACACAAACTCTAAACCTCACCCTAACCCTAACCCTAACCCTCACCCTCGCCCTCACAGTAACCTGAATCCTGAACCTAACCGTAAAAATAACCCTAACGCTAATCCAAACACTCACCCTAACCATAACCCTCAACCTAAACCATTCCCTCACCCTAACACTTACCTTCACACTAACACTAACCCTAACCCTAACCCTAACCCTCACACTAACACTAAACCTCACCCTCATTCTAACCCTAACATTAACCCTAAGCCTCACCCTAACCCTAACCCTCACCCTAACCTTAACTCTACCCCTAAACCTCACCCTCACTCTACCCCTAACTCTAACCCTAACCCTAACACTGAACCTCACCCTAAACCAAACCCTAACCCTCAGCCTCAACCTCATGCTCAGCCTAAGCCTAAGCCTAAGCCTAACCCTTACCCCAAACCTCACCCTCACCCTAACCCTTACCCTAATCCTAATCCTAACCCTAAGCCTAACCCTAATATTCACATTAACCCTAAACTTCACACTCACCCTCATCCTCAGTGTAAGCCTAAGCCTAACCCTAACCCTAACTATAACACTCACACTCACCCTAACCTTTACAATAATCCTAATCCTAAACCTAAGCCTAACCCTCACCCACACCCTAACCCTAACACTAACACTAACCCTAATCCTCACCCTCAGCCTCACCCTAAAACTAAATCTAACACTAAACCTTACCCTCAAACTTAAACGTAACCCTAAACCTCACCCTAACCCTCACCCTAAACCTCACCCTCACCCTAGCCCTTACCCTAACCCTAATCCTATTCCTAATACTCATCCTAACCCTCCCCCTAACCCTAACCCTAACCCTCACCCTAACCCTAATTCTAACCCTAACCATAACACTAAAAACCTATCCCTCTCCCTCACCCTCACCATAACCCTAACCCTAACAATAACATTAACCCTAACCCTAATCCTAACCCTTACCCTAACCCTAAGCCTAACCCTAACCCTCAACTTAGCCCTAACCATCACCCTTACTGTAACCCTAACCCTCATCCGAACCCTCACCGTAAACCTAACCCTAACTCGAAACCTCACCCTAACACTAACCCTAACCCTCACCCTCACCCTAGACCTCACCCTAACCCCAATCCTAACCCTAATCCTCATCCAAACCCTCACCATAACCCTAATCCTAAACCTCACCCTAACCCTAAACCTAACCCTAACCGTCAAACTAACCCTAACCCTAAACCTAACCCTAACCCTAACCCTATACCTCACCCTAACCCTAAACTTAACCTGAACCCTAACTCTCACCCTAAAACTAACCCTAACCATCACCCAAACCCTAACCCTCACCCTCACCCTCAATTTCAGTGTAACCCTAAGGAGAGCCCTAATCCTAACCGTAACCCTCACACTCACCCTAACCCTTACCCTAATCCTAATCCTAACCCTAACTCTAACCCTCACCCTCAGCCTCACCTTAACCCAAATTCTAACCCTAAACCTCATCCTCACCCTAACCCTAACCCTAAACCTCACCTAACCCTAACCCTATACCTTACCCTTACAATAGTCCTCAACCTAACCCTAATCCAACACTAACCCTCATCTTAACCCTCCCCATAACCCTAACCCTTACCCTCACCCTAAACGTAATCCTCACCCACACCATCACCCTCAGCCTAACTCTAATCCTATCCCTAACCCTAACACTCACACTACCCCTAACCCTAAACCTAAACCTCACTCTGACCCTAAACCTCACCCTCAACCTCACCCTCAGCCGAACTCTAAGCCTAATCCTTACCCTAACCCTAACCCTCACACTCCCCCTAACCCTAACCCTAATCCTAATCCTAACCCTAAACCTAACCCTCACCCTCAACCTAACCCTCAACTTAAGCCTAACCATAACATTAATCCTAACCCCAACCCTCGACCTAACCCTCCAACTAACCCTAAATATAACCCTAAAACTCACCCTCACCCTAACCCTAATCCTAACCCTAACCCTAAACCTCACCCTAACCCTAAACCTAACCCTCACCCTCACCGTCACCCTCACCATAACTCAAATGCTAACCCTAAAAATAACACTAATCCTAACCCTAAACCTAACCCTAACCCTAACCCTAATGCTGAAACTCACCCTCACCCTAACCCTAATCCTAACCCTAACCCTCACCTTAATGTAACCCTCAAACTCAACATAACCCTAACCATCATCCTAACCCTCACCCTAACCCTAAACCTAACCCTAAATCTTACCCTAACAGTAAACCTAATCATCAACCTAGCCCTCACCCTAATCCTAATCATAACCCTATTCCTCATCCTTAACCTCACCCTAACCCTTACCCTAACCCTCACCCTAACCCTAACCCTTACCCTCAGCCTGACCCTAACCCCACCCTCAGCCTAACCCTAAGCCAAACCCTAACCCTAACCCTAACCCTCACACTAACCCTAACCCTTACCCTAATCCTAATCCTAACCCTAAGCCTAACCCTCACCATCACCCTAAAACTCACCCTAACCCTAACAATAACACTAATCTTAACCCTTAACCTCAACCTCAGCCTCACCCTTACCCTAACTCTAACCCTAAATCTCACCCTCAACCTAAACCTAACCCTAACCCTAAACCTCACACTAACCCTAACCCTAAACCTCACCCTCACCCTAGGCCTTACCCTAACCCTAATCCTAACCCTCATCCTAACCCTCACCCTAACACTCACTCTAACCCTCACCCTAACCCTAATCCTAACCCTAACCCTCACTCTACCCCTAACCCTCACCCTTTACCTTAACCCTAACCTTCATCCTAACCCTCACCCTAACCCTAACCCTAAACCTTACCCTAACACTAACCCTAACGCTCAAATTCAACCTCAGCCTCACCCTTACCCTAACTCTAAAACTAAACCTCACGCTCACCATAACCCTTACCCTAATCCTAATCCTAATCCTAAGCCTAACCCTAACATTCATCCTAACCCTAAACTTCACCCTCAACTTCACCATCAGTCTAATCCTAAGCCTAACCCTAACCCTAACACTAACCCTCACACTCACCCTAACCTTTACCGTAATCCTAATCCTAAGCCTAAGCCTCACCTTCACCCTCACTCTCACCCTAAACCTAACACTAACCCTAACCCTAACCCTCACCCTCAGCCTCACCCTAAACCTAACTCTAACACTATAATTTAACCTCACCCTAACCCAAACCCTAAACATAAACCTAATCCTCACCCTAACCCTAACCCTAAACCTCATCCTCACCCTAGCCCTTACCCTAACCCTAATCCTATCCCTAATCCTCATCCTAACCCTCCCCCTAACCCTAATGCTAACCCTCACCCTAACCCTAATTCTAACCCTAACACTAACACTAAAAACCTCACTCTAAGCCTAACCCTAACCCTCATCCTCACCCTCACTGTAACTGTAATCCTAACCCTAACAATAACATTAACCCTAACCCTAATCCTAACCCTCACATTCACCCTAACCTTAACCGTTACCCTAACCCTAACAATAACATTAACCCTAACCCTCATCCTAACCCTCACCCACACCCTAACTCTAATGCTAACACTAACCCTCACCCTAAAACTAACCCTAACCCTAAACCTCACCCTAACACTAACCCTAACCCTCAACCTTACCCTAGCCCTCACCCTAACCCTAATCCTATCCCTAACCCTCATGCTAACCCTCACACTAACCCTAAGGATAAACATCACCCTAAGCCTAATACTCATATCCACCCTTACCCTCAGCCTAACCCTAAGCCTAAGCCTAAGCCTAACCCTAACCCTCACACTCACCCTCACCCTAACACTTATCCTAACCCTAATCCCAACCCTAACCCTAAACCTCAACCTAACCCTCACCCTATACCTAATGCTAACCCTAACACTAACCCTAAACCTGACCCTCAACCTAACCCTCCCCCTCAACCTAACTCTAACCCTAAACCTCACCCTGACCCTATCCCTAATCCTAACCCTAAGCCTAAACCTCACCCTAACCCTAAACCTAACCCTCACCCTCTCCCTCACCCTTACCCAAACCGAAAGTCAAAACCTAACCCTAACATTAACACTAATCCTAATCCTAAAACTAACCCTAACCCTAACCCTAACCTTCACCCACAGCCTCACCCTCACTGCAAATATAACAGTAACCATAACACTTACAACAACCCTAACCGTAATCCTAACCATGATCCACTCCCTAACCCTAATCATAACCCTAACCATCACGCTAACATTAACCCTCACCCTCACTGAAACCTTAACCCTCATCTTAACTCTCACCCTAACCCTAAGCCTAACCCTCACCCTAAACCTTAACCTCACCCTAATCCTAACACTAAGCCTAACCTAAACCTCACCCTAACCCTCACCCTCAGCCTAATCCTAACCCAAACCCTAATCCTCAACCTAACCCTCACTCTAACCCTAACCCTAACAATAAACCTCACATTAACCCTAACACTGAACCTAACCCTAACCCAAAACCTCACCCTAACCCTGATGCTAACTCTAACCCTCACCATTACCAGAACCCTAAACCTAACCATAAACCTCCCCTTAAGGCTAACTCTAACCCTAAACCTAACCCTAACCCTCACCCTAACCCTAACCTTCAACTTCACCCTCACCCTCAGCCTAACCCTAAGCCTAACCCTAACACTAACCCTAACCCTCACACTCACCCTCACCTTAACCCTAATCCTAAACTTACCCTATCCGTAAACCTAACCCTCACCCTAACCCTCACCCTAAGCCTAACCCTACCACTAACCCTAACCCTAACCCTCACCCTAACCCTCACCCTTACCCTAACTCTAACCCTAAACCTCAACTTCACCGTAACCCTAAATCTAACCCTAACCCTAACCCTAAATCTCACCCTAACCCTAAGCCTAAACCTCACCCTCACCCTCAACCTCACCATAAACATAAACCTAACCCTAAAAATAACCCTAACCCTAACCCTAAACCTCACCCTAACCATAACCCTCACCCTAACGCTAAACCTCACCCTAACATTTACCCTCACCCTAACACTAACCCTCACACTAAACCTAAACCTCACCATAACCCTAAACATCACCCTAACCCTAACCCTAACCCTAACCCTCACCCTAAACCTAATTCTAACACTAACCCTCACCCTAACCCTAACCGTCATCCTCACCCTAACATTCACCCTAACCCTAACCCTCACCCTTACCGAAACACTCGCCCTCAGACTAACCCTCACCTTTAACCTTAACGACACCCTCAAACTAACCCACACACTAACCATAAACTTAACCTCAACCCTAACTCTCACCCTAACCCTAACCCTAACACTCACCTAACACTAACCCTCATCTTTACCCTCAACCTCAGCCTAACCCTAAGCCTAAACCTAATCCTAATCCTAACCCTCACACTCACCCTTTCATTAACCCTAATCCTAAACCTCACCCTCACCCTACCCCTCACCATAACCCTAATCCTAAACCTAACCCTCACCCTAACCCTAACACACACCCTCAGCCTAACCCTCACACTAACTCTAACCCTAACACCAGCCCTAACAATAAGCCTCGGCCTAACCCTCACCCTAAACCTATCTCTAACGCTCAACCTCAAACTCACACTGACCCTAAACCTAACCCTAACACTAAACCTCACCCTAACACTAACCATAAACCTCACCCTCACCCTAACCCTCACCCTAACCCTGATCCTAAACCTAACCCTCATCCTAAACCTCACCCTCACCCTAACCTTAACCCTCACCCTAACCCTAACCCTTACCCTCAACCTAACTCTCAGACTAACCCTAAGCCTAACCCTAAGCCTAACCCTAACCCACTCACTCACCGTCAACCTAACCCTAATCCTAACCATAACCCTAACCCTAAATCTCACACTAACCCTAAACATAAAATTAACCCTAACCCTAACCCTCATCCTAACCCTCACCTGAACCCTAACTCTAAACCTAAACCTCAACCTTACGCTAACCCTAACTCTAACGGTAACCGTAAACCTCTCCCTAACCCTAACTCTCACTCAAACCCTCACCGTAACCCTAACCCTCACCCTAACCATAACCCTCACCCTAAACCTAACCCTCACCCTAAACCTTACCCTCCCCCTAAACATAACCCTCACCCTAACCCTAACCCTCACCCTAACCAAAACCCTCATCCTAATCCTAACCCTCTCCCTAACACTTACCCTCACCCTAATACTATCGCTCATTATAACACTAACCATCACACTAACCCTACCTCTCACCCTAACCCTAAACCTCACCCTAACCCTAACCGTCAGCATCACCCTAGCCCTCACTCTAACCCTATTCTAACCCTAACCCTCACCCTAGTCCTAAACCTCATCCTCACCCTAAACTCACACTAGTGCTAACCCTAATCCTCAATCTAACCCTCACCCTTACCCTAACCCTCACCCTAACCCTTACCCTAACGTCACCCTAATCCTAACCCTCACCCTTAGGGGAACACTCACCCTCACCCTAACCCTCACCTTTACTCTTACCATCACGCTCATCCTAACCCTAATCCTAACCCTAACCCTCATCCTAACACTCAACCTAAACCTAACCCTGTCCATCACCCTAACCCTAACCCTCAGCCTCACCCTCAGCCTAACCCTAGGACTAAGCCTAACCCTAAACCTAAACCTCACCCTCACCCTAGCCCTCAGCCTAAACCTAATCCTAACCCTAACCCTCATCCAAACCCTCACCCTAACCCTAACCCTAACCATCACCCAAAACCTATTCCTCACCCCCAACATCACCCTCAGCCTAACACTAACCATAACCCTCACCCTCAGTCTCACCCTCACCGCAAACTTAACCCAAACCAAAAACCAAAACACTAACAATTACCCTAACCCTCAACTAAGCCTAACCCTCAAACTAAACCTAACCCTAATCCTAACCCTAACCCTAATCCTAAACCTAACCCTAATCCTCAGCCACACCCTCATCCTAACCCAAATCCTAACCCTAACCCTCACCGTAACCCTAAGTCTAAGCCTAACCCTAACCCTAAAGCTCACACTCTCCCTCACCCTAACCCTGATCCTAAACCTAACCCTATCCCTAACACTAACCCTCACCCTAACACAAACCCTAGCCCTCACCCTAACCCTAATCCTCACCCTAACCCTCACCCTCATGCTCCGCCTAAGCCTAAGCCTAAGCCTAAACCTAAGCCTAACCCTAACCCTCACACTTACCCTAACAATAACACTAACACTAACTCTAACCCTAAAACTAACCATCACACTAGCCCTAACTCTAACCCTAACCCTAAACCTAAACCTAATCCTATCTCCAAGCCTAAACCTCAACCTTACCCTTACCCTAACAGTAACCGTAACCGTAACCCTAACAATACCTTAACCCTAACCCTAACACTCACCCTAACCATAACCCTAACGCTAACCCTAACTCTCACCCTAACACAAACCCTAACCCTAACACTAACACTCACACTAACCCTAACCATCACCCTAACCCTAAACCTCACCCTAACACTAACCCTAACCCTCATCCTCACGCTAGCCCTGACCCTAACCCTAATTCTAACCCTAACCCTCACCCTAAACCTCATCGTCACCCTAAACCTCACACTACCCCTAACCCTAATCCTCAATCTAACCCTAACCCTAACCCTTACACTAACCCTCAACCTAAACCTAACCCTCACCCTTACTGTAACCCTCAGGCTCATACTAACCCTCACTCTAACCCGAACCCTCATCCTAAAACTCATCCTAAACCTAACCATATCCATCACCATAACACTAACCCTCACCCTGACCATCACCCTCAGCCTAAACCTATGCCTAAGCCTAAACCTAACCCTAACCCTCACTGTCAACCTAGCCCTCACCCTAACCCTAATCCTACCCCTAAACCTCATCCTAACCCTCACCCTAACCCTAAGGCTAACCATCACCCTAAGCCTAATACTCACCCCCACCCTCACACTCACCCTAACCCTAAGCCTAACACTCACCCTAACCCTAACCCACACCCTCATCTAAACCTCATCCTATCCCTAACCCTAACCCTAATGCTCACAGTCACCCTAACCCTAACCCTCAAACTCACCTCACACTCAGCTTAAACCTAAGCCTAACCATAACCCTAAACCAAACCCTCACAATCACCCTCACCCTAAGCCTAACCCTAAACCTAATCCTAACCCTCACCCTCACCTTCACCCTAACCTTAACCCTAACCCCAACCCTCAACCGAAACCTCACCCTCAACCTCACCCTAACCCTCACCCTCAACCTAAACATCACCCTAAACCTAACACTCACCCTAACTCTTAGCCTAACCCTCACCCTAACCCTAAACCTCACCCTCACCCTCACCCTCAGGCTCACCCTAACCCTAATCCTAACCCTAACCCTCACCCTCATCCTCAAACTAAACCTATCCCTAACCCTAACCCTCACCCTAACCGTAACCTCTAACCTAAGCCTAAGCCTCAACATAACCCTAAAACTAACCCTAACCCTAACCCTAATCCTCACTCTCACCCTCAACCTAAGCCTAAGCCTATCCCTAACCCTCACACTCACCCTTACCCTAAAACTAAGCCTAAGCCTCACCCTCACCCTCAACCTCAACCTAAACCTAACCCAAACACTCATCCGAAACTTCACCCTCACACTCACACTAACACTCAACCTCACCCTAAACATCACCCTAACCCTAACCCTCACCATAACCCTAACCCTCACATTAACCCTAACCCTCAATCTAACCCTAACCCTCAACCTAACCCTTACCCTCACCCTAACACTAAGACTAATCCTAACTTGAACCCTCACAGTAACCCTAAACCTCACCCTAACCCTAACCCTCACAGTAAACCTAACCCTCACCCTAACCATAACCCTACACCTCACCCTACCCCTCACTCAAACCCTAACCCCAACCCTAACCCTCACCCTCAACGTCACCCTAACAATCACCCTAACCCTAACCCTCACCCAAACCCTAACTCTCACACTCTCAAGAACACTCATTCTAACTCTAACACTCACCCTCAAAATAAACATAACCCTAACCCTAACCCTCACCATAACCGTAACCCTAACCCTCACACTAACAGTAACCCTAACCTCACCCTCACTCCAACCCTCACACTTAACTTATCCTCACCCTAACCCTAACCCTCACACTAACCCTAACCTTAACTCTAACCCTACACCTCACCCTACCTCTAACCCTTACCCTCACCATAAACCTAACCCTTACCCTCACCCTCACCCTAACCCTCACCGTAGCATTAACCCTCATCCTAACACTAACACTTATCCATACCTTAACCTTCAATGTCACCCTCACCCTAACACTCACCCTCATTCTACACATCACCCTAAACATAACCCTCACCCTAACCCTAACCCTATCACTTACCTTAACCCTAACAATCACCCTAACCCTCACCCTAACCCTAACTTCCAACCTAACACTAACCCTAACCCTAACACTAACCCTCACACTAACCCTAACCATCACCCTAACCCTAAACCTAACCCTAACACTAATCCTAACCCTCACCCTAACCCTAGCCCTCACCCTAACCCTAACCCTCATCCTCACCCTAAACCTAACACTAACCCTAACACTAATCCTCAATCTATTCCTCACCCTCACCATAACACTTTCCCTAACCCTCACCCTAACCCTAACCCTCAACCTTACCGTAACCCTCACCCTTGGCCTAAACCTCACCTTTATCCTTACCGTTACCCCCACCGTAAACCTCACCCTAAACCTAACCCTCACCCTAACCCCCACCCTAAACATAACTCTACACCTAAACCTCATCCTCACACTAACCCTAACTCTAAGCATAACCCTAACACTAAATGTCACCCTAACCCTAACCCTCACACTCACCCTCACAGTAAACGTAACCCTAACCCTACCCTAAAAATAACATCTTATCCTAACCCTTAACCTCATCCTCACCTAAACCTCACACTTAACTGAACCCTCATTGTAACTCTAACCCTAATCGTCACCCTCACCGTCACCCTCACGCTAACCCTAACCCTAACCCTCACCCTAACCCTAAACCTCACCCTAATCCTGACCTTAATCCTCACCTGCACCCTCACCCTAACCCTAAACCTAACCCTCACCCTAACCCGAAGGCTAACTGTAACACTCACCCTAACCCTCACGCTATCACTTACCCACACCACAAACCTAACCCTAAATTTAACCCTCACCCTCACCCTAAACCTCACCCTAACCCTAAACCTAATCCTAACGCTCACCCTCACCCTAACCCTCACCCTCACCCTAACCCTCATCATAACCCTAATCCTCACCCTCACCCTCACCCTAACCGTAACCCTCACACTAAACCTAACCCTCACCCTAAACCTAACCCTACAGCTCACCCTAAACCTCAACCTAAACTTAACCCTAACCCTAAACTTCACCCTCACGCTGGCCCTCACCCTAACCCTAATTCTAACCCTAACCATCAACCTAACCCTCATCGTCACCCTAAACCTCACACTACCCCTAACCCTAATCCCATATCTAACCCTAACCCTAACCCTTACACTAACCCTCAACCTAAACCTAACCCTCACCCTTACTGTAACCCTCAGGCTTATACTAACCGTCACCCTAACACGAACCCTCATCCTAACCCTCACCCTAAACCTAACCATATCTATCACCATAACACTAACCCTTACCCTCACCATCACCCTCAGCCTAAACCTATGCCTAAGCCTAAACCTAACCCTAACCCTCACTTTCAACTTAGCCCTCACCCTAACCCTACTCCTACCCCTAACCCTCATCCTAACCCTCACCCTAACCCTAAGGCTAACCATCACCCTAAGCCTAATACTCACCCCCACCCTCACCCTCACCCAAACCCTAAGCCTAACACTCACCCTAACCCTAACCCTCACCCTCATCTAACCCTCATCCTATCCCTAACCCTAACCCTACTGCTCACAGTCACCCTAACCCTAACCATCAAATTCACCTCACCCTCAGCTTAAACCTAAGCCTAACAATAACCCTAACCCTAACCCTCACAATCACCCTCACCCTAAGCCTAACCCCAACCCTAAACCTAACCCTCACCCTCACCTTCACCCTAACCTTCACCCTAACCCAAACCCTCAACCGAAACCTCACCCTCAACCTCACCCTAATCCTCACCCTCAACCTAAACATCACCCTAAACCTAACGCTCACCCTAACCCTTAGCCTAACCCTCACCCTAACCCTAAACCTCACCCTCAAAATCACCGTAACCTCTAACCTAACCCTAAGCCTCAACATAACCCTAAAACTAACCCTAACCCTAAACCTTACCCTAACCCTAACCCTCACCCTCACCCTCAAGCTAAGCCTAAGCCTATCCCAAACCCTCACACTCACCCTTACCCTAAAACTAACCCTAAGCTTCATCCTCAAAGTCAACCAAAACCTAAACCTAACCCAAACACTCATCCGAACCGTCACCCTCACACTCACACTAACCCTCAACTTCACCCTAAACATCACCCTAACCCTAACCCTCACCATAACCCTAACCCTCACATTAACCCTAACCCTGAATCTAACCCTAACCCTCAACCTAACCCTTACCCTCACCCTAACACTAAGACTAATCCTAACTTGAACCCTCACAGTAACCCTAAACCTCACCCTAACCCTTACCCTCACAGTAAACCTACCCCTCACCCTAACCCTAACCCTACACCTCACCCTACCCCTCACTCTAACCCTAACCACAAACCTAACCCTCACCCTCACCGTCACCCTAACACTCACCCTAACCCTAACCCTCACCCAAACCCTAACTCTCACACTCTCAAGAACACTCATCCTAACTCAAACACTCACACTCAAAATAAACATAACCCTAACCCTAAACTTCACCATAACCGTAACCCTAACCTTCACACTAACAGTAACCCTAACCCTCACCCTCACTCCAACCCTCACACTTACCTTATCCTCCCCCTAACCCTAAACCTCACACTAACCCTAACCTTAACTCTAACCCTACCCCTCACCCTAACTCTAACCCTAACCCTCACCATAAACCTAACCCTTACCCTCACACTCACCCTAACCCTCACCGTAACATTAACCCTTCCCTAACACTAACCCTCATCCATATATTAACCTTCACTGTCACCCTCACCCTAAACATAACCCTCACCCTAACCCTAACCGTATCACTTACCTTAACCCTAACACTCACCCTAACCCTCACCCTAACCCTAACTTCCAACCGAAAATTAACCCTGACCCTAACCCTAATGCTAACCCTCACCCTAACCCTAAACCTCACCTGACCCTTACCCTCACTCAAACCCTAACCCTCACACTATCCCTAACCCTCACCCTAAACCTAAAACTACCCCTCACCCTAACCCTCACTCTAACCCTAACCCCAACCCTAAACCTCACCCTCACTGTCACCCTAACACTCACCTTAACCCTCAACCTTACCCTCACCCTAACCCTAACCCTAACCCTAACCCTCACCCCCACACTAACCCTCACCCTAAACCTTAACCTCATCCTCACCCTAACCATAAACCCTACCCTAACCCTAACCCTAACCCTAAAACTCACCCTAGCCCTCACCCTAACCTTAATTCTAACCCTAATCCTAAACCTCATCCTCACCCTAAACCTCATATTAACCCTAAACCTAATCCTCAATCTAACCCTCACCCTAACCCTAACCCTACCCCTTATCCTAACCCTCACCTTAACCCTAACCCTAACCCTCACCCCAACCCTCACCCTAAACCTCACCATCACCCTAAATCTGACCCTAACCCTAACAATAACCCTAACCCTCACCAGAATCCTAACCCTCACCCTGACCCTAACCCTCACCCTAACCCTAACCCTAATCCTAAGCCTAACCCTCAGCCTAACGTTCACCCTAACCCTAAGGATAACCCTAACTCTAACCCTCACCCTAACACTCACTCTAACCCTAACCCTCACCATAACCCTAAAACTCACCCTAATCTTAACCCTTAACCTCATCCTAACCCTCACCCTCACCCTACACCTCAACCTAAACCTTATCCTAACCTTCACCCTAATCCTAACCATCACCCTTAGGGGAACACTCACCCTCAGCCTAACCCTCACATTTACTCTTATGGTCATGCTCACCCTAACCCTCACTCTAACCCTAACCCTCATCCTAACACTCACCCTAACCCTAACCCTATCCATCACCCAAACATTAACCCTCACCCTTACCCTAACACTCAGCCTAACCCTATGCCTAAGCCTAACCCTAACCCTAACCTTCACCCTCACCCTAGCCCTAACCCTAAACCTAATCCTAACTCTAACCCTCACCCTAACCCTAACCCTAACCACCAACCAAAACCTATTTCTCACCTCCACCCTCAGCCTAACCGTAAGCCTAAGCCTAACCCTAACCTTAACCCTCAACCTCACCCTAGCCCGCACCCTAACCCTAATCCAAACCATAAGCCTCATCCTAACCCTCATCCTAAACCTAACCCTAAACCTCAACCTAACCCTAACCATAACCCTCAACCTAACCCTAACCCTCACCCTCACCGTAACCCTAACCCTAAACCTCACCCTAAACCAAAACCTAACCCAAACCCTAAACCTCACCCTAAACCTAACCCTAAACGTAACCCTCACCCTAGACCTCACCCTAACCCGAATCCTAACCCTATACCACATCCTAACCCTCACCTTAACCCTAACCCTCACCCTCCACCTCAGCCTAAAACTAAGCCTAAGCCTAACCCTAACCCTAACCCTCACACTCACCCTCATCCTACCCTTAATCCTAAATCTAACCCTATCCCTAACCCTAACCCTCACCCTCACCCTAGCCCTAAAGCTAAACCAAATCCTAACCCTAACCCTCATCCTAAACCTCACCCTAACCCTAACGCTAACCATCACCCAAAACCTATTTCTCACACCCACCCTTACCCTCAGCCTAACCCTAAGCCTAAGCCTAACCCTAACCCTAACTCTCACGCTCACCCTAGCCTGCACCCTAACCGTAATCCAAACCATAAACCTTACCCTCACCCTAACCCTAACCCTCAACCTCACCGTAAGCCTAAACCTAAGCCAAACCCTAACCCTAACACTAATCCTCACACCCACCTTCACCCTAACCCTAATCCTAATCCCACCCCTAACCCTACCTGTCACCCTAACCCTAACCCTCACCCTAACCATAAAACTAACACTGACCGTAAACCTAACCCTCACCCTACCCTAACTCTAAACCTAAACCTCAACCTCATCCTAAGCCTAAGCCTAATCCTAACCCCAAACCTCAACCTAAACATAACCCTAAACCTCAAGTTCATCCTAACCCTCATCCTAATCCTCACCCTAACCATCACCTTAACTCTAAGCCCCACCCTCAACCTCACCCTCAGCCTAACTTTAAGCCTAACCCTAACACTCATCCCAACCCACACACTCACCCACACCCTAACCCTTATCCTAATCCTAACCTTAACAATAACCCTAAGCCTAACACTAACCCTCATCAGAAACATAACCCTTACCCTATCCCTAACCCTCACCCTAACACGCTCAATCTAACACTAACCCTTACTCTAACACTAACCCTCATACTAACCCTAACCCTAAACCTCACCCTAACCCTAACCCTAAACTTCAACCTAACCAAGCCCTCACCCTAACCCTAATTCTAACCCTAAGCCTCAACCTAACCATAACCCTCATCCTCACCCCAAACCTCACATTAACCCTAAACTTAGTCCTCAATCTAACCCTCACCCTAACCCTAACCCGAACCCTTAACTTAACCCTCAACCAAACCCTAACCCTCACCCTTATCGTAACCCTCACCCGCAGCCTAACCCTCACCTTTACCCTTACAATCACCCTCACACTAACCCTCACCCTTACCCTAACCCTCACCAAAGCCCTCACCCAACCCTAACCCTAACCCTCACCCTCACCCTCACTCTCATCGTAATACTAACCCTATCACTATTCCTAACCCTAAACCTCATCCTCACCCTAACCGTCACCCTAATTCTTTTTTTTTAATTTAATTTTATTTTATTTGAGAACATACTGTACAGAGGGGCTACAATTACATGGGCAGGATAATGCATACATTTCTTACCAAGCATTGCAGCCTCCTCCTTTGTTTACCCTTCACTTCCCTTCCCCGCCTCCCTCCTCCCCCCACCCAATTATACCCCCCTCCCCCACCCAATTATACCCCCCTCCCCCCCACACCGACATTGTAAAGCTGGTTTTGACATGACATTTTGTACTTCTCATTGTTGCAACAGGTCCACCTGAATCCTTAAACGACTTGTTTGTCCCCATCTCCTCCACATGTTATACTGACATCAAATATAGTGAAAGCGGGGGTTACACTGTGGGGGAGGGACATACAAAGCAACATCACCCTAAACCTCACCTTCACCCTCACCCTCAGCCTCAGCCTAAGCCTAAGCCTAACCCTAACCCTAAACCTAACCCTCACCCTTACCGTCAACCTCAACGTAACTCTAACCCTAAACCTAACAATAACACTAATCCTAACCCTAAACCTAACCTTAACACTAACCGTAACCCTAATCCTAACACTCACCCTCACCCTAACCCTAATCCTAACCCTAACCCTCACACTAACCTTCACCCTCACCCTCATTGTAACCCTAACCTTCATCCAAAACCTCACCCTAACCCTAAACCTAACCTTAACCCAAAACCAAACCCTAACACACACACTCACCCTCACCCTAACTCTAATCCTAACCCTAACCCTATAACCCTGAACGTCGCCCTAACTCTCACACTAACCCTAACCCTAACACTAACACTAACCCCAAACCTCAACCTAACCCTCACCCTAACCCTAACTCTAACCCTCACCCTAACCCTCACCCTCACCTTCACTGTAACTGTAACCGTAACCCTAACCCTAACAATAAACCTAACCCAAACCCTAACCCTCACTCTAACCATAACGCTCACCCTAACCCTAAACCTCACACTAACCCTAACCCTAACCCTAACCCTCACCCTCACCCTAGCCCTCACCCTAATTCAAACCCTCACCCTCAACCTAACCGTAACCCTTACCTGAACCCTAAACCAAACCCTAACCCTCAACCTTATCTTAAACTTCACCATAAGCCTAAACCTCACCTTTACCATTAACATAATCCTCACCCTAACCCTAAACCTCATTCTAACCGTCAACCTAAGCATCACCCTAAACCTAACCCTCAACCTCAAACACACACTCAGACTAAGCCTAAGCCTAATACTAAGCCTTACCCTAACCCTCACCCTAGCCCTCACCGTAACCCTAACCCTAACCCTAACCCACAAACTAACCCTCACCTTAACCCTAACCGTAACCATCACTCTAGTCCTAATCCTCACCCCCACCCTCACCCTCAGCCTAACCCTAGGCCTAAGACTAAACCTATCACTAAACTTCACACTCACCCTACCTTAACCCTAATCCTAACCCTAACCCTAACCCTAACCCTAAACCTCAACCTCACCCTCACCCTAACCCTAATCCTAACCCTAACCCTAAACCTCACACTAACCCTAACACTCACCCTCAACTTCAACCTCACCATAACTTAAACCTAACCCTAATCCTAAACCTAACCCTAAGCCTAACCCTAAACCTCAACATAACCCTCACCTTAACCTTAACCCTAACACTTAGCCTAACCCTAACCTTCGACCTTACCCTCCCCCTAATCCTAAATCTAACTATAAACCTCACCCTCACCCTTACCCTAAACCTCACCCTAACCCTAACCCTAACCCTCACCCTCACCCTCACCCTCACGGTAACTCTAACCCTAACCCTAACAATAAAACTAATCCTAACCCTAAACCTAACCCTAACCTTAACCCTAACCCTAATCCAAAAACTCACCCTAACCCTAACCCTCACCCTAACCCTAACCCTCACCCTCACCATAACCCTAACCCTCACCCTCACCGTGACCGTAACCCTAATCGTAACCCTCACCCTAAGCCTAACCCGAACCTTAAACCTCTTGCTAACACTAACCCTAACCCTCACATTCATTCTAGCCCTCACCCTAACCCTAATCTTAACCCTAATCCTCATCCTACACCTGACCCTAACCCTAACCCTAACTCGCATCCTAACTCTAAACCTAACCCTAACCCTCAACCTAACCCTAACCCTCATGGTCACATTAAACGTAACCTGAACTCTAACTCACACCCTAACCCTAACTCTAACCCTCACCCTAACCCTAAACCTCTCCCTCAGCCTAAACCTAAGCCTAACCCTAACCCTAACACTAACCCTCACACTGACACTAACCCTTACCCTAATCCTAATCCTAACTCTAAGCCTAACACTCAACCTCACCCTAACCCTCACCCTAACCCTAACTCTAATGCTAACACTCACCCAAACCCTAAACCTCACCCTCACCCTAGCCCTCATCCTAACCCGAATCCTAACACTAACACTCCTGCTAACCCTCACCCTAACACTAATCCTAACCCTAACCCTCACCCTCACCCTAACCCTAACCCTCACCCTTACCCTCACCCTCACCCTCAACCTAAGCCTAAGCCTAACCCTAACCCTCAGATTCACCTTAACCCTAACCCTAATCCTAACCCTAATCCGAACCCTAACCCGAACCCTCACCTGAACCCTCACCTTAACCCTAACCCTAACATTAACCCTAAACCTAACCCACACCCTCAGATTCACCCTAATCCTAACTCTAACAATAAACGTCACCCTGACCCTCACCCTAACCCTAACCTTAAACCTAAACCTCACCCTAACCCTAAAACTCAAACTCACCCTCAGCCTAGCCCTCACCTTAACCCTAATCCTAACCCTAAACCTCATCCTAAACCTCCCCATAATCCTAATCCTAACCCTCACCCTAACCCTAAATTTCTCACCCTCAACCTCACCCTCAGCCTCACCCTCAGCCTAACCCTAACTCTAACCCTAACCCTCACCCTAAACCTAACCCTCATCCTCACCCTCACCCTAACTCTAATCCTAACCCTAACCCTAACCCTTACCTTCACACTCACCCTCACTTTAACCCTAATCCTAAACCTAACCCTATCACTAACCCTCACCCCCACAGTAAAACTCACCCTAACCCTTACCCTAACACTAACCCTAACCCTAATCCTAACCGTCACCCTAACCCTAACTCTAACCCTTAACCTCAACCTCACCGTAACCCTAACCCTAACCAAAATCCTAAAGCTCACCCTAAACCTAAACCTTAGCCTAACACTTACCCTCACCCTAACACTAACACTAACCCTAACACTAACCCTCACACTAATGCTAACCTTCACCCTAAACCTAAACCTCACCCTAAATCTAACTCTAACCCTCAACTTCAACTTAGCCCTCACCCTAACCCTAACCCTCATCCTCACACTAAACCTCACACTAACCCTAACACTAATCCTCAATCTAACCCTGTCCATCACACTAACCATAACCCGAAACCTCACCCTTACCTTAAACTTAACCCTCAGCCTAACCCTCACCTTTATTCTTATTGTCACCCTCATCCGAACCCTCACCCTAACCCTAACCCTCATCCTAACCCTCACCCTAACCATAACCCTAACCGTCACTCTAACCCTAACCCTCACCCTCACCTTCAACCTCAGCCTAACACTAAGCCTAAGCCTAAACCTATCCCTAAACCTCACACTCACCCTAGCCCTCACCCTAACCCTAATCCTAACCCTAACCCTCATCCTAACACTAAACCTAACCATAAACTAAACCAGGACTCTCAACCTAAACCTCACCCCCACCCTCACCCTCAGCCTAACCCTAAGCCTAAGCATAAGCCTAACCCTATCCCTAACCCTCACACTCACCCTCACCCTAACCCTAATCCTAACCCTAATCCTAACCCTAAACCTAAACCTCAACTTAAATCTCACCCTAAACCTAACCCTAACCCTAAACCTCACCCTTACCTTAGTCCTCACCCTAACCCTCTCCCCAAACCTAAGCCTCACCCTCACCCAAACCCGAACCTTAACCCTCACCCTAACCCTACCCTTAAAATTAACCCTAAACCTCACCCTAACCCTAACAATAACCCTCACAATCACCCTAGCCCTCACCCTAACCCTAATTGTAACCCTAAACCTCATCCTAACCCTCACCCTAACCCTAACCCTAACCCTCACCCTAACCCTAAACCTAATTCTAACCCTCAAACTAGACCTAACCCTCACCCTCACCATAACACTAACCCTAATACTCAGCCTAACTCTAAACCTAACCCGAACAATAAACCTCGCCCTAACCCTAACCCTAATCCTCACGCTCACCCTAGCCCTCATCCTAAACCTAATCCTAACCGGAACCCTCATGCTGACCCTCACCCTAACCCTAACCCTAACCCTAACCTTAAACCAAGCCCTAATCCTATCCCTCACCCTATCCCTAAACTTAACCCTAACCCTAATCCTCACCCTCACAATAGCCCTCACACTAACCCTTATTCTTAAACCTAACCCTCATCCTAACCCTCACCCTAACCCTAACCTAACCCTAACATTAACCGAACCCTAACCCTCAAACTCACCCTCACCCAAACCTTAATCCTACACCTAACCCTATCCCTAACACTAAACCTGACCCTAAAACTCATGCTAAACCTAACCCAAACACTAACCGTAACACTAACCCTCACACTAACCCTCACCTTAACACAAACTCTAAGCCTAAACCTCACCCTCACCCTAACACTAAACCTCACCCTCAACCTCTCCCTCAGCCCATCACTATGCATAACCCTAACCCTAACACTAACACTCACACTCACCCTCACCCTAACCCTCAGGCTTACCCTAAGACTAAGCTTAAGAATAACCCTAACAATAACCCTCACCCTAACCATAACAATCACCCTAACCCTAACACTCACACTAAGCCTAACACTAACCCTCACCCTCACCCACAGCCTCACCCTAACCCTAACCCTCACCCTGACCCTAACTCTAAGCCTCAACCTCATGCTCTGCCTTAGTTTAATTCTAAGCCTAAGCCTAACCCGAAACCTCACCTAACCCTAAACCGAACACTAATCCTAACTCTAACCCTAAACCTCACCCTCACCCTAACCCTAACCCTAACCCTAACTCTAAACCTCATCCTAACCCTAACACTCACCCTCACCCTAGCCCTCACCCTAACCCTAATCCTAACAATAAATCTCATCCTAACCCTCACCCTAACCCTAACCCTAACCTTCACCCTAACCCTAGCCCTAACCCTAACCCTAACCATCAACCTAATCCTAACCCTCACTCTCACCGTAAACCTAACCCTAACCCTCACCCTAACCGTAAACTTAACTGGAAAACTAACTCTCACCCTAGCCCTAAACCTAACCCTCAGCATAACCCTAACCCTCACCCTCACCATCATCCTCAGCCTAACCCTAAACCTAATCCTAATCCTCACACTCAACCTAACCCTTACCCTAATCCTAATCCTAACCCTAAGCCTAAACCTCACCCTAACCCTAAATCTAACGCTAACCCTAACCCAAACCCTCAAAATCAGCCTTACCCTAACCCTAACTCTAAACCTAAACCTCACTCTCACCCTAATTCTAACCCTAAACCTCACCCTAACCCTAACCCTAACCCTAAACCTCATCTTCACCCTAGCCCTCACCCTCACCCTAATCCTAAGCCTAACCCTCATCCTAACACTCACCCTAACCCTAACCCTCACCCTATGCCTAACCCTCACCCTCAGCCTCAGCCTAAGCCTAAGCCTAAGCCTAACCCTAACAATAACCCTCACACTCACCCTAACCCTTACTCTAATCCTAATCCTAACCCTAACCCTAACCCTCACCCTCACCTTAACCCTAACCCTAACACTAACCCTAAACCTAAACCTCACCCTCAGCCTCAACCTAACCCTAACACTAATCATAATCTCACCCTCAACCTAAACCTAACCCTACACCTCAACCTAATCCTAAACATAAACCTCACCCTCAGCCTAGCCCTCCCCCTAACCCTAATACTAACCCTAACCCTCATCCTAACCCTCCCCCTATACCTACCCTTAACCCTCACCCTCACCCTCACCCTCAGCCTAAGCCTAAGCCTAACCCTAACCCTCACACTCACACTCACCCTAACCCTAACGCTAATCCTAATGCTGACACTAACCCGAAACCTCACCCTCACCCTAACCATCACCATAACCCTAATCCTAATATTAACCCTAAACATAACCCACACCCACAGCCTCACCCTAACGCTTACTCTAACCCTAAATGTCACCCTGACCCTAACTCTAAACCTGATCATAAACCTCACCCTAACCCTAAACCTAAACCTCACCCTTACCCTAGCCCTCACCCTAACCCTAATCCTAACCCTAAACCTCATCCTAACCCTCCCCTTAAACCTAAGCATAACCCTCACCTTAACCCTAACTTTCTCACCCACAATCTCACCCTCAGCCTAACCCTAAGCCTAACCCTAACACACAAACTCACCCTAAGCCTAACCCTAAGTCTAACCCTCAACCTAACCCTAACCCACACACTTACGCTCACCATAACCCTAATCCTAAACCTAACCCTAACCCTCTCCCTCCCCCTAACACTCACCGTAACCCTAACCCTAACACTAACCCTAACCCTAACCCTCAACCTAACCCTCACTCTAACCCTGACTCTAACCCTAATCCTCACACTCACACTAACCCTAACTCTAACCCTAATCCAAACCCTAAACCTCACCCCAACCCTAACCCTAACCCTCATCCTCACCGTAACCGTAAATATAAACCTTACCCTAACAATAACCCTAACCCTAACCCTAACAATAAACCTAAACCTAACCCTAACCCTCATCCTAACCATATCCTTCACCCTAACGCTAACCCTCACCCTAACACTTACCCTCACCCTAACTCTAACCCTAACCCTCACACTCACCCTAACCTTTACCCTAATCCTAATCCTAACCCTAAGCCTAACCCTCACCCTCACCCTAACACTCACCCTAACCCTAACTCCCACACTAACCCTAAACCTTACCCTCACCTTCAGCCCCACCCTAACCCTAACTCTAAACTTAATCTCACCCTCACCCTAACCCTAAACCTAACAATAACCCTAACACTAACCCTAACCCTCACACTAACCCTCACCCTAATACTAACCCTAACCCTCACACTCACACTCACCCTAACCCTAAAGCTAACCCTAACACTCAACCTAGCCCAAAACTTCACCCTAACCCTAATCCTTAACCTAATCCTCAACCTAACGCTAAACTTAACCTAAACACTCTCACCCTAACCCTAATCATAACCCTCACCCTAACCCTAACCCTCACCCTAGCCCTCACCCTAAGCCTAACACTAACCCTAACCCTCAACCCAACACTCACCCTAACCTTAAATCTAACCCTACACCTCACCCTCACCTTAAACCTAACTCTAACCCTAACCCAAACCCTAACCCTCAACCTCAACCCAACCCTAACTCTAACCCTCATCCTCACCCTCACCGTAACTGTAACCTTAAACCTAACCCTAACAATAACCCTAACCCTAATCCTAACCCTCACCCTAACCATAACCCTCACCCTAACCCAAACCCTCACCCTAAAACTTACCCTCAACCTGAACCTAACCCTAACCCTAAAGCTAACCCTCACACTAACCCTAACCCTAACCCTAAACCAAAACCTCAACCTAACCCTCACCATCACCCTAACCCTATCACTAACCATAACCCTAAACCTCACCCTCCCTCTTCCCCTAACCCTATATCTAACCGTAAACCTCACCCTCACCCTAACCCTAACCGTAACCCTAAACATCAGCCTAACCCTAACCCTAATCCTCACCCGCACCCTCAACTTCACCATAACTATAACCCTAATCCTAAAAATAACAATAACCCTAACCCTAACCATCACCCTAAACCTAATCCTCACCTCCACCCTCACACTCATCCTAACCCTACGCCTAAGACTAACCCTCACACTAAGCCTCACACTCAACCTCACCCTAAGCCTAAACCTAACCCTCACCCTAACTCTAACACTAACCCTAATCCTAAACCTCACCCTAACCCTCCCCTTAACCATAACTCTCACCCTAAACCTCACCCTCACCCTAAACCTACCCTAACCCTAAACCTCACCCTAAACCTCACCCTAACACTAACCCTCACCCTCACCCTCCACCTCACCTTAACGCTAACTCTAACCCTAACAATAAAACTAACCCTAACACTAACCATAACCCTAACACTAATCCTAACCCTAACCATAACCTTCAGCCTCAGCCTCAACCTAACCGCAATCTTAACCCTAACCATAACACTAACAATAACCCTAACCCAAACCCTAATTCTCACCCCCACCCTCATACTCAGCCTAACCTAAGCCTAACCCTAACCCTAACCCTAACCCTCACCGTAACCCTAACCCTAACCCTAAACCTATACCTAAACGTAAACCTAAATCTAACCCTAACACTAAACCTAACCCTAATCCTCAGCTTCACCCTCGCCCTAACCCTCAGCCTCATGCTCGAACTAAGCCTAAGCCTAAGCCTAAGCATAACGGTACAACTGACCCTAACCCTAACACTAACCCTAACACTAACCCTAAATCTAAACCTAAACCTCACTCTCACCATAACCCTAACTCTAACTCTAAACCTAAACCTAAACCTCATCCTAAACCTAACCCTAACCTTCACCCTCACCCTCACCATAACCCTCAACCTAACCCTAACCCTCACCCTAACACTTACCCTCACCCTAACACAAACACTAACACTAACACTGATCCTCACACTAACCCTAAACATCACCCTAACCCTAAACCTAAGCCTAACCCTAACCCTCACCCTCACCCTAACCCTAACACTCATCCTCCGCCTAAACCTCACCCTAACTCTAACACTAATCCTCAATCTAACCCTCATCCTCACTCTACCCCTAACCCTAAACCTCACCCTAACCCTAACCCTCACCCTTTCAGTAACCCTCACCCTCAGCCTAACCCTCACGTTTACCCTTACCGACAACCCCACCCTAAACCTCACCCTAACACTTAACCTCACCCTCATGCTCAGCCTAAGCCTAAGCCTAAACGTAAACCTGACCCTCATCCTAACCCTAACCCTAACACTAACCCTAGTTCTAAACCTAAACCTAACCCTCACCCTCACCCTCAGCCTGAACCTAAGGCTAACCCTAACCATAATATTAACCCTCACACTCACCATAACCGTCACCCTAACCCTAACCGTAACACTAACCCTAACACCCTAAGCCTCACCCTCAGCCTCACCCTAACCCTAATTATAACCCTAAACCTCACCTTCACCCTAACCCTAACGCTAAACCTAACCCTAACCCTAACACTAACCCTCCCCCTAACACTCAAACTAACCCTAACACTAATCACTAACCCTAACTCTAACACTAACCCTAACAATAAACCTCACCCTAACCCTAACGCTAACCCTCACCCAAACCCTAACCCTCACCCAAACCCTAACCCTCACCCTAACCCTAAGCCCAACAATTACCCTAACCCTATCCCTCACACTAATCCTAACAATAACCCTAATCCTAATTCTAACACTAACCCTATCCCTCCCCCTCACCCTAACCCTAACCCTAATATTAAACCTAACCCTAACCCTCACCTTCAACCTCACCCTCAGCCTAACCTTAAGCCTAACCCTAAACCTAAACCTAACATACACACTCACCCTTACCCTAACCCTAATCCTCACCCTAACCCTAACCCTAACCCTAACCCTCCCCCTAACTCTCACCCTCACCCTAACCCTAACACTAAACCTAACCCTAACACTAAACCTAACCATCACCCTAACCCTAACTCTAACCCTAAATCTCACCCTCACCCTAACCCTAATTCTAACCGTAAACCAAACCCTAAACCTCACCCTATCCCTAAACCTAACCCTAACCCTAACATTCACCCTAACCCTAACTCTAATCCTAAAACTCCCCCTCCCCCTAACCCTAACCCTAAGCCTGATGCTAAACGTCACCCTAAACCTAAACCTTACCCTTACACTTACCCTCACCTTAACACTAACAGGAACAATAACCCTCCACTTAACCCTAACCATCACCCTTAATGTAACCCTAACCCTCATCCTAACCCTCACCCTAAACCTAACCCTAACCCGAAACCTCGCCCTAACTCTAACCCTAACCCTCACCATCACCCTAGCCCTCACCCTAACCCTAAAACTAACCGTAACGCTCAAACTAACCCTAACACTCAAGCTCAACGTAACCCTAACCCTAACCCTCACCCGAACCCTAAACTTAACCTCAACCCTAACTCTCACCCTAAACATAACCCTAACCCTCACTCAAACCCTAACCCTCACTCAAACCCTAACCCTCACCCTCACCCTCACCCTCAGTGTAACCCTAAGCCGAACCCTAACCCTAACCCTAACCCTCACACTCACCCTAACCCTTACCCTAATCCTAATGCTAACCCTAACTCTAACCCTAAACCTCAATCTCACCCTAACCCTAACCCTAAACCTCACCCTATTCCTAACCCTAAACCTCACCCTCACCCTAGCCCTCATGCTAACCCTAATCCTAACCCTAACCCGCATCCTAACCCTCAAACTAATGATAACCTGAACCATCACTCTAAACCTAATCCTCAACCCCACCCTCACCCTCAGCCTAACCCTCAGCCAAAGACTAACCCTAACCCTAACCCTCACACTCAACCTCACCCTAACCCTAATCCTAACCCTACCCCTACCCCTTAAACTAAACCTCAACCTAACCCTCACCCTAAGCCTAACCCTAACCCTAAACCTCACGCTCACCTTAGTCCTCACCTTAACCCTCACCCCAAACCTAACCCTCACCCTCACCCAAACCCGAACCCTAACCCTCACACTCACCCTAACCCTACAGCTAACCCTAATCCTAAACCTCACCCAACCCTAACACTAACCCTCACAATCACCCTAACCCTAACCCTAACCTTACCTCTAAAATTCATCCTAACCCTAAACCTGACACTCAACATCACCCTCAGCCTCACCCTTACCTTAACCTTAACCCTAAACCTAAGAATAACCCTAACCATAAACCTAACCCTAAACCTCACCCTAACCGTAACTCTAACCCTAACCCAAACCATCACCCTAACCCTAACACTGACCCTAACCCTAACCCTAAACTTCACCCTAACCCTAAACCTAACCCTCAACCTAGCATATATCCTAACCCTAATCCTAACCCTAACACTCACACTAACCCTCACTCTAACCCTAAACCTAACCCTCACCCTTAATCTAACCCTCACCCTCAGCCTCAGACTCAGCCTTACCCTAAGGCTAACACTAACTCTAACCCTCAAACTCACCATCACCTTAACCCTATTCCTAACCCTAACCCCAACCCCAAACCTAACCCTCACCCTCACCCAAACCCTAACACTAACCCTAACCCTAACACTAACCCTCAACATCAACCTAACCCTAAACCTAACACTCACCCTAGCACATACCCTAACCCTAATCCTAACCCTAACGCTCACCCTAACCGTCACTCTAAACATAACCCTAACCCTAACCCTCACCCTAATGCTAACCCTCACCCTACCCCTACCCCTAACCTTCACACTAACCCTAAACCTCACCCTAACACTCACCCTAACCCTAACTCTAAACCTAAAACTCACACTCGCCCTAACCCTAACCATAACCCTAAACCTCCACCTAACACTAACCCCAAACCTCAACCTCATCCTTAACGGCATCCTCACCCTAACCCTAAACCTCACCCTCACCCTAGTCCTCACCCTAAACCTAACCCTAGCCCTAACACTCACCCTAACCATAACCCTCAACATAACCCTAACACTCACACTAACCATAACCCTAAACCTCACCCTCACCCTCACCCTAACCCTAACCCTATCCCTCACCCTCACCCTAAACCAAACCCTAACCCTAATCCTCACCCTAACCCTAAGCCTAACCCTAACCCTAACCCTAACCCTCACACTCACCCTCAACCTACACCTAATCCTAAACCTAAACCTAACCCTCACAGTAACCCTCAAACTAGCGCTCACCCTAACCCTAATACTAACCCTAAACCTCATCCTAACCCTCACCCTAACCCTAACCCTAAACCTCATCCTAACCCTCACCCTAACCCTAACCCTCATGCTCGGCCTAAGCCTAACCCTAAGCCTAAGCTTATGCCTAAATGTAACCTTCACACTAACCCTCAACCTAACACTAACCCTAACACAAGAGCTAACTCTAACCCTAAACCTCACCCTCACCCTAACCCTAACTCTAACCCTAACCCTAAACATAAACCTAACCCTCACCCTAACCCTAAACCTCACACTCACCTTAACAGTAAACCTAATCCTAATCCTAACAGTAACTCTAACCCTAACCCTCATTCTAACCATAACACTCACCCTAAACCTAACCCACACCCTAACACATAAATTCACCCTAACACTAAACCTAACCCTAACACTAGCACTCACACTAAACCTAACCCTCGCGCTCACCCTAAACCAAATCCTAACCCTAACCCTCACCCTAACCCTACGCCTAAGCCTAACCCTAACCCTCAAACTCACCCTCAACCTATACCTAATCCTAAACCTAACCCTAACCCTCACAGTAACCCACAACCTAGCGCTCACCCTAACCCTAGTCCTAACCCTAAACCTCATCCTAACCCTCACCCTAACCCTAACCCTAACCCTCACCCGAACGCTAACCCTAACCTTCACCCTCATGCCCGGCCTAAGCCTAACCCTAAGCCTAAGCTTAAGCCTAAACCTAACCCTCACACTAACCCTCAACCTAACCCTAACCCTAACACAAAAGCTAAATCTAACCCTAAACCTCACCCTCACCCTAACCCTAACACTAAACATAAACCTAACCCTCAACCTAACACTAAACCTCACACTCAACAGTAAAACTAATCCTAACCCTAACAGTAACCCTAACCCCAACCCTCACCCTCATTCTAACCATAACACTCACGCTAACACTAACCCTCAACCTAACACATAAATTCACCCTAACACTAAACTTAAACCTAACACTAGCACTCACACTAACCCTAACCCTCAACCTCACCCTAGCCCTCACCCTAACCCTAACCCTCATCCTCATCCTAAACCTCACACTAACCCTAAAACTAATCCTCAATATAAAATTCACCCTCACCTTAACCCTAACCCTAAACCTCACCCTAACCCTAACCCTCACCCTTAACTTAATCTTCACTCTCAGCCTAACTCTCACCTTTACCCTTACCTGCACCCTCACCCTAACCCTCACCATAAGCCTAACCCTCATCCTAACCCTCACACTGACCGTAACCCTAAGCCTAACACTAACCCTAACCCTCACCCTCACCGTAGACATCATCCTAACTCTAATCTTAACCCTAAACCTAACCCTAACCCTAACCATCACCCTTAACCTAATCCTCAACCCCACCCTCACCCTCAGCCTAAACCTAAGCCTAAGCCTAATCCTAACCATAACCCTCACACTCAGCCTCATCATAACCCTAATCCTAAACCCAACCCTAACACTAACCCTAAACCTCAACCTAACCCTCCCCCTAACCCTCACCGTAACTCTAACTCTAACCCTAAACTTCACCCTCACCCTACCCTCACCCTAAACCTAAATCTAACTCTCACCCTCACCCTCATCGTAACTCTAAACCTAACCCTAACAATAACACTAACCCTAACCATCACCCTAACCCTAACCCTAACCCTAAAACAAACCCTAACCCTAACGCAAACCCTGAACGTCAGCCTCACCCTAACGATAAACTTAACCTTAACCATAACACTAACAATAACCCTAAACCTAATCCTAACCCTGAAACTCACCCTAACCCTAACCCTCACACTCACGGTAACCTAACCCTAACCCTCACCCTAACCCTCACCCTCAGGTTAACGCTAAGCCTTAACCCTATCCCTAAGCCTAACACAATCACTCACCCTAACATTAACCCTAATCCTAAACCTAACCCTAACCCTAACACTCATCCTAACCCTCACCCTAACCCTAACCCTAACACTCAACCTAACCCTAACTCTAACCCTAAACCTCACCCTCACCTTCACCCTAACCCTAATCCTAACCCTAAACCGCACCCTAACCCTAACCCTAACCCTTACCCTCACCCTCACTGTAACTCTAACCCTAAACCTAACAATGACACTAACCCTAACCCTAACCCTCAGCCTCACCCTCACCGTAACCCTAACCCTAACCCAAACCCTCACCCTAACCCTAACCTAAACCTCACCCTAACCCTAACCCTAACCGTCACCCTGAGCCTCACCCTCACCATAAACTTAAACCTAATCATAACACTAACAATAACCCTAACCCTAACCCTAATCTAACCCTCACCCTCACCCTAACCCTAACCCTAACCCTCACCCTCACCCTCACCCTCACCCTCACACTAAATCTCACCCTAACCCTAAACTTAACCCTAACCCTAAACGTCACCCTAACGCTAACCCTAACCCTCACCCTCTTCCTAGCCCTCACCTTAGCCCTAATCCTAAACCTAAACCTCACCCTAATCCTCACCCTAACCCTAAAACACTAACATTCACCCTAATCCTAACCCTTAACCTCACCCTCACGCTCGGCGTAAACCTAAGACTAAGGCTAACCCTAACCCTAACTTTCACACTCACCCTCACCCTCATCCTCACAGTAACTCTAACCTTAACCCTAACAATAACACTAACCCTAACCTTAACCCTAACCCTAAACCTCACCCTGACAGTAAACCTCAACCTAAACCAACCCCTCACCCTAACACTAACACTAACCCTAACCCTAAACCTCAACCTAACCCTAACCCTAAACCTCACCCTCACCCTCAACCTCACTGTAAACTTAACCTTAATGATAACACTAACAATAACCCTAACCATAACACTAATACTAACCCTCACCCTCACCCTAACACTAACCCTCCCTCTCACAGTAACCCTAACCCTAACCCTCACCCTAACACTAAACCTAACCCTAATCCTAAACCTCGCCATAATGCCAACCCTAACTCTGAAGCTCACCCTTGCCCTCATACTAACCCTAATCCTAACCCTAAACATCATCCTAACCCTCACTCTTACCATAACCCTAACCCTCAACCTAACCCTAAACCTAATCTTGAAGCTAACTCTAACACTCACCCTCACACTCAGCCTCAGCCTAACCCTAAACCTAAGTCTAACCCTAACCCTCACACTCACCCTCACCTTAACCCTAATCCTAACACTAACCCTCAACCTAACCCTCCCACTAATCCTAACACTAAACCTAAACCTCACCCTCACCCTAACCCTAACTCTAACCCTGACCCTAAACCTAAACCTCACCCTAACCCTAACCCTAACCCTCACCCTCACCATAACAGTAACCCTAACCCTAACAATAACCCTAACCCTAACGCTAACACTAACCCTAAACGTAAACCTCACCCTTATGCTAACCCTCACCCTAAAACTAACCCTAATACTAACACTAACCGTCACACTAACCCTAACCATCACCTTAACCCTAGACCTCAACATAACCCTAAACCTAACCCTCACCCTCACCATAGCCCTCACACTAACCCTAACCCTCATCCTCACCCTAAACCTCACACTAACCCTAACACTGATACTCAATCTAAACCTCACCCTCACCCTAACCCTAACCCTAATCCTCACCCTAACGAGGACCCTAACCCTAACCCTCACCTTTACCCTTACTGTCACCCTAACCCTCACCCTACCCCTAACAATCATTCTAACCCTCACCCTAAACATAACCCTAACCATCACGCTAACCCTAACCCTCAACCTCACACTCAGCCTCATTCTAAACCTAAGCCTAACCTTAAGCCTAACCCTAACCCTCACCCTCACCCTACCACTCACCCTATCCCTAATCCTAACCATAACCCTAAAAATAACACTAACCATAACCCTAACCCTCATTCTAACCCTAACCCTCACCCTAACCCTTACCCTAACCTTAACACTTACCTTACCCTAACAATAACCCTAACCCTAACCCTAACCCTCATTCTAACCCTAACCCTCACCCTCACCCTTACCCTCAACCTAACACTTACCTTACCCTAACAATAACCCTAACCCAAACACTAACCCTCACACTAACCCTAACCATCACCCTACTCTAACCCTAACCTTAAACCTCACCATAACCCTAACCCTAACCCTCACCCTCACCCTCACCCTCACCATAACTCTAACCCTAACCTTAACAATAAAAATAATCTTAACCCTAAACCTAACCCTAATCCTAATCCTAAACCTAATACCCACCTTCAGCCTCGCCCTAACCACAAACTTAACCCTAACCATAACACTAACAATAACCCTAACCCTCACCCTAACCCTAACATTAATCCTCACCTTAACCCTAACCCTAACCCTAATCCTAACCCTATACCTCATCCTAACCCTCATCTAACCCTCACCCTAAACCTCAACCTAACCCTAACCCTCACCCCCACACTTAGCCTAACCATAAACCTAACCCTAACACTAACCCTCACACTCACACTCAAGCTAAACCTAATCATGAATCTAACCCGCTCCCTAACCATAACCCTCACCCTAACCCTCACCCTAACACTAACCCTAACACCAATCCTAACACTAACACTCACACTAACCCTAACTCTAACCCTAAACCTCACCCTCACCCTCACCTTAAACCTGACCGTCAACCTCAGCCTAAACCTAAGCCTGACCCTAACCCTAACCCTCACACTCACACTCACCCTCACAATAACACTAATCCTAATCCAAACCCTAACCCTAACCATCACCCTAACCCTAACCCTCACAATAATCCTAAACCTAACACTAACCCTAATCCTAACCCTCACCCTAACCCTAACTCTAAACCTAAACCTCACCCTCAATTTAACCCTAACCCTAACCCTAATCCTAACCCTAAACCTCACCCTAAACATAACCCTAAATCTCACCTTCACCCTAGCCCTCACCCAAACCCTAATCCTAACTCTAACCCTCATCCTAACCCTCACCCTAACTCTAACCCTAACCATCACCCTAACCGTAGCCCCCAGCCACAACCTCACCCTCAGCCTAACCTTAAGCCTAAACCTAAACCTAAACCTAACCCACACTCACCTTCACCCTAACCCTAATCCTAATCCTAATCCTAACCCTAACAATAGCCCTAACCGTAAAGTTAACCCTAATCTTAAATATAACCCTCACCCTAACCCAAACACTCACCCTAACACTTACCCTGAACCTAACACTAACCCTAACCATCACCCTAATGTTCACACTAACCCTAACCCTCACAGTAACCCTAAACCTCATCCTAAACTTAGCCCTAACCCTAACCCTAACCTAAACATCACCCTCATCCTAGCCCTCACCTTACCCTAATTCTAACCCTAACCCTCACCCTCAAATTCACCCTAAACCTCACACTAACCCTAACCCTAATCCTCAATCTAACCCTCACCCTAACTGTAAACCGAACCCTTAACCTAACCCTCACTCTAACCCTAACCCTCACCCTAACCCTAACCCTCACCCTTATCTTAACCCTCACCCTCAGCCTAAACCTCACCTTTACCCTTACCATCACTCTCACCCTAACTCTCAACCTTACACTGACCCTCACCCAAGGCCTCACCCTAACCCTAACCCTAAACCTACCCTCACAATCAGCTTTACACTAATTCTATCACTATTCCTAACCCTAAACGGCACCCTCACCCTAACAGTAAGCTAATTCTTACCCTCACACTAATCCTAACCCTAACCCTAACTCTCACACTAAACCTAACCCTCACCCTAACCGTAACCCTACACCTTGCCCTAAACCTCATCTTAACCCTAAGTCTAACCCTCACCCTAACCCTCACTCATAACCTCACGTCACCGTAAATCTGACCCTAACCCTAATAACAACCCTAACCCTCACCCGAACCCTAACCCTCACCCTCACCCTAACCCTCACCCTAATCATAACCCTAACCCTCACGCTAACCCAAACCTTAACCCTAAGCCTCACCCTTACCCTAACCCTCATCTTAACACTTAACCTCATCCTCACCCTAAACCTCACACTTAACCGAATCCTCACCGTAACTCTAACCCTAACCGTCACCCTCACCCTCACCCTCAAGCTAAGCCTAACCCTAACCCTCAACCTAACCCTAAAACTCACCCTAATCCTCACCCTAACTCTAATGCTAAGTCTAACACTCACCCTAACCCTCATGCTATCACTTACCCACAGCACAAACCTAACACTAACCTTCACGCTCACCCTCTCCCTAACACTAATCCTAACCCTAACCCTCATCCTAACCCTCACCCTAGTCCTAAGTGTAACCATCACACTAAGCCTAATCCTCACACCCACCCTCACCCTCAGCCTAACCCTAAGCCTAAGCCTAATCCTAACCCTAACCCGCACACTCACCCTAACCCTAATCCTTACCCAAAACCTAACCCTAACCCTAAACCTCAACCTTACCCTCACCCTAAACCTAACGTTAACCCTAATACTAACCCTAAACCTAACACTCAGCCTTACCCTCCCCCTCAACTTAACGCTAACCCTAAACCTCTCCCTCACCCTATCCCAAATCCTAACCCTAACTCTAAACCTCACCCTAACCCTAACCCTAACCCTCACCCTCACCCTCACCCAAACCGTATGTCTAACCTTAACCCTAACATTAACACTAATCCTAACATTAAAACTAACCCTAACCCTAAGCCTAACCCTAATGCTAACACTCACCCTCACCCTAATCTTAATCCTAACCCTAACACCCAAACTAACCCTAACCCTCACCCTCACTCTAACCCTAACCCTCATCCAAAAGCTCACCCTAACCCTAACCCTAACCCTAAAACTCACCCTAACACTAACCCTAAACCTCACCTTCACCCTAGACCTCACCCTAACCCTAATCATAACCCTAATCCTCATCCTAACTCTCACCCTAACCCTAACTCTAACCCTAAAACTCACCCTCACCCTAACCCTAACTAAAACCCTAACCCTAACCCTAAACCTCACCCTAACCCTAACCCTCACCCTCATCCTCACTGTAACCCTAACCCCAAACCTAACAATAACCCTAAACCTAACCCTAACCCTGACCCTAAACATAACACTCACCCTAACCCTAACCCTTACCCTAACACTTACCCTAACCCTTACCCTAACCCTAACTCTAACTCTCACACTAACCCTAACTCTCACCCTAATCCTAAACCTCACCATAACCCTAACCCTAACCCTAACCCTCACCCAAACTGTAGCCCTCACTCTCACCCTAATTCTAACCATAACCCTCACCCTAACCCTAACCATCATCCTCACAATAAACATCACACTAACCCTAACCCTAATCCTCAATCTAATCCTCACCCTCACCCTAACCCTTATGCTAACCCTCACATTAATCCTTACCCTCACCCTTAACGGAACATTCAACCTCAGCCTAAACCTCACCTTTACTGTTACCGTCAAGCTCACCCTAACCCTCACCCTAACCCTTACACTCATCCTAACACTCACCCTAATCCTAACCCTATCCATCACCCTAACCCTATCACTCACACTCACCCTCACCCTCAGCCTAAACCTATGTCTAAGCTGAACCCTAACCCTATCCCTCACCCTCAACCAAGCCCTCACCCTAAAACTTATCCTAACCCCAACCCTCATCCTAACCCTCACCCTAACCCTAACCTTAACCATCACCCAAAACCTATTCCTGATCACCACCCTCATTCTCAGCCTAACCCTAAGCATAAACCTAAACGTAACCCTCACCCTCAACTTAGCCCTCACCTTAAACCTAATGCTAACCCTAACCTTCATTCTAACCCTCACCCTAACCCTAACCCTAGCCATCACCCAAACCCTATTCCTCACCCCCACCCGCATCCTCAGCCTAACCCTAAGCCTAACTCTAACCCTCACCCTAGCCCGCACTCTAACCCTAACCCTAAACCTAACCCGAACCCTAATCCTCACCATAAACCTAACCCTAATTTTAACCCTCACCGTAACCCTAATCCTAACCCTAAACCTCATCCTAACCCTCACCCTAACCCTAACCCTCACCCTCACCCTCAGCCTAACCCTAAACCTAATCCTCACACTCACACATGCTAAACCTAATCCTAATCTAACCCGACCCCTAAATACAACCCTCACCCTAAACCTCACCCAAACCCTAACACGAAACCTAATCCTCACCATAAACTTTCAACCTAATCCTAACGCTCACCCACACCCTAAACCTCAAGCTCACCCTTACCATAACCCTCAACTAATCCTCACCCTAGCCTTACCATTACCTAACCAAGACCCCCACACTCACCGTCACCTTCACCCTAACCCTCACCCTCATCTTAGACCTCACACTAACCATAACCCTAACCCTAAACCTCAACCTCACCCTCACCTTCAACCTCAGCCTATCCCTAAACCTATCCCTAATCCTAACCAGAACCCTCATCCTCACCCTAACCCTCAACATAACCCTTAACCTCACCCTCACTCTCACCCTAACCGTAACCCTCACACTAAATCTAACCCTCACCCTAAACCTAAACCTACCCCTCACACCAAACCTCACAATAAACTTAACGCTAACCCTAACCCTCACACTCACGCTAGCCCTCACCCTAACCCTAATTCTAACCTTAACCCTCAACCTAACCCTCATCCTCACCCTAAACCTCACACTAACCCTAACCCTAATCCCCAATCTAACCCTAACCCTAACACTTACCCTAAACCTAACCCTCACCCTTACCTTAACTCTCACCCTTAGCCTAACCCTCAACTTTACTCTTACCATCACGCTCATCGTAACCCTCAACCTAACCCGAACCCTCATCCTAACCCTCACCCTAACCCTAACCCTATCCATCACCATGACCCTAACCCTCACCCTCAACATCATCCTCAGCCTAAACCTATGCCTAAGCCTAACCCTAACCTTAACCCTCCCCTCACCCTAGCCCTCACCCTAACCCTAATCCTAACCCTAACCCTCATCATAACCCTCACCCTAACCCTAAGGTTAACCATCACCCTAAGCGTAACCCTCACACCCACCCTCACCTCAGCCAAACCCTAAGCCTAGGCCTAATCCTAACCCTAACCCTAACCCTAACCCTAACACTAACCCTAACCCTAACCCTCACCCTAAACCTCCCACTCAACCTAAGTCTAACCCTAAACCTCAACCTCACCCTATCCCTAATCCTAACCCTAACCCTAAACCTCATCCTAACTCTAACACTAACCTTCACCCTCACCCTCACCCAAATCATTAGTCTAACCCTAACCCTAACATTACCACTAATCCTAACCCTAAAACTAACCCTTACCCTAAACCAAACCTTCACTCTCAGCCTCATCCTCACTGGAAATGTAACCCTAACCATAACATTTACAATAACCCTAACCCTAATCCTAACCATCAACCTCACGCTAACCATAATCCTAACCCTAACCCTCGCCCTAAACTTAACCCTCATTCTCACTGAAACCCTAACCTTCATCTTAACCCTCACCCTATCCTAACCTTAACCCTCAGCCTAACCCTTTACCTCACCCTAATCCTAACACTAAGCCTGACCTAAACCTCCCCTAAACCTCCCCCTCCCCCTAACCCTAACAAAAACCCTAACCCTCAAATGAACACTCAACCTAACCCTAACCCTAACCCTAACCCTAAACCTCACATTAACCCTAACCCTCACCCTAACCCAAACCCTACCCCTCACTATAACCCTCAAACGAACTCTAACCCTCACCCTCACCAGAACCCTAAACCTAACCCTAACCCTAAACCTCACCTTAAGGCTAATTCTAACCCTAACCCTAACCCTAACCGGCACCCTAACACTAATCCTCACCTTCACCATCACCCTCAGCCTAACCCTAAGCCTAACCCTAACCGTAACCCTAACCCTCACACCCTCACCATAACCATAAACCTAAAACTAACTCAAGCCCTAACCCTTACCCTCAACCTAACCATCACCCTAACCCTAACCCTAACACTAACCCTAACCCTAATCCTCACCCTAACCATCACCCTAAGCCTAACACTAACCCTAAACCTGACCTTCACCCTAACCCTAACTCTAACCCTAACCCTAAATATAACCCTAACCCTAGCATTAAACCTCACCCTCAATCTCACCCTCACCGTAACCGTAACCCTAACACTAACAATAACCCTAACCCTAATCCTAAGCCTCACCATAACCATAACACTCACCCTAACCCTAAACCTCAACCTAACACTTACCCTTACCCTAACACTAACGCTCACACTCAGCCTACCCCTCACCGAAACCCTAAACCCCACACTAACCCTAACCCTAAACCTCAATCTAATCCTCACACTCACCCTAACCCTAACCCTTACCCTTACCCTATACCTCACCCTAACCCTAACCCTCCCCCTTACCCTCATCTTAACCCTCATCCTAACCCTAACCTTAACCCTCATCCTAAACCTAATCCTAACCATAACCCTAACCCTAAACCTCACCCTAATCCTAAACCTAAAATTAACCATAACCCTAACCCTCATCCTAACCCTCACTTGAACCCTAATTGTAATCCTAAACCTCACCCTCACCCTAACTCTAACCCTAACCCTAAACCTAAACCTCACCCTAACCCTAAACCTCACCCTCACCCTCAACGTAACCCTAACCCTCACCCTAACCATAAACCTCACCCTAACCCTAACCCTCACCCTAACCATAAACCTCACCCTAACCCTAACCCCCACCCTAACACTTGCCCTCACCCTAACACTAACCCTAACTCTAACACTAACCCTCACAGAAACCCTAACTCTCACCCGAACCCTAAACCTCACCTTAACCCTAACCCTAACCCTCAGCCTCACCCTAGCCCTCACCCTAACCCTAATTCTAACCCTAAACTTAACCCTAACCCTAACCCTCATCCTCACCTTAACCTCACACAAACCGCAACCCTGATCCTCAATCTAACCCTCACCCTCACCCTAACCCTCATCCTAACCCTTACCCTAAAGCTCAACCTAATCCTAACCCTAACCCTTAGGAGAACACTCACCCTCAGCCTAACCCTCATCTTTATTCTTACCGTCACTGGCACGCTAACCCTCACCCTAACCCTAACCCTCATCCTAACACTCACGCTAACCCTAACCCTATCCATCACCCTAACCCAAACCCTCGCCCTAAACTTAACTCTCACTGAAACCCTAACCTTCATCTTAACCCTCACCCTAACCTAAACTTAACCCTCACCCTAACCCTTAACCTCACCCTAATCCTAACACTAAGCCTAACCTAAACCTCCCCCTCCCCTTAACCCTAACACAAAACCTAACACAAACCCTAACCCTCAACCTAACCCTCAACCTAACCCTAACCCTAACCCTAAACCTCACATTAACCCTAAAACTCACCCTAACCCTAACCCTACCCCTCACCCTAACCCTCAAGCTACCTCTAACCCTCACCCTCACCAGAACCCTAAACCTAACTCTAACCCTAAACCTCACCTTAAGGGTAATTCTAACCCGAAAACTAACCCTAACCAGCACCCTAACCCTAATCCTCACCTTCACACTCACCCTCAGCCTAACCTTAAGCCTAAGCCTAAACCTAACCCTAACCCTCACACTCACCCTCACACTAACCATAATCCTAAACATAACCCTATTCCTAACCCTTACCCTCAACATAACCCTCACCCTAAACTTAACCCTAACACTAACCCTAACCCTAACCCTCACCCTAAACATCACCCTAACCCTAACACTGACCCTAAACCTGACCTTCACCCTAACCCTAACTCTAACCCTAATCCTAACCCTAAACCTCATCCTAAACTTCACCCTAACCCTCACCCTCACCTTAACCCTAACCCTAAGCTCACCGTCAAGCTGGGCCCAAGCCTAAGCCTAAGTCTAGTCCTAACCCTAACCCTCACCCTAACCCTAACCCTAACCCTAACCCTAACACTAACCCTAACTCTAAACCTAAACCTCACTCTCACCCTAACCCTAACTCTAACCCTAACCCTAACCCTAAACCTCATCTTAACACTAAACCTAACCCTCACCTTCACCCTCACATTAAACATAACCTTAAACTTAACCCTAACAATAACTCTAACCCTAACCCTAACCCTCACCCATACCATAAGCCTCACCCTAACATTTACCCTTAACCTAACACTCACCCTAATCCTAACACTAACCCTCACACTAACCCTAACCATCACCCTAACCCTAAGCCTAACCCTCACCCTAACAATAAACCTCACCCTCAACATCACCCTCAGGCTAACCCTAAGCCTAACCCTAAACCTAACCCTAACAATAACCCTAAACTTAATCCTAACACTCACCCTAACCATAACCCTCACCCAACCTAAACCCTCACCCTAACACTTACCTTCCCACTAACACTAACCCTAACCCTAACAATAACCCTCAAACTAACCCTAATCTAACCTTAAACCTCAACCTAACCCTCAAACTCACCCTAACCCTAACACTAATCCTAACCCTAACACTAAACCCCACCCTAACCCTAACCTTAACCCTGACCCGCACCCTCACCCTCACCGGAAATCTAACCCTAACCCTAACAATACCACTAAACCTAAACAAAACCATCACCCTAACCCTAATCCTCACCCCCACCCTCACCCTCAGCCTAACCCGAAGCCTAAGCCTAACCCTCAACCTAACCCTCACACTCACCCTCACCCTAAGCCTAATCCTAAACCTAACCCTATCCTTAAACCTCAACCTAAACCTCACAATCACACTAACCCTAACACTAACCCTAACCCTAAACCTCAACTTAACAGTCCCCCTAACCATATATCTAACCCTAAACCTAAGCCTAAGCCTAAACCTAAACGTCACCGTAACCCTAACCCTAACTCTCAAACTAAACCTAACCCTAAAAATAACCCTAAACCAAACCCTAATTCTCAGCCTCACCCTCACCCTAATCCAAACCCTAACCTTAACCCTCACCCTAACCCTAAGCCTAATCCTAAACCTAACCCTAACCCTCACATTCAACCTCAACCTAATCTTAATCCTAAACCTAACCCTATCCCTAACCCTAACCCTCAACCTAACCCTCACCCTAGCCCTAACCCTAACCCTAATTCTAACCCTAAACCTCATTCTAACCCTCACCCTCAACCTCATGCTCGGCCTAAGCCTAAGCCTAAGCCTAAACCTAACCCTAACCCTCACCCTAACCCTAAAACTAACACTAACACTAACTCTAAACCTAAACCTCACTCTCAACCTAACCCTAATTCTAACCCTAACCCTAACCCTAAACCTCATGCTACCCGTAACCCTAAACCTCACTGTAACCATAATCCTAACCCTAACAATAACCCTAACCCTAACCCTAACCCTCACCCTAACTATAACCCTCACCTTAAACCAAGCCCTCACCCTAACACTTACCCTCACCTTAACACTAACTCTAACCCTAACACTAACACTCACACTAACCCTAACAGTAACCCTAAACCTTAACCTCAACCTAACCCTCACCCTCCCCCTAACCCTAACAATGACCCTAACCCTAACCCTCCCCCTAACCCTCTCCCTAAACCTATATCTAACCCTAAACCTCACCCTCACCCTAACCCTCACCCTCAACCTAGCCCTCAACCTAATCCTAATTCTAACCCTCACCTTCACCCTAACCCAGACCCTCATCCTCACCCTAAACTAAAACACTAACCCTAACCCTAATTCTCAATCTAACCCTAACCCTAAGCCTAAACCTAACCCTTACCCTAACCCTAAACCTAACCCTAACCCTCAGACTTATCTTAACCCTAACCCTCAGTGTAAACTTCACTTTTACCCTTACCATCATCCTCACCCTTACCCTCACGCTAACCCTAAACCTCATCCTAACCCTCACTCTATCCGTAAACTTAACCATCACCCTAACCCTAACCCTCACCCAAAACCTCACGCTCACCCTAACCCTAAGCCTATGCCTAAGCCTTAACCTAACCCTCACCCTCACCCTACCCCTCAACCTAACCCTAATCCTAACCATCACCATAACCCTAATCCTGACCCCCAACCTCAGCCTAACCCTAAGCCTAAGCCTAACCCTGACCCTAACTCTCACAGTCACACTCAACCTAAATCTAACCCTAACCCTAACCCTAAACCTCAACCTAACCCTCACCCTAACCTTAACCCTAACACTAACACTAACCCTAACCCTCGATCTATCCTTCCCCCTACCCTACATCTAACCTTAAACCTCACCCTCACCCTAACACTAATCCTAACCCTAACCCTAAACCTCACTCTAAATCTAACTCTCACACTCACCCTCACCCTCACTCTCACAGTAAATCTAACCCTAACCCTAACAATAACACTAATCCTAACCCTAAACCTAACTCTAACCCTAACAGTAATCCGAACCCTCACCATCACCCTAACGCTAATTCTAACCCTAAGCCCCAACGTAACACTAACCCCCATGTCACCGTAACCATAACCCTCATCCTAACCCTCACCCTTTCCCTAAACCTAACCCTAAACCTCACACTAACAGTAACCCTAATACTCACCTTAACCCTAGTTCTCACCCTAAATCTAATCCTAACCCTAATCCTCATTCTAACCCTCACCCTAACCCTAACCGTAACCCTCAACATAACCCTAAACCTCACCCTAACACTCACCCTAACCCTAACCCTAAACCTCACTCTAACCCTAACTCTCACCCTCACTCTCACCCTCAGCCTAAACCTAAGCCTAATCCTAAACCTAACCCTAACACACACACTCACCCTCACCCTAACCCTAATCCTAACCCTAACCCTAACCCTAAACCTCCCCCTACCTCTCACCCTAAACCTAACTCTAACCCAAACCCTAAAGCTCACCCTAACCCTAACCATAACCATCACACTAACCCAAACCCTCACCCTATCACTTACCATGACCCTAACTCTAATCCTGACCCTAACACTAACCCTCACACTAACTCTAAACCTAACCATCACCCGCACCCTCACCCTCATCAGAACTCTAACCCTAACTCTAACAATAAAACTAATCCTAACCCTAACCATCACCCTAAACCTAATCCTCACCCCCACCCTCACCCTCATCCTAACCCTAAGCCTAAGCCTAACCCTCACCCTATCCCTTACACTCACCCTCACCCTAACCCTAATCCTAACCCTAAACCAATCCCTAAACCTCATCCTAACCCTCACCCTCACCCGAACCCTAACACTAACCCTAACCCTAATCCTCACCCTAAACCTCCCCCAACCACTAACTCTAACCCTAAACCTCACCCTCACCCTAACCCTAACCCTAAACCTAACCCTAAACCTCACCCTAAACTTCACCCTAACCCTAAACCCTCACCCTCACCCTCAACCTCACAGTAACTCTAACCCTAACAATAACACTAACACTAATCCTAACCATAACCATAACCATAACCCTCAACCTCAGCCTCACCCTCACCGCAAACTTAACCCTAACCATAACACTAACAATAACCCTAAACCTAACCCTAACCCTAATCCTCACCCCCACACTCACCCTCAGCCTAACCATAAGCCTAAATCTAACCCTAACCCTAACCCTCACCATAACCCTAACCCTAACCCTAAAACTAACCCTAAATCTAACCCTAAACCAAACCCTAATCCTCAGCCTCACCCTCACCATAACCCAAACCCTAATCTTAACCCTCATCCTAACCCTAAGCCTAATCCTAACTCTAACCCTAACCCTCACACTCAACCTCACCCTAACCTTAATACTAAACCTAACTCTACCCCTAACCCTAACCCTCACCCTAGCCCTAACCCTAAACCTAATCCTAACCCTAAACCTCATCCTAACCCTCACCCTCAACCTCATGCTCGGCCTAAGCCTTAGCCTAAGCCTAAACCTAAGCCTAACCCTAACCCTCACCCTAACCCTAAAACTAACACAAAGCCTAACTCTAAACTTAAACCTCACTCTCACCCTAACCCTAATTCTAACCCTAACATAACCCTAAACCTCATCCTTACCCTAACCCTAACACTCACTCTCTCCTTCACTGTAACCATAACTCTAACCCTAACCCTAACAATAACCCTAAACCTAAACCTAACCCTCACCCTAACCATAACCTCACCCTATCCCAAACCCTCAACCTAACACTTACGCTAAACATAACACTAACCCTAACCCTAACACTAACCCTCACAATAACACTGACCCTAACCCTAACCCTTAAACTCAACCTAACCCTCACTGTTACCCTAAGCCTAATACTAACCCTAACCATAACCCTCACCCTAACCTTACCCCTAACCATACATCTAACTCTAAATCTCACCCTCACCCTAACCCTAACTCTAAACCTGACCGTAAACCTCACCCTAACCCTAACCCTCACCCTTACCCTCAACCTCACCTTAACTTTAACCCTAACCCTAACAATAACATTAACCCTAACCCTAACCAAACACTCACCCGCAGCCTCACCCTCACTGCAAAAGTAACCCTAACCCTCACCCTTACCCTCAACCTCACCTTAACTTTAACCCTAACCCTAACAATAACATTAACCCTAACCCTAACCAAACACTCACCCGCAGCCTCAACCTCACTGCAAACGTAACCCTAACCATAACACTAACAATAACCTAAACCAAACCCTAAACCTAACCCTAATCCTCAACCCAACCTCACCCTCAGCCTAACCCTAAGCCTAACCCTATACCTAAACATAACCCTCACCATAACCCTAACCCTAACCCTAACCCTAAGTCTAAACCTAACCCTAACCCTAAAGCTAACCCTAAACCTAAACCTAACCCTAATCCTAAGCCTCACCCTCACCCTAACACAAACCCTAACACTAATCCTCACCCTAAACTTAAGCCTAATCCTAACCCTAACCCTAACCCTAACCCTAACCCTAACCCTAAGTCTAAACCTAACCCTAACTCTAAACCTAACCTTAACCCTAAACGTAACCCTAATCCTAAGCCTAACCCTCACCCTAACCCAAACCCAAACACTAATCCTCACCCTAACCCTAAGCCTAATCCTAACCCTAACCATAACCCTAACCCTAACCCTAAACCTAACCCTAACCCTAACCCTAACCCTCACACTCACCCTCACCCTAAACCTAATCCTAAACCTAATCCTATCCCTAACACTAAATCTCACCCTAACACTCACCATAGCCCTCACCCCAAACCTAAACCTAAACCTCATCCTCACCCTAGCCCTCACCCTAACCCTAAATCTATACCTGACCCTCACCCTAACCCTAGCCCTCATCCTCACCCTAAAAATCACACTAACCCTAAACCGAATCCTCAATCTAACCCTCACCTTAACCCTAACACTAACCCTTAACCTAACCCGAAAAATAACCCTAACCCTCACCCATACCTTAACACTCACCCACAGCCAAAACCTCTCCTTTCCCCTTACCATCATAACCACCCAAACCCACACCCTGACCCTAAACCTCATACTAAGCTTCACCCTAACGGAAACCCTCACCCTAGCCCTCACCCTAACCCTAATCCTAACCCTAACCCTCATTCTACCCCTCACCCTAACCCTAACCCTAACAATCACCCTAACCCTAATCCTCACCCCCACCCTCACCCTCAGCCTAACCCTTAGTCTAAGCCTAACCCTAACCCTAAACCTCACACTCACCCTCACCTAACCCTAATCCTAACACTAACCCTAACCCTAAACAAAACCTCAATGTAACCATCAACCTAACCTTAACCCTAACACTAACCCTAACCCTAACCTCGAACTAACACTCCCCCTAACCCTAAATCTAAAACTAAACCTCACCCTCACCCTAAACCTAATCCTAACCCTAACCATAAACCTCAACCTAACCCTAACCCTAACATTCACCCTCACACTCACCCTCACCCTTACCATAAATCTAACCCTAACCCTAACAATAACACTAGTCCTAACCCTAAACCTAAGCCTAACCCTAATCCTAACACTCACCTTCACCCTAACCCTAATCCTAACCCTAACCCTCAATCTAACCCTAACCCTCACCCTCATAGTAATCCGAACCCTCATCCAAACCCTCACCCTAAACCTAACCCAAACCCTAAACCTCACCATAAAACTAACCCTAACCCTCAAACTCACCCTAGCCCTCACCTTAACCCTAATCGTACCCCTAAACCTCATCCTAACCCTAACCCTAACCATCACACTATCACTAACCCTAACCCTCAACCTAACCCTAACCTTCACCCTAACCCTAAACTTAACCCGAACCCAAACTCTCACCCTAACCCTAACCCTAACCCTCACCCTAAACCTAACACTCACCCTCACCCTCACCCTCAGCCTAAACCTACGCCAAAGCCTAACCCTAACCCTGACCCTCACACTCACCCTAACCCTTAACCTAATCCTAATCCTAACTCAAAGCCTAACCCTCACCTTCAGCCTAATGCTCACCCTAACCCTAACCCTAACACTTACCCTAAACCTAACCCTCACCCTCAGACTAACCCCAAGCAGAAGCCTAACCCTAAGCCGAACCCTCACACTCACCCTAACCCTCACACTCACTCTAACCCTCACCCAAACCCTAACTCTAACACTAACCCTAACCCTAAACCTCACCTTCAGCCTCACCCGAGACCTAACTCTAATCCTAAAACTAACTCTCACCCTAACCCTAACCCTAACCCTAAACCTCACCCTAACCCTAAACCTCACCATCATCCTAATCCTAACCCTAACCCTCATCCTAACCCTCATCCTAACACTAACCCTAACCCTCACCTTCACCCCCACCCTTACCCTCAGCCTAACCATAAGCCTAACCCTAACCCTCACGGTAACCCTAACCCTAACCTTAAACCTAACCGTAAATCTAACCCTAAACGAAACCCTAATCCTCAGCTTCACCCTCACCATAACACAAACCCTAAATTTAACCCTCACCCTAACCCTAAGGCTAAACCTCACCATAAACCTCACCCTAACCCTGACCTTCACCCTCACCCTCAACCTCACCGTAACTCTAACCCTAACCCTAACCCTAACAATAACATTAACCCAAACCCTAACCCTAACCATAACACTCACCCTCAGCCTACCCTCACTGAAAACTTAACCCTAACCATAACATTAACAATAACCTAAACCAAACCCTAACCCTAACCCTAATCCTCACCCCCACCCTCACCGTCAGCCTAACCCTAAGCCTAACTCTATCCCTAATCCCAACCCTCACCATAACCCTAACCCAAAACCTACCCCGAGTCCTCACCCTAACCCTAAGCCTAATCTTAACCTTAACCCTAAGCCTAATTCTAACCCTAAACCTAAACCTAATCCTAAACTTAACCTTATCCCTAACACTAAACCTCACCCTAACACTCACCCTAGCTCTCAACCTAACAAATATCCTAAAAATCATCCTCACCCTATCCCTCACCCTAACCCTAATTCTATCCCTCACCCTCACCCTAACCCTAACCCTCATCCTCACCCTAAACCTCACACTAACCCTAAACTGAATCCTCAATCTAACCCTCACCTTAACCCTAACACTAACCTTTACCCTAACCCTAAACCTAACCCTAACACTCACCCTTATCTTAACACTCACCCTCAGCCAAAACCACTCCTTTACCCTTACAATCATAATCACCCTAACCCAAACCCTAACACTAAACCTCATACTAAACCTCACCCTAACCGTAAACCTAACCATCACCCAAACCAAAACCCTCAACCTCAACCTCAAGCTCAGCCTAACCAGAAGCCTAAGCCTTACCCTATTCCTCACCCTCACCTGAGCCCTCACCCTAACCTTAATCCTAACCCTAACCCTCATTCTAACCCTCAACCTAACCCTAACCCTAACCATCACCCTAACCCTAATCCTCACCCCCACCCTCACCCTCAGCCTAACCCTAACCCTAAGCCTAAACCTAACCCTAACCCTCACACTCACCCTCACCTTAACCCTAATCCTAACCCTAACCCTAACCCTAACCCAAAACCTCAACATAACCATCAACCTACCCTTAACCCTAACACTAACCCTAACCCTAACCCTCGAACTAACATCACCCTCACCCCAGCCCTCATCCTAACCTTAATCCTAACCCTAACCCTCATTCTAACCCTCAACCTAACCCTAAACCTAACCATCACCGTAACCCTAATCCTGACCCCCACCCTCACCCTCACCCTACCCCTAATCCTAACCGTAAACCTAACCCTAACCCTAAACCTCAACCTTACCCTCGCCCTAAACCTAACACTAACCCTAACACTTACCATAAACCTAACATTCACAATTACTCTCCCCCTCAAACTAACTCTAGTCCTAAACCTCTCCCTCACCCTATCCCTAATCCTAACCCTAACTCTAAACCTCACCCTAACCCTAACCCTAACCCTCACCCTCACCCTCACCCAAACCATAAATCTAACCCTAATCCTAATATTTACACTAATCCTAACCCTAAAACTAACCCTTACCCTAACCCTAACCTTCACCCTCAGCCTCACCATCACTGCAAATGTAACCCTAAACATAACATTTACAATAACCCTAACCCTAATCCTAACCATCACCTTCACCCTAACCTTAATCCTAAACCTAACCCTCACCCTAACCTTAACCCTCACCCACACTGAAACCCTAAACCTCATCTTAACCCTCACACTCAACCTCACCCTCACCCTCACTGTAACTCTAACCCTAACCCAAACAATAACAATAATCCTAACCCTAAACCTAAACCAAAACCTAAGCCTAACCCCAATGCTAACACTCACCCTCACCCTAATCCTAATCCTAACCCTAATACTCAAACTAACCCTAACCCTCACCCTCACTGTAACCCTAACCCTCGTCCAAAAGCTCACCCTAACCCTAACCCTAACACTAAAACTCACCCTAACACTAACCCTAACCCTCACCGTCACCCTAGCCCTCACCCTAACCCTAATCATAACCCTAATCCTCATCCTAACCCTCACCCTAACCCTAACTCTAACCCTAAAACTCACCCTCACCCTAACCCTAACTAAAACCCTAACCCTAACACTAAACCTCACCCTGACCCTAACCCTCACCCTCACCCTCACTGTAACACTAACCCTAAACCTAACAATAACCCTAAACCTAACCCTAACCCTCACACTAAACATAACACTCACCCTAACCCTAACCCTCAACCTAACACTTACCCTAACCCTTAACCTAACCCTAACTCTAACACTAACCCTCACAGTAACCCTAACTCTCACCCTAACCCTAAACCTCACACTCACCCTAAACCTAACCCTAACCCTCACCCTCACCCTAGCCCTCACTCTAACCCTAATTCTAACCATAACCCTCACCCTAACCCTCAACTTCATCCTAAGCCTAAACCTCACACTAATCCTAACCCTAATCCTCAATCTAACCCTCACCCTCACCCTAACCCTCATCCTAAACCTGATGCTAACCCTCACCGTAATCCTAACACTCACCCTTAGGGGAACACTCACCCTCGGCCTAAACCTCACCTTTACTGTTACCGTCATGCTCACCCTAACCCTCACCCTAACCCTAACACTCATCCTAACACTCGCCCTAAACCTAACACTATCCATCAGCCTAACCCTATCACTCATCCTCACCCACACCCTCACCCTAGCCCTCACCCTAAAACTTATCCTAACCCTAACCCTCATCTTAACCCTCACCCTAACCCTAACCCTAACCATCACCCAAAACCTATTCCTCACCCCCACACCCTCATCCTCTGCCTAACCCTAAGCCTAAGCCTAAGCCTAAGCCTAACCCTCACCCTCACCCTAGCCCTCACGCTAAACCTAATCCTAACCCTAACCCTCATCCTAACCTTCACCCTAACCCTAACCCTAACAATCACCCAAACCCTATTCCTCAACCCCACCCTCACCCTCAGCCTAACCCTAAGACTAAGACTAACCCTAACCCTAAACCTCACCCTCACCCTAACCCACACCCTAACACTAATCCTAAACCTAACCCGAACCCTAATCCTCACCTTAAACCTAACACTAACCTTAACCCTCACCATAGCCCTCACCGTAACTCTAATCCTAACCCTATACCTCATCCTAACCCTCACCCTCACCCTAACCCTAACCCTCACCCTAACCCTAACCCTCACCCTCACCCTCAGCCTAAACCTAAACCTAACCCTAACACTAATACTCACACTCACATTCACGCTAAACCTAATCCTAAATCTAACCCGATCCCTAAACATAATGCTCACCCTAACCCTCACCCTAAACCTAACCGTAACACCAATCCTAACACTAACCCTCATACTAACCCTAACTCTAAACCTCACCCCCACCCTCACCTTAACCCTCACCCTCAACCTCAGCCTAAACCGAAGCCTAAACCTAACCCTAACCCTCACACTAACACTCACCCTCACTTTAACACTAATCCTACTCCCAGCCCTAACCCTAACCCTCACCCTAACCCTAAACTGAATATTAACCCTATCCCTTACCCTCACCCTAACCCTAACTCTAAACCTAAACCTCACCCTCACCTTAATCCTAAACCTAATCCTAACCCTAACCCTAAACCTCACCCTAAACATAACCCTAAACCTCACCTTCACCCTAGCCCTCACCCAAACCCTAATCCTAACTCTAACCCTCATCCTAACCCTCACACTAACCCTAGCCCTAACCCTCACCCAAAACATAACCCTCACCCTCACCCTCAGCCTAACCCTAAAACTAATCCTCACACTCACACTCACACTAACTCTAATCCTAAATCTAACCTGATCACTAACCATAACCCTCACCCTAACCCTCACCCTAACCCTAACCCTAACACCAATCCTAACAATAACCCTCACACTAACCCTAAATCTAACCTTAAACCTCACCCTCACCCTCACCTTAACGCTCACCCTCAACCTCAGCCTAAACCTAAGCCTAACCCTAAGCCTAACCCTAACCCTCACACTCACACTCACCTTCACACTAACACTAATCCTACTCCCAGCCCTAACCCTAACCCCCATCCTAACCCTAACCCTCACCCTAAACCTAAACCGAACATTAACCCTAACCTTAACCCTCACCCTAACCCTATCTCTAAACCTAAACCTCAGCCTCACCTTAACCCTAACCCTAACCCTAACCCTAACCCTAAGCCTCACCCTAAACATAACCCTAAACCTCACCTTCATCCTAGCCCTCACCCAAACCCTAATCCTAACTCTAACCCTCATCCTAACCCTCAACCTAACCCTAAGTATCACCCTAAACCTAACCCTCAGCCTCAACCTCACCCTCAGCCTAACCTTAAGCCTAAACCTAAACCTAACCCTAACCCACACACTCACCCTCACCCTAACCCTATTCCTAATCCTAACCCTAACAATAACCCTAACCCTAAACCTAACCCTCAACCTAAACATAATCCTCACCCTAACCCAAACCCTCACCCTAACACTTACCCTCACCCTAACACTAAGCCTAACTCTAACATTAACCCGCACACTAACCTTAACTCTCACATTAACCCTAACCCTTAACCCTAACCCTCACCCTCACCCTAACCCTCATCCTAACACTTAACCTCATCCTCACCCTAAACCTCACACTTAACCGAATCCTCACCGTAAATCGAAACCTAACCGTCACCCTCACCATCACCCTCACGCTAAGCCAAACCCTAACCCTCACCCTATCCCTAAAACTCACCCTAATCCTCACCCTAACCCTCACCCTAACCCTAATGCTAAGTCTAACACTCACCCTAACCCTCATGCTATCACTTATCCACACCACAAACCTAACCCTAACCTTAACCATCAACCTCACCCTAAACCTCACCCTAACCCTAAACCTAATCCTAACCCTCACACTAACCCTAACCCTAACAGTAAGCCTCACCTAACCCTAAACCTAACCTTCTACCTCACCCTAACCCTCACCATCACCCAAACCTTCACCCTAATCCTAACGCTCACCCACACCCTAAACATCAAGCTCACCCTTACCCTAACCCTCAACTAATCCTCACCCTAACCCTAACCATTACCTAACCAAGACCCTCACCCTCACCCTCACCTTCACCCTAACACTCACCCTCACCCTAGACCTCACCCTAACCATAACCCTAACCCTAAACCTCACCCTCACCCTCACCCTCAACCTCAGCCTATCCCTAACCCTATAACTAATCCTAAACCTAACCCTAATCCTCACCCTAACCCTCACCATAACCCTTAACCTCACCCTCACTCTCACCCTAACGGTAACCCTCACACTAAACCTAAACCTCACCCTAAACCTTACCTACCCCTCACCCTAAACCTCACCATAAACTTAACCCTAACCCTAACACTCACCCTCACGCTAGCCCTCACCCTAACCCTAATTCTAACCCTAACCCTCACCCTAACCCTCATCCTCACCCTAAACCTCACACTAACCCAAACACTAATCCCCAATCTAACCCTAAACCTAACCATTACCCTAAACCTCAACCTAACCCTAACCCTCACCCTTACTGTAACCCTCACCCTTAGCCGAACCCTCAACTTTACTCTTACCATCACGCTCATCGTAACCCTCACACTAACCGGAACCCTCATCCTAACCCTCACCCTAACCCTAACCCTATTCATCACCATAACCCTAACCCTCACCCTCACCATCACCCTCAGCCTTAAACCTATGCCTAAGCCTAACCCTAATCTTAACCCTCCCCTCACCCTAGCCCTCACCCTAACCCTAATCGTAACCCTAACCCTCATCCTAACCCTCACCCTAACCCTAAGGTTAACCATCACCCTAAGCCTAATCCTCACACCCACCCTCACCCTCAGCCAAACCCTAAGCCTAAGCCTAATCCTAACCCTAACCCTCACACTCAGCCTCACCCTAACCCTAATCCTAACCCTAACCCTAAACCTCAACCTTAACTTCACTCTAAACCTAAAGCTAACCCTAACACTAACCCTAAACCTAATCCTCACCTTAAACCTCGCCCTCAACCTAAGTCTAACCCTAAACCTCACCCTCACCCTATTCCTAATCCTAACCCTAACCCTAAAACTCACCCTAACCCTAAGCCTTACCCTCACCCTCAACCTCACCCTAACCCTCACCCTCACCATCACCCTCACCCAAATCAGAAGTCTAAACCTAACTGTAACATTACCACTAATCCTAACCCTAAACTAACCCTTAACCAAACCCTAACCTTCACTCTCAACCTCACCCTCACTGGAAATGTAACCCTAACCATAACATTTACAATAACCCTAACCCTAATCCTAACCATCACCCTCACCCTAACCATAATCCTAACACTAACCCTCGCCCTAACCCTCATCTTAACCCTCACCCTGACCTAACCATAACCCTTGCCCTAACCCTTTACCTCACCCTAATCCTAACACTAAGCCTGACCTAAACCTCCCCCTCACCCTAACCCTAACACAAACCCTAACCCTCAAACTAACCCTCAACCTAACCTCAACCTAATCCTAACTCTAACCCTAACCCTAAAACTCACATTAACCCTAACCCTCACCCTAACCCTACCCCTACCCCTCACCATAACCCTCAAGCTAACTCTAACCCTCACACTCACCAGAACCCTAACCATAAACGTAACCATAAACCTCACCTTAAGGCTAATTCTAACCCTAACCCTAACCCTAACCGGCACCCTAACCCTCAGACCAACCCTAACCCTAAACCTAATCCTAAAACTAACACTATCCCTAACCCTAACCCTCACCCTAACGCTCACCCTATCCCTAACCCTAACATTAACCCTAAACCTAACCCTCACCCTAACCCTCCTCCTAAACCTAACTCAAACCCTAAACCTCAAACTCACCCTGACCCTAACCCTAAACCTAACCCTAACCCACACCCTAACCCTAAACCTCAAACTCACCCTAGCCCTCATCCTAACCCCAATCCTAAACCTAACCCTCACCCTAACCCTCACCGTAACCCTAAACCAAACCCTCACCCTAACTTACACCCTCACCCTAACCCTGAGCCTAACCCTAAGCCTAACCCTAAACCTAACCCTAACCCACACACTCACCCTCACCCTAAACCTAATCCTAACCATAAACCTAACCCTTACCCTCACCCTAACTCTAAACCTAAAATTAACCCTAATCCTAAACCTTATCCTAAGCCTCACCCTAACCCTAACTCTAAACCTAAACCTCACCCTAAACTTAACCCTAACCTTAACCCTCACCCTAGCCCTCACTGTAACCCTAATCCTAACCCTATACCTCATCCTAACCCTCACCCTAACCCTATCCCTAACCCTCACCCTAACCCTAACCCTCACACTCACCCTCAGTCTAACCCTAACCCTAACCCTACCACTAACCCTCACATTCACACTCACACTAACCATAATCCTAAATATAACCCGATCCCTAACCATAACGCTCACCCTAACCCTCACCCTAACACTAACCCTAACACCAATCCTAACACTAACCCTCACACTAACCCTAACTATAACCCTAAAGCTCACACTCAGCCTCACCTTAACCCTCACCCTCAACCTCAGCCTAAACCTAAGCCTAACACTAACCCTAACACTCAAACTCATACTCACCCTCACCCTAACACTAATCCTAATCCCAGCCCAAACCCTAACCCTCACCCTAACCCTAACCCTCAAACTAACCCTAAATCTAACACTATCCCTAACCCTAACCCTCACCCTAACCCTAACTCTAAACCTAAACCTCACCCTCACCTTAACCCTAACCCTAACCCTAACCCTAATCCTATACCTCACGCTAAACATAACCCTAAACCTCACCTTCACCCTAGCCCTCATCCAAACCCTAATCCTAACTCTAAAATTCATCCTAACCCTCACCCTAACCCTAACCCTAACCATCACCCTAACCCTAACCCTCAGCCTCAACCTCACCCTCAGCCTAACCTTAAGCCTAAACCTAAAACTAATCCTAACCCACACACTCACCCTCACCCTAACCCTAATCCTAACACTAATCCTAACAATAACCCTAACACTAAAGCTAACCCTCAACATAAACATAACCCTCACCCTAACACTTACCCTCAACCTAACACTAACCGTAACTCTAAAACTAACCTTCACACTAAACCTAACCCTCAGAGTAACCCTAAACCTCACCCTAACCTTAACCATAACCCTAACCTAAACCTCACCCCCACCCTAGGCCTCACCCTAACCCTAATTCTAACCCTAACCCTCAACCTAACCCTAACCCTCAACCTCACCCTAAACCTCACACTAACCCTAACCCTAATCCTCAATCAAACCCTCACCCTAACCGTAACCCGAACCCTTAACATAACCCTCACCCTAACCCTAACCCTCACTCTTATCTTAACCCTCACCCTCAGGCTAACCCTCACCTTTACCCTTACCATCACTCTCACACTAACCCTTAACCTTACCCTAACCCTCACCCTAACCCTAACCCTAAACCTCACCCTCACCTTCAGCTTTACGCTAATACTATCACTATTCCTAACCCTAAACCTCACCGTCACCCTAACAGTCAGCTAATTCTTACCATCACACTAATCCTAACCCTAACCCCAACCCTAACTCTCACAATAAACCTAACCCTCACCCTAACCGTAACCCTACCCCTTACCCTAACCCTCACCTTAACACTAATTCTAACCCTCAACCTAACCCTCACCCAAAACTTCACTGTCACCCTAAATCTGACCCTAACCCTAATAACAACCCTAACCCTCACCCGAAACCTAACCCTCACCCTCACCCTAACCCTCACCCTATTCATAACCCTCATCCTCAGCCTAACCCACACCCTAACCTTAAGCATAACCCTAACCCTAAACCTCACCTTAACCCTCACCCTAACCCAAACCTTAACCCTAACCCTCACCCTCACCCTAACCCTCATCCTAACACTTAACATCATCCTCACCCTAAACCTCACACTTAACCGAATCCTCACCATAACTCTAACCCTAACCGTCACCCTCACTGTCACCCTCACGCTAAGCCTGACCCTAACCCTCACCCTAACCCTAAAACTCAATCTAATCCTCACCCTAACCCTCACCCTAACCCTAATGCTAAGTCTAACACTCACCCTAACCCTCATGCTATCACTTATCCACACCACAAACCTAACCCTAACCTTAACCCTCACCCTCACCCTAAACCTCACCCGAACCCTAAACCTAATACGAACCCTCACACTAATCCTAACCCTAATACTAACCCTCACCTAACCCTAAACCTAACCTTCTACCTCACCCTAACCCTCACCATCACCCAAACCTTCACCCTAATCCTAACGCTCACCCAAACCCTAAACCTCAAGCTCATCCTTACCATAACCCTCAACTAATGCTCACCCTAACCCTAACCATTACCTAACCAAGACCCTCACCCTCACCCTCACCTTCACCCTAACCCTCACCCTCACCCAAGACCTCACCCTAACCATAACTCTAACCCTAAACCTCAACCTCACCTTCACCCTCAACCTCAGCCTATCCCTAAACCTATCCCTAATCCTAACCCTAACCCTCACCCTTACCCTAACCCTCACCATAACCCTTACCCTCACCCTCACTCTCACCCTAACTGAAACCCTCACACTAAACCTAACCCTACCCCTAAACCTAAACCTACCCCTCACCCTAAACCTCACCATAAACTTAACCCTAACCCTAACACTCACCCTCACGCTAGCCCTCAACCTAATCCTAATTCTAACCCTAACCCTCACCCTAACCCTCATCCTCACCCTAAACCTCACCTTAACCCTAAACCTAACCTTCACCCTCACCCTGACCCTCACCCAAATCGTAAGTCTAACCCTAACCATAACATTACCACTAATCCTAACCCAAAAACTAACCCTTACCCTAACCCTAAACTTCACTATCAGCCTCAACCTCACTGGAATTGTAACCCTAACCATAACATTTACAATAACCCTAACCATAATCCTAACCATCACCCTCACCCTAACCCTAACCCTAACCCTAACCCTCACCCTAACCTTAACCCTCACTCTCACTGAAACCCTAACCCTCATCTTAACCCTCACCCTAACCTAACCTTAACCCTCACCCTAACCCTTAACCTCACCCTAATCCTAACACTAAGCCTAACCTAAACCTCCCCCTCACCCTAACCCTAACCCTTACCCTCAAGCTGGGCCTAAGCCTAAGCCTAAGCCTAAGCCTTGTCCTAACACTAACCCTCACCCAAACCCTAAGGCTAACACTAACCCTAACTCTAACCCTAAACCTCACTCTCACCCTAACCCTAACTCTTACCCTAAACCTAACCCTAAACCTCATCCTAACACTAAACCTAACCCTCATCCTCACCCTCACTTTAACCATAACCTTAAACTTAACCCTAACAATAACTCTAACCCTAACCCTAACCCTCACCCTTACCATAAGCCTCACCCTAACATTTACCCTCAACCTAACACTCAACCTAACCCTAACACTAACACTTACACTAACCGTAACCATCACCCTAACCCTAAGCCTAACCCTCACCCTAACCATAAACCTCACCCTCATCATCACACTCAGGCTAACCCTAAACCTAACCCTAACAATAACCCTAACCTTATCCCTAACCCTCACCCTAACCATAACCCTCACCCCAACCCAAACCCTCACCCTAACACTTACCCTCCCACTAACACTAACCCTAACCCTCAAACTAACACTAACCCTAACCCTAAACCTCAACCTAACCCTCACCCTAACCCTAACACTAACCATAACCCTAATCTTCACCCTAACCCTCCCCCAACCCTATATCTCACACTAAATCTCACCCTCACCCAAATCCTTACCCTAACCCTAACCCTAATCCCCACCCTAAGCCTAACCCTAACCCTGACCCTCATCCTCACCCTCACAGGAAATCTAACCCTAACCTTAACAATACCACTAACCCTAAAGAAAACCATCACCCTAACCCTAATCCTCAACCCCAGCCTCACCCTCAGCCTAACCCGAAGCCTAAGCCTAACCCTCAACCTAACCCTCAACTCACCCTCACCCTAACCCTAATCCTAAACCTAACCCTATCCCTAAACCTCAACCTAACCCTCACAAATAACCCTAACCCTAACATTAACCCTAACCCTAAACCGCAACCTAACAGTCCCCCTAACCATACCTCTAACCCTAAACCTAAGCCTGAGCCTAACCCTAAACTTTACCATAACCCTAACCCTAACCCTAAACCTAAACCTAACCCTAAACCCAACCCTAAACCAAACCCTAATCCTCAGTCTCACCCTCACCCTAACCCAAATCCTAAACTTAACCCTCACCCTAACCCTAAGTCTAATCCTAAACCTAAACCTAATCCTCACATTCAACCTCAACCTAACCTTAATCCTAAAAGTAACGCTATCCCTAACCTTAACCTTAACCTAAACCTCACCCTAGCCCTAACACTAACCCTAATCCTAACCCTAAACCTCACCCTAACCCTCACCCTCAACCTCATGCTCGGCCTAAGCCTAAGCCTAAGCCTTAGCCTAACCCTAACCCTCACCCTAACCCTAAAACTAACACTAACCCTAACTCTAAACCTAAACCTCACTCTCAGCCTAAGCCTAATTCTAACCCTGACCCTAACCCTAAACCTTATCCTAATCGTAACCCTAAACTTCACTCTGCCACTCATTGTAACCATAACCGTAACCCTAACCCTAACAATAACCCTAACCCTAACCTTAACCCTCACCCTAACAATAAACCTCACCCTAAACCAAACCCACACCCAAACACTTACCCTCACCCTAACACTAACTCTAACCCTCACCAACCCTAACACTCACACTAACCCTAACCGTAACCGTAAACCTTAACCTCGACCTAACCCTCACCCTCACCCTAACCCTAACTCTCCCCCTAAACTTCCCCCTAACCCTATATCTAACCCTAAACTTCACCCTCACCCTAACCCTCACCCTCACCCTAGCCTTCACCCTAACCCTAATTCTAACCCTCACCCTCACCCTAACCCAGACCCTCATCCTCACCCTAAACCTCACACTAACCCTAACCCTAATCCTCAATCTAACCCTCACCCTAAGCCTAAACCTAACCCTTCTCCTAACCCTAAACCTAACCCTAACTCTCAGACTTATATTAACCCTAACCCTCAGCGTAAACTTCACTTTTACCCTTACCATCATCCTAACACTTACCCTCAACCTTACCCTAAACCTCATCCTAACCCTCTCCCTAACCGTAAATTTAACCATCACCCTAACCCTCACACTCACCCAAAACCTCACGCTCAGCCTAACCCTACGCCTAAGCCTTACACTAATCCTCACCCTCACACTAGCCCTCAACCTAACCCTAATCCTAACAATCACCATAACCCTAATCTTCACCCCCACCCTCAACCTCAGCCTAACCCTAAGCCTAAGCCTAACCCTAACCCTAACCCTCACACTCACCCTCACCCTAACCCTAACCCTAAACCTAACCCTAAACCTCAACCTCACCCTCACCCTAACCTTAACCCTAACACTAACCCTAACCCTAACCCTCGATCTAACCTTCCCCCTAAACCTACATCTAACCTTAAACCTCACCCTCACCTTAACACTAATCCTAACCCTAACCCTAAACCTCATCCTAAACCTAACTCTCACCCTCACCCTCACCCTCACTCTCAAAGTAAATCTAACCCTAACCCTAACAATAACACTAATCCTAACCCTAAACCTAACCCTAACCATAACACTAATTGTAACCCTCACCATCACCCTAACCCTAATTCTAACCCTAAGCCCCACCCTAACACTAACCCTCATGTCACCGTAACCCTAACACTCATACTAACACTCACCCTTTCCCTAACCCTAACCATAAACCTCACACTAACACTAACCCTAATACTCACCCTCACCATAGCCCTCACCCTAACTCTAATCCTAACCCTAATCCTCATCCTAACCCTAACCCTAACACTAAGCCTCACCATAACCCTAAACCTAACCCTCAACCTAAACCTAACCCTCACCCTAACCCTAACCCTAAACCTCACCCTAACCCTAACTCTCACCTTCATGCTCACACTCAGCCTAACCCTAAACCTAACCCTAACCCTAACCCTCAGACTTACCTGAAAGCTTACCCTAATCCTAATCCTAACCCTAAGCCTAAACCTCACCCTCACCCTAACCCTAAATCTAACTCTAACCCTAACCCTAATGCTCACCCTCAGCCTCACCCTAACACTAACTCTAACCCTAATCCTCACCCTCACCCTAACTCTAACCCTTACCATAACCCTAACCCTTACCCTAACCCTAAATGTCACCCTAACCCTAAGCCTAAACCTCACACTCAAAATAGCCCTCACTCTAACCCTAATCCTAAAACTAACCCTCATCCTAACTCTCACCCTAACCCTAACGCTGATCCTCACTCTCACCCTAACCCGAACCTTCAAACTAATCCTAAGCCTCACCCTCACCATAACCTTTACCCTAACCCTCACCCTAAACTTAAACGTAACCCGAACCTTAACGCTCACCCTAACCCTAACCGTCATCCTCAACCACACCCTGAGCCTAAACCTAAGCCTAATCCTAAACCTAACCCTAACACACACACTCACCCTCACCCTAACCCTAATCCTAAGCCTAACCCTAAACTTAAACCTCCCCCTACCACTCACCCTAAACCTAAATCTAACCCAAACCCTAAACCTCACCCTAACCCTAACCATAACTCTCACACTAACCCAAACCCTCACCCTAACACTTACCATGACCCTATCGCTAATCCTAACCGAAGCACTAACCCTAAAGCTAACCCTCACCCGCACCCTCACCCTCACCGGAACTCTAACCCTAACTCTAACAATAACAATAATCCTAACCCTAACCATCACCCTAACCCTAATCCTCACACCCACCTTTAGCCTCATCCTAACCCTAAGCCTAAGCGTAACCCTCACCCTAACCCTTATACTCACCCTCACCCTAACCCTAATCCTAACACTAATCCTATCCCTAAACCTCACCCTAACCCTCACCCTCACCCTAACCCTAACACTAACCCTAACCCTAAACCTCACCCTAAGCTTCCCCCTAACCATAACTCTAACCCTAAACCTCACCCTCACCCTAAACCTAAACCTAAACTTAACCCTAAACCTCACCCTAAACCTCACCCTAACCCTAAACTATCACCCTCACCCTCAACCTCACAGTAACTCTAAACCTAACCCTAACAATAACAATAACACTAACCCTAACCCTAACCCTAAAAATAACTCACAACCTCAGCCTCACCCTTACCGCAAACTTAACCCTAACCATAACACTAACAATAACCCTAAACCTAACCCTAAACCTAACCCTAATCCTCACTCCCACCCTCACCCTCACCCTCACCCTCAGCCTAACCCTAACCCTAACACTAACCCTCACCATAACCCTAACCCTAACCCTAAACCTAACGCTAAATCTAACCCTAAACCAAACCTTAATTCTCAGCCTCACCCTCATCAAAACCCAAACCCTAATCTTAACCCTCACCCTAACCCTAAGCCTAATCCTAACACTAACCCTAACCCTCACACTCAACCTCACCCTAACCTTAATACTAAACCTAACTCTAACCCTAACCCTAACCCTCAACCTAACCCTCACCCTACCCCTAACCCTAAACCTAATCCTAACCCTAAACCTCATCCTAAACCTCACCCTCAACCTCATGCTCGGCATAAGCCTAAGCCTAAGCCTAAGCCTAACCCTAACCCTCACCCTAACCGTAAAACTAACACTAAGCCTAACTCTAAACCTAAACCTCACTCTCACCCTAACCCTAATTCTAACCCTAACATAACCCTAAACCTCATCCTAACCCTAACCCTAACACTCACTCTCTCCCTCATTGTAACCATAACCCTAACCCTAACCCTAACAATAACCCTAACACTAACCCTAACCCTAACACTAACCCTCTCACTAACACTAACCCTAACCCTTACCCTTAATCTCAACCTAACCCTCACCCTTAACCTAAGCCTAACACTAACCCTAACCATAACCCTCACACTAACCTTAACCCTAACTCTATATCTAAACCTAAATCTCACCCTCACACTAATCCTAACCCTAAACCTAGCCCTAAACCTCACCCTGACCCAACCCCTAACACTAATCCTGACCCTAACCCTAAGCCTAATCCTAACCCTAACCCAAACCCTCACACTCACCCTCACCCTAACCCTAATCCTAAACCTAACCCTATCCTTAACACTAAACCTCAACCTAACACTCAGCCTTGCCCTCACCCTAACCCGAAACCTAAACCTCATCCTCACCCTAGCCCTCACCCTAACCCTAATTCTATCCCTCACCCTCACCCTAACCCTAACCCTCATCCTCACCCTAAACCTCACACTAACCCTAAACCGAATCCTCAATCTTAGCCTCACCCTAACCCTAACACTAACCTTTACCCTAACCCGAAAAATAACCCTAACCCTCACCCATATCTTAACACTCACCCTCAGCCAAAACCTCTCCTTTACCCTTACCATCATAATCACCCTAACCCACACCCTAATCCTAACCCTAACCCTAATCCTAACCCAAAACCTCAACATAACCATCAACCTACCCTTAACCCTAACCCTAACCCTAACCCTTGAACTAACACTCCCCCTAAACCAAAATCTAACCCTAAACCTCACCCTCACCCTAACCCTAATCCTAACCCTAACCATAAACCTCACCCTAACCCTAACCCTAACCTTCACCCTCACCCTCACCCTCACCTTACCAAAAATCTAACCCTAACCCTAACAATAACAGTAATGCTAACCCTAAACTGAAACCTAACCCTAAGCCTAAACCTAATCCTAACACTCACCCTCAACCTAACCCTAATCCTAACGCTAACCCTCACCCTAACCCTAATCCTCACCCTCACTGTAACCCTAACCCTCATCCAAACCCTCACCCTAACCCTAACACTAACCCTCAACCTCACCCTAGTCCTCACCCTAACCTTAATCCTAACTCTAATCCTCATCCTAACCCTAATCCTAACTCTCACTCTAACCATCACACTATCCCTAAACCTAATCCTCAACCTAAACCTAACCCTCACCCTAACCATAAACTTAAGCTGAACCCAAACTCTCACCTTAATCCTAACCCTAAACCTCACCCTCACCCTAACCGTAATCCTAACACTAACCATAAACCTCACCCTAACTCTAACCCTAAACTTCACCCTCACCCTCACACACACCCTTACCATTAATCTAACCCTAACCCTAACAATAACACTAAACCTAACCCTAAACCTAACCCTAAAACTAAGCCTAACCCTAATCCTAACACTCACCCTCACCCTAACCTTAACCCTAACCCTAACCCTATACCTAACCCTAATCCTCAAACTCATTGTAACGCTAACCCTCATCCAAACCCTCGCCCTAACCCACACCCTAACCCTAAACCTCATACTAACCCTCACCCTAACCAAAACCCTCACCCTCAACCTCAAGCTCAGCCTAACCCTAAGCCTAAGCCTTACCCTAATCCTCACCCTAACCCTAACCCTAATCCTAATCCTAACCCTCATTCTAACCCTCACCCTAACCCTAAACCTAACCATCACCCTAACCCTAATCCTCACCCCCACCCTCACCCTCACCCTCAGCCTAACCCTAATCCTAAGCCTAAGCCTAACCCTAACCCTCACACTCACCCTCACCCTAACCCTAATCCTAACCCTAACCCTCAAACTAACCCTAACCTTCACCCTCACTGTAATCCTCTCATCCAAACCCTCACCCTAACCCTAACGCTAACCATAAACCTCACCCTAACACTAACCTAACCCTCAATCTCACCCTAGCCCTAATCCTAACCATAAACCTAACCCTAACCTTCACCCTAACCATCACACTATCCCTAACCCTAACCCTCAACCTAACCCTAACACTCACCCTAACCCTAAACTTAAAGCGAACACAAACACTCACCCTAATCCTAACCCTAACCCTCACCCCAACCCTAACCCTCACCCTCACCCTCACCCTCAGCCTAACCCTAAGCTGAAGCATACCCCTAACCCTAACCCTCACACTCACCCTAAACCTTAACCTAATCCTAATCCTAAACCTGAGCTTAACCCTCACTCTCAGCCTAACCCTCACCCTAACCCTAACCCTAACACTCACCCTAAACCCTCACCCTCAGCCTAAACCTAAGCCAAAGCCTGACCCTAAAGTTAACCCACACACTCACCCTAACCCTTACACTCACCCTAACCTTTACCCTAATCCTACTCTTAACCCTAAGCCTAACCCTCACCCTCACATTAACCCTCACCCTAACCCTAAATCTAACACTAACCCTAACCCTAACCCTCACCCTCAGCCTCACCTGAGACCTAACTCTAATCCTAAACCTCACCCTCACCGTAACCCTAACCCTAACCCTAAACCTCACCCTAACCCTAAACCTCACCCTCACCCTAATCCTAACCCTAACTCTCATCCTAACCCTCACCCTAACACTAACCCTAACCCTCACCCTCACCCCCACCCTCACCCTCAGCCTAAACCTAAGCCTAACCCTAACCCTAACCCAAACCCGCACCAGAACCCTAACCCTAACCCTAAACCTTACCCTAAATCTAACCCTAATCCAAACCCTAATTCTCAGCCTCACCCTCACCATAACACAAACCCTAATCTTAACCCTCACCCTAACCCTAAGCCTAATCCTAACCCTAACCCTAACCCTCACACTCAACCTCACCCTAACCTTAATCCTAAACCTGACGCTATCCCTAACCCTAACCCTCAAACTAACCCTCACCCTAGACCTAACCCTAACACTAATCCTAACCCTAAACCTCATCCTAACCCTCACCCTCAACCTCATGCTCGACCTAAACCTAAGCCGAAGCCTAAGCCTAACCCTAACCCTCACCCTAAACCTAAAACTAACACTAAGCCTAACTGTAAATATAAACCTCAGTCTCACCCTAACCCTAATTCTAACCCTAACATAACACTAAACCTCATCCTAAACCTAACCCTCACTCTCACCCTCACTGTAACCGTAACCCTAACCCTAACCCTAAAAATAACCCTAACCCGACCCCTAACCCTCACCCTAAACATAACCCTCACCCTAACCCAAACGCTCACCCTAACAATTACCCTAACCCTAACACTAACCCTAAACCTAATACTAACACTCACATTAACCCTAACCATTAACCTCAACCTAACCCTCACCCTCACCCTAAGCCTAGCATTAACCCTAACCCTAACCCTCACCCTAACCCTCCCCTAACCCTATATCAAACCCTAAACCTCACCCTCACCCTAACAATAAACCTAACCCTAAACCTAAACCTCAACCTAAACCTCACCCTAACCCTAACCCTCACCCTCACCCTCAACCTCACTGTAATTCTAACCCTAACCCTAATAATAACATTAACCCAAACCCTGCCCCTAACCATAACCCTCACCCTCACTGCAAACTTAACCCTAACCATAACACTAACAATAACCTAAACCAAACCCCACCCTCACCCTCAGCTTAACCCAAAGCCTAACCCTATCCCTAACCCTAACCCTCACCCTAACCCAAACACTAACCCTACCCCTAGTCCGCACCCTAACCCTAAGCCTAATCCTAACCCTAACCCTAACCCTCACACACCCTCACCCTAAACCTAATCCTAAACCTAACACTATCCCTAACATTAAACCTCACCCTAACACTTACCCTAGCCCTCACCCTAACCCTAAACCTAAACCTCACCCTCACTTAGCCCTCACCCTAACCCTAATTCTATCCCTCACCCTCACCCTAACCCTAACCCTCATCCTCACCCTAAACCTCACACTAACCCCAAACTGAATCCTCAATCTAACCCTCACCCTAACCCTAACACTAACCCTTACCCTAACCTGAAAAATAACCCTAACCCTCACCCTTATCTTAACACTCACGCTCAGCCAAAACATCTCCTTTACCCTTACCATCATAATCACCCTAACCCACACCCTAACCCTAAACCTCATACAATCCCTCACCCTAACCGTAAACCTAACCATCACCCTAACTGAAACCCTCAGCCTCAACCTCAATCTCAGCCTAACCCTAAGACTAAGCCTAAGCCTAACCCTAACCCTCACACTCACCCTCACCCTAACCCTAATCCTAACCCTAACCCTAATCCTAACCCAAAACCTCAACATAACCATCAACTTACCCTTAACCCTAACCCTAACCCTAACCCTAACCCTCGAACTAACACTCTCCCTAACCCAAAATCTAACCCTAAACCTCACCCTCACCCTAACCTTAATCTTAACCCTAACCATAAACCTCACCTTAACCCTAACCCTAACCTTCACCCTCACCCTCACCCTCACCCTCACCCTCACCTTACCATAAATCTAAACCTAAACCTAACAATAACACTAATCCTAAACCTAAACCTAACCCTAATCCTAAAACTCAACCTCAACCTAACCCTAATCCTAATGCTAACGCTCAACCTAACCCTAATCCTTACCCTCACTGTAACCCTAACCCTCATCCAAACCATCACCATAACCATAACACTAACCCTCAACCTCATCCTAGTCCTCACCCTAACCTTAATCCTAACTCTAAACCTCATCCTAACCCTAACCCTAACCCTAACTCTAACCATCACACTATCCCTAATCCTAACCCTCAACTTAACCCTAACCCTCAATCTCACCCTAAACTTAAGCGGAACCCAAACTCTCACCCCAATCCTAACCCTAACCCTCACCCTAACCCTAACACTCACCCTTACCGTAACCCTCACCCTCAGCCTAAACTTCACATTTATGCTTAGCGTCACCCCCACCCTAACCCTCACCCTAAACCTAACCCTCATCCTAACCCCAACTCTACCCCTAAACCTCACCCTCACCCTAACCCGAACTCTATCCCTAACCCTAACACTAATCCTCAACAAAACCTAAAGCTAATCCTCACCCTCAACCACATGCTCAGCCTAAACCTAAGCCTAAGCCTAACCCTTACCCTAACCATCAACCTCACCCTAGCCCTCATGCTAACCCTAATCCTAAACCTAACCCTCTTCCTAACCCTCACTCTATCCCTAACACTAAACCTCAACCTAAACCTAACCCTAAACCTCACCCTCACCCTAGCCCTCACCCTAGCCCTAATCCTAACCCTAACCCTCATACTAACCCTCCCCATAACCCTAACCCTAACCCTCACCCTAACCGTAACACTCAGCTTCACCCTCACACTCAGCCTAATCCTAAGCCTAAAACTAACCCTAACCTTAACCCTCAATCTCACCTTAAACCTCACCAGAACCCTAACCCTAACACTAAGCCTAACCCTAACCCTCACCTTCAGCCTCACCCTAAACTTACTCTAACCCTAAACCTCACCCTCACCATAACCCTTAGCTTAACCCTAACCCTAAACCTGACCCTAACCCTAACTCTAAACCTACCCTTACCCTAGCCCTTACACTAACCCTAATCCTAACCCTACCCTCAACCTAACCCTCCCCCTAACCCTAACCCTAACACTCACCCTAACCCTAACCCTTACCCTCAACCTCACCCTCAGCCTAATCCTAACACTAACCCTAATCCTCACCCTCACCCTAACCCTAACCCTCACCCTCACCCTAAATCTCACACTAACCCTAACACTAATCCTCAGTCTAAACCTCAGCCTAATCCGAACCCTAACCCTAACCCCCACCCTAACCCTCACCCTAACCCTAACTCTAACCCTAAATCCCACCCTCACCCTAAACCTAACTATAAAGTAAACCAAAACTTAAACCTCACCCTAACCCCAACCCTAATCCTAACCCTAACCCTAACCCTAGGCCTAAACCTAACATTAAGCCTAACCCTCACACTCACCCTCACCCTAACCGTAACCCTAAACCTAACCACAACAATAACCCTAACCCTAATCCTAACCCTAACTCTAACCATAAACCTCACCGTAACCCAAAACTTAACCCTAACACTAACCCTCACAGTAACCCTAACCTCAAGCTAACCCTAACTCTAACCCTAACCGTAACACTAAAAACCTCACCTTAACCCTAACCCTAAACCTCAACCTCACCATAATCGTAACCCTAACCCTATCCCTAACAATAACCCTAAACCTAACCATAATCCTAATCCACAAACTCACACTAACCCTAATCCTAAACCTAACACTCAACCTAAATCTAACGCTCACACTTACTCTAACCCTAAACCTCATCGTAACCCTCACCCTAACCCTAACCCTAACACTAAAAGTCACACTAACATTAAACCTAACCCTCACCCTCAACCTAGACCTCATCCTAACCCTAATCCTAACCCTACTTCTCATCCTAACCCTCACCCGAACCCTAACCCTAAACCTCACCCTAAACCTAACCCTAAACCTAACCCTCAACCTAACCCTAATCCTCACGCTCAACTTAACACTAACTCTAACCATCACCCTAACCCTAAACTTTACCTGAACCCTAACTTTCACCTTAACCCTAACCTTAACCCTCACCCTAACCCTAACCCTCACACTTACCTTACCCTTACCCTAATCATAATCCTAACCCTAACCCTAAACCTCAACCTCTGCCTCACCTTAATCCTAAATCTAACCCTAAATCACACTCTCACCCTAAGACTAATCCTAACCCTAAACCTAAAGCTCACCCTAACCATAACCCTAAACCTAACCCTCACCATAGCCCTCACCCTAACCCTACTCCTAACATTAACCCTCATCCTAACCCTCCCTATAACCCTATCTGAAACCCTCACCCTAACCCTAACCCTCACACTCACCCTCACCCTCAGCCTAAACCTAAGCCTAACCACAAGCCTTACCTGAAACGTAACCTTAACTCTCACACTCACCCGCACCCTCACCCTCACCATAACTCTAAACCAAACCCTAACCCTAACCCTAAACCTCACCCTAGCCCTAACCCTAACCCTAATCCTCACCCTCAACCTAACCCTAACACAAACCCTAACCCTAACCCTCAACCTAACCCTCCCCCTAACCATGTATCTAACCCTAAACTTCACCCTCCACCTAACCCTAACCCTAACCCTAACCCTAAACCCCACCCTAACCCTAACACTAACCCTCTCACCCTCAACCTAACCCTAACACAAACTCTAACCCTAACCCTCAACCTAACCCTCCCCCTAACCATGTATCTAACCCTAAACTTCACCCTCCACCTAACCCTAACCCTAACCCTAACCCTAAACCCCACCCTAACCCTAACACTAACCCTCACCCGCACCCTCACCCTCACCATAACTCTAACGCTAACTCCAAAAATAAAACTAAGTGTAACCCTAACCATCACCCTTACCCTAATCCTCACCCCCACCCTCACCATCAGCCTAACCCTAAGCCTAAGCCTCACCCTCACCCTAACCCTCACACTCATGCTCACCCTAACCCTAATCTTAAACCTAACCCTATCCCTAAACCTCAACTTAACCCTCACCCTCACCCTAACCCTAACACTAACCCAAACCCTAAACCTCCCCCAGACCCTCCCCCAAACCCTAACTCTTACGCTAAACCTCACCCTCACCCTAACCCTAAAACTCACCCTAACCCTAACTCTCACCCTCACACTCTAACTCACCCTAACTCTAACCCTGTCCCTAACAACACTAACCCTAACCCTATCCCTAAACATAACCCTCACCCTCAGACTCACCCTCACTGAAAACTTAACCCTAAACATAACACTAGCAATAAGACTAACCCTAAACTTAACCCTAAACCTAATCCTCACCCACAACCTCACCCTCAGCCTAACCCTAACCCTAACCCTCCTTTTAACCCTAACGGTAACCCTAACCCTAACCCTAACCCTAAAACAAACCTTAAACCTAACCTTAAACCTAAACCTAATCCTCAGCCTCAGTCTCACCCTCACCCTAACCCAAACCTTAACCTTACCCCTCACCATAACCCTAAGCCTAACCCTAACCCTTAGCCTAACCCTCACACTCACACTCACCCTACCCGAAATCCTAAACCTAATCCTATCCCTAACCCTAACCCTCACCCTAACCCTCACCCTAAACGCAATCCTAACCCTAAACCTCATCCTAAACCTCACTCTAACCCTAACACTAACCATCCCCCTCATCCTCGGCCGAAGCCTAACCCTAAGCCTAAACCTAACCCTAACCCTAACACTAACATTAAACCTAACCCTAATCCTAACACTCACCCTCAACCCATCCCTAACCCTAACCCAACCCTCACCCTCAGCCTCACCCTAACCCTAACTCTAACCCTAAAGCTCTCCCTCACACTAACCCTAACCCTTACCCTAACGCTAAACCTCACCGTAACCTTAACCCTAAACCTAACCCTCATGCTAGCCATCACTCTATCCCTAATCCTAACCCTAACACTCATCCTAACCCTCACCCAAACAATAACCCGAACCCTCACCCTCAATCTCACCCTAACACTAACCCTAAGCCTCACACTCACCTTCACGCTAACCCTAACCTAACCCTAATGCTCAACCTATCCCTAACCCTCAACCTCACCTTAACCCATACCCTAACCCTCACCCTAACCCTAAACTGAACCGGAACTCTAACTCTCACCCTAACCCTAACCCTAAACCTCACCCTAACCCTAACCCTCACCCTCACCCTCACCCTCAGCCTAACCTTAAGCCTAACCCTAAACCTCACACTCACCCTAACCCTAAGCCTATTCCTAATCCTAACCCTAACCCTCACCCTAACCATCACCTTAACCGTAACCCTAAAAATAACCGTGGCCCTAACCCTCACCCTCAGCCTCACTCTGACCCTAAGCCTCACTCTCACCGTAACTCTACCCCTAAACCTAACAACCTAACACTAAACCTCACCAAAACCATAACACTGACTCTAACACAAACCCTCACCCTAACACTTACCCTCACTCAAACACTAACCCTAACCTTAACACAAACCCTCACCCTAAACCTAACGCTAACCCTAAACCTCAACCTAAGCCTCACCCTCACCCTAACCCTAACACTAAGCCTCACCATAACGCTCACCCTAACCCTCCCCCTAACCCTATATCTAACCCTAAACCTCACCCTCACCATAAACCTAACCCTAACCCTAAACCCCACCTTAACCCTAAACCTATCCCTCTCCCGCACCCTCACCCTCTCTGTAGCTCTAACACTAATACTAACAATAACACAAACCCTAACCCTAACCCTAATCCTCACCCCCACCCTCACCCTCAGCCTAACCCTAAGCCTAAACCTACCACTAATCCTAACCCTCACTGTAACCCTAAACCTAACCCTAACCCTAACCCTCACACTCACCCTCACCCTAAACCTAATCCTAAACATAACCCTAAAATTACCCAAACCCTCACCATAAGCCTCACCCTAGCCTTCAACCTAACCCTAATCCTAAAATTAAACCTCATCCTAACCCTCATCCTAACCCTAACCCTAACCCTCACCCTAAACCTAACCCTGACCCTCACCCTAAACCTCATCCTAACCCTCACCCTAACCCTAACCCTAACCCTCACCCTATACCTAACCCTAACCCTCACCCTAATGCTCGGCCTAAGCCTAAGCCTAAGCCTAAGCCTAGCCCTAAACCTAACCCTCACCCTAACCCTAACCCTTACACTAACCCTAACTCTAACCATAAACCTCACTCTCACCCTAACCCTAACTCTAACCCTAACCCTAAACCTAAACCTCATCCTAACACTAAATCTAACCCTCACCCTCACCTTAACCATAACCCTAAACCTAACACTAACAATAACAGTAACCTTAACTCTAAAACTAACCCTTATCTCAAACCTCACCCTAACATTTACCCTCAACCGAACACTCACACTAACCCTAACACTAACCCTCACACTAACCCTAACCATCACCCTAACCCTAAACCTCACCTCAACCCTAACCCTAACCCTCACCCTCACCCTAGCCCTCAGCCTAACCCTAACACTCATCCTCACCCTAAACCTCACACTAACCCTAACACTAATACTCAATCTAACCCTCACCCTCATCCTACCCCTAACCCTAATTCTAACCCTAACCCTAACCCTCACCATTACGATAACCCACAAACTCAGCCTAACCCTCACATTTACCCGTACCGTCACTCCCACCCTAACCCTCACCCTAACCCTAACCCTCAACCTAACCCTCACCCTAACCCTGACTCTCCCCTAAACCTCATCCTCACCCTAACCCTAACTCTAACCCTAATCCTAACACTAAATCTCACCATAATGCTAACGCTTATCCTCACCCTCACCCTCATTGTAATTGTAAACTTAACATTAACCCTAACAATAACTCTAAACCTAACCCTAACCCTCACTGTAACCCTAACCCTAACACTAACACTAACCCTAAACCTAAACCTAACCCTCAACCTAACCCTAATCCTCAGCCTCACCCTCACCCTAACAAAACCCTAACCCCAACCTTCACCCTAACCCTAAGCCTAAACCTAACCCTAATTCTAACCCTCACATTCACCCTCACCCTAAACCTAATCCTGAACCTAACCCTATCACTAACCCTAACCCTCAGCCAAACCCTCACCCTAGCCCTCAGCCTAACCCTAATCCTAACCCTAAACCTCATCCTAATCCTCACCCTAACCCTAACCTTAACCCTCACCCTAACCCGAACCCTAACACTCACCCATATGCTGGGGCTAAGCCTGAGCCAAAGCCTAAGCCTAAGCCTAACCCTAACGCTCACCCTAACCCTAACCCTAACACTAACCCTAACTCTAACCCTAAACCTCACACTCACACTAACCCTAACTCTAATCCTAAACCTAAACCTCATCCTAACCCTAACCCTAACAATAACCGTAACCCTAACCCTAACCATAACCCTACCCTAACCTTAACCCTAACCCTAATACTAACCATAACCCTCACCCTAAATCTAACGTCACCCTAACACCAAACCTAATCCTCAACCTCACCCTAGCCCTCACACTAACCCTTACCCTCATCCTCACCCTAAACATCACACTAACCCTAACACTAATCCTCAATTTAACCCTCATCCTCACCCTCACCCTAACCCTAACCCTCACCCTAAACCTAACCCTCACCTACCGTAACCCTCACCTTAGGCCTAACCCTAAACTTTACCCTTACCGTCACCCCCACCTTAACCCTCACCCTAACCCTAACCCTCACCCTAATCTTCACCCTAAACCTAACTCTACCCCTAAACCTCACCCTCACCCTAACCCTATCTCTAACCCTAACACTAACACTAAAAACCTCACCCTAACTCTAACCCTAACCCTCAACCTCACTGTAACCGTAACCCTAACCCTAACAACATCCCTAACCCTAACCCTAATCCTAACACTCACTCTCACATTAACCCTAATCCTAAGCCTAAACCTCACCCTAACCCTAACCCAGACCCTTACCGTAACCCTAACCCTCACCATAACACTAACCCAAACCCTAAACCTCACCCTAACACTAAACCTAACCCTCACCGTCACCCTCACCCTCAACCTCACCTTAACTCTAACCCTAACCCTAACAATAACACTAATCCTAACCCTAACCCTTACCCTAAACCTAATCCTAACACTCACCCTCAACCTAACCCTAACCCTAACCCAACCCTCACCCGCAGCCTCACCCTAACCTTATCTCTAACCCTAAACCTCACCCTCACCCTTACCCTAACCCTAAACTCACCCTAAACTTAACCCTAAACCTCACCCTCACGCTAGCCCTCACCCTAACTCTAATCTTATCCCTAACACTCATCCTAACCCTCACCCTAAAAATAAACCTAACCCTCAAACTCACCCTCGCCCTAACCCTAACCCTAACCCTAACACTCAACCTAACCCTAACACTCACCCTCACTATAACCCCTACCCTAACCCTCACCCTAACCCTAAACTTAACCCAAAACCTAACTCTCACCCTAAACCTAACACTATCCCTCACCCTAAACTTAACCCTCACCCTCACCCTCACCCTCAGCCTAAACCTAAGCCTATCCCTATCCCTAACCCTAAGCCTAACAATCAACCTAACCCTAATCCTAATCAAACCCTAAGCCTGACTCTCACCCTCACCTTATCCCATACCTTAAGCCTAACCCTAACATTAATCCTAACACTAACCATAACCCTCAACCTCACCCTAACACTAACCTTATCACCCTAACCCTAAACATCAACCTAACACTAACCCTAACCCTCACACTCACCCTAACCTCACCCTAACCCTAACCCTCATCCTCACCCTAAACCGCACACTAACCCTAACACTAATCCTCAATCTAAACCTCATCCTCACCCTAACCCTAACCCTAACCCTCACCCTAACCCTAACCCTCACCCTTACTGTAACCCTTACCCTCAGCCTAATCTTCAACTTTACCCTTACTGTCACCCCCACCGTAACCCTCACCCTAAACCTAACCCTAACTCTAACCCTAAACCGCACCCTCACCCTAACCCGAACTCTATCCCTAACCCTAACACTAAACCTCATCCTAACCCTAAAGCTAACCCTCACCCTAAACTGTATGCTCAGCCTAAACCTAAGCCTAAGCCCAACGTTTACCCTAACCCTCACCTTCACCCTAGCCCTCACCCTAACCCTAATCCTAAACCTAACCCTCATACTAACCCTCACCCTAACCCTAACCCTAAACCTAACCCTCATCCTAACCCTCACCCTAACCCTAACCCTAAACCTCACCCTAAACCTCACCCTCACCCTAGCGCTCAACCTAGCCCTAATCCTAACCCTAACCCTCATCCTAACCCTCCCCATAACCCTAATTCTAACCCTCACCCTAAACCTAAACCTCCACTTCACCCTCACCCTCAGTCTAACCCTAAGCCTATACCTAACTCTAAACTTTATCCTAACACTAACCCTAAACCTAACCCTAATATTAATCCTAACCCTAACACTAACCCTCAATCTCACCTTAACCCTCACCCTAACCTCAACGGTAACCCTAACACTAAGCCTAAACCTAACCTTCACCCTCAGCCTCACCCTAACCCTAACTCTAACCCTCACCCTAAATCTCACACTCACCATAACCCTTACCCTAACCCTAACCCTAAACCTCAACCGAACCCTATCTCTAAACGTTACCCTCACCCTAGCCCTTATCCTAAACCTAATCCTAACCCTAACCCTCATTGTAACCCCCCTTCTAACCCTTACCCTAACACTCACCCTAACCCTAACACTCACCCTCAACCTCACCCTCAGACTAACCCTAAGCCTAACCCTAAACCTAACCCTAAAACAAACACTCACCCTAAACATAACCATAACCCTCACCTTAACCCTAACCTCACCCTATCACTAACCCTAATCCTCACATTCACCCTAGCCCTAACCCTAACCCTAACCCTCACCCTCACCTTAAATCTCACACTAACCCTAACACTAATCCTCAATCTAACACTCAGCCTCAGCCTAACCCTAACCCTAACCCTAACCTAGCCCTTACCCTCACCCTTACCGTAACCCTCACCATAGGCCTAACCCTCACCTTTACCCTTATGATCACCCCCACCTTAACCCTAACCCTAATCCTAACTCTCACCCTAACCCCCACCCTAACCCTCACCCTAACCCTAAATCTAACCCTAAACCTCACCCTCACCCTAAACCTAACTCTAAAGTAACCCAAACCCTAAACCTCACCCTAACCCTAACCCTAATCCTAACCCTAACCCTAAGCCTAACCCTAACCCTAAGCCTAACCCTCACACTCACCCTCACCCTAACCGTAACCGTAAACCTAACCATAACAATAACCCTAACCCTAATCCTAACCCTAACTGTAAGCACAACCCTCATCGTAACCCATACCGTAACCCTAACACTAACCCTCACACTAACCCAAACACTAACCTCACCCTAACCCTAACTTTAACCCCAAGCATAACACTAAAAACCTCACCCTAATCCTAACCCTAACCCTCACTCTCACCTTAAACTTAAACCTAACCCTAACCCTAACAATAACACTAACCCTAACCCTAACCCTCATCCTAACCCTCACCCTAACCCTAACCCTAAACCTAAACCTCACACTAACAATAAACTAACCCTCATTCTCAACCGAGCCCTCATCCTAACCCTAATCCTAACCCTAATCCTCATCCTAAGCCTCACCCAAACCCTAACCCTAAACCTCACCCTAACCCTAACCCTAAACCTAACCCTCAACCTAACCCTAATCCTCACGCTCAACTTAACACTAACCCTAACCCTCAACCTAACCCTAAACTTAACCTGAACACTAACTCTCACCCTAACCCTAACCCTAACCCTCACCCTAACCCTAACCCTCACCCTCACCCTCACCCTCAGTGAAAACCTAAGCCTAACTCTAACCCTAACCCTCACACTCACCCTAACCTTACCCTAATCCTAAACCTAACCCTAGCCCTAACCCTCACACTCAGCCTCACCTTAACCCTAACTCTAACCCTAAAAATCACCCTCATCCTAAACCTAACCCTAACCCTAACCCTAAACCTCACCCTAACCCTAACCCTTAACCTCACCTTCACCCTAGCCCTCACCCTAACCCTAATCCTAACCCTAACCCTCATCCTAACACTCCCTATAACCCTATCTGAAACCCTCACCCTAACCCTAACCCTCAAACTCACCCTCACCCTCAGCCAAACCCTAAGCCGAACCACAAGCCTTATTAGAAACCTAACCCTAACCCTCATACGCACCCGCACCCTCACCCTCACAACTCTAAACCTAACCCTAAACCTAACCTTAAACCTCACCCTAACCCTAACCGTAATCCTAAACCTCACCCTCACCCTAACCCTAACACAAACCCTAACCCTAACCCTCACCCTAACCTTCCCCTAATCGTATATCTAGCCCTGAACCTCACCCTCAACCTAACCCTAACCCTAGCCTTAACCCTAAACCTCACCCTAACCCTAACACTAACCCTGACTCGCACCCTCACTCTCACCATAACTCTAACCCTAACCCTAAAAATAACACTAAGTCTAACCCTAACCATCACCCTAACCCTAATCCTCACCCCCACCCTCACCATCAGCCTCAAACTCATGCTCACCCTAACCCTAAACCTAAACCTAACCCTGTCCCTTAATCTCAACTTAACACTCACCCTCACCCTAAACCAAACACTAACCGTAACCCTAAATCTCACCCTTACCCTCCCCCAAACCCTAACTCTAACCCTAAACCTCACCCTCACCCTAACTCTAAAACACCCTAACACTAACCCTCAACCTCACCCTCAACCACACCGTAACACTTACCCTATCCCTAACAATAACTCTAGCCCTAAACCTATCCCTAAACATAACCCTCACCCTCAGCCTCACCTTCACAGAAAACTTAACCCTAACCATAACACTAAAAATAACCCTAACCCTAGCCTTAACCCTACCCCTATTCCTGACCCCCACTCTCACACTCAGCCTAACCGTAACCCTAACCCTAACCCTAACCCTCCCAGTAACCCTAACCCTAACCCTAACACTAACACTAACACTAACCCTAAACCAAACACTAAAACTAACCCTAATCCTCAGCCTCACCCTCACCCTAATCCAAACCCTAAACCTAACCCTCACCCTAACCCTATGCCTAACCACAACCCTTAGCCTAACCCTCACCCTCACCCTTATCCTACCACAAATCCTAAACCTAACCCTATCCCTAACCCTAACACTCATCCTCACCCTCACCCAAGATCTCACCCTAAACCTAATCCTAACCCTAAACCTCATCCTAACCCTCACACTAAACCTAACCCTAACCATCACCCTAACCCGAACCCTAACCCTCCCCCTCATGCTCAGCCTAAGCCTAAGCCTAAGCCTAAACCTAACCCTAACCCTAACACTAACCCTAACTCTAACCCTAAATCTCACCCTAACCCTAACCCTCAGTCTAACCCTAACCCTAAACCTAAACCTCATCCTAACCCTAACCCTAACCCTCACCCTCACCCTCACCCTAACCGTAAACATAACCCTAACCCCAACAATAACGCAAACCCTAACCCTAACCATCACCGTAACCATAACCCTCAACCTAAACCTAACCCTCACCCTAACATTTACCCTCACCCTAACACTAACCCTAGCGCTAACACTAACAATCAAACTAAACCTAAACATCACCCTAACCCTTAACCTCACTCTAACACTAACCCTAAACCTCACCCTCACCCTAGCCGTCACCCTAACCCTAACACCTATCCTCACCCTAAACCTCACACTAACCCTAACACTAATCCTCAATCTAAACCTCACCCTCACCCTAACCCTAAACCTAACCCTCACCATAACCGTAACCCTGACACTTACCGTAACCCTCACCCTCAGTCTAACCCTCAACTTTACCCTTACCGTCACCTAAACCTCACCCTAACTCCAACCCTCACCCTAACCCTAACTCTACACCTAAACCTCACCCTCACCCAAACCCTAACTCTAAACCTCACCCTCTCCCTAGCCCTCACACTAACCCTAATTCTAACCCTCCCCATCTCCCTAACCCTAGCCCTAATCCTCACCCTAAACCTCACACTAACCCTAACCTTAAACCTAATGCTCAATCAAACCCTCACCCTAACCCTAACCCTAACACTAAACCTAACTCTAACACACACACTCACCCTCACCCTAACTCTAATAATAACCCTAACCCTAACCCTAACTCTCCCCATAACTCTCACCCTAAACCTAACACTAACACTAACCATAACACTAAACCTCAACCTCTCACCCTAACCCTAACTCTAAATCTAAACCTAACCCTCACACTAAACCTAACTCTAACCCTAACCCAATCCCTAAACCTCACCCTAACCCTAACCTTAAACATCACCCTCACCCTCACCATAACCTTAACTCTAAACCTAACCCTAACAATAACCCTAACCCTAATGCTAACCCTCACCATAACCATAACCCTCACCCTAACCCAAAGCCTTACCCTAACACTTACCCTGACCCTAACACTAATCCTAACCGTAACATTAACCCTCACACTAATCCTAACCCTAACCTCACCCTAAACCTAACCCGAACCCTAACCCTCAACCTAACCCTAACTCTCACGCTCAACATAACCCTAACCTTAACACTCACCCTAAACCTAAACTTAACCTGAACCCTAACTCTCACCCTAATCCTAACCGTAATCCTCACCCTAACCCTAACCCTCACCCTCACCCTCACCCTCAACGTAAACCTAAGCCTAACCCTAAATGTTACCCTAAACCTCACACTCACACTATCCCTTACCCTAATCCTAATCCTTACCCTAAATCTAACCTGACCCTAAGCCTCACCTTAACACTAACTCAAACCCTAAACCTCACCCTCACCATAACCCTATCCCTAACCCTAACTGTAAACTTCACCCTAACCCTAACCCTCACCATAGTCCTCACCCTAACCCTAATCCTAACCGTAACCCTCAACTTATCCCTCCCCATAACCCTAATCTTAACCCTCGCACTAACCCTAACCCTCACCCTCACCCTCAGCCTAAAGTTAAGCCTAGCCCTAACCCTAACCCTAACCATCACACTCACCCTAAACCTAACCCTAAACCTCACCCTAACCAAAACCCTCACCCTCACGCTCACCCTCAGCCTAACCCTAAGCCTAACCCGTACCCTAACCCTAACATTCACACTCACCCTAACCCTAACCTTTATCCTAATCCTAATCCTAACCCTAACCCTAACCCTCACCCTCAAACTAACCCTCACCTTAAGCCTAAACCTAACATTAATTCTAAACCTAACCCTCACCCTCAGCCTGACCCTAACCCTAACTCTAACGCTAAACCTCACCTGACCCTAACCCCAACCCAAACCCTATCCCTAAGCCTCATCCGAAACATAACCCTAACCCTCACCCTCACCCTCACATTAACCATAACCCTAAGCCTAACGCTAACAATAACCCTAACTCTTACCCTAACCTTCACCCTAACCATAACCCTCACCCTAAACCTAACACTCACCCTAACACTTACCATCACCTTAACACTAGCCCTAACCCTAATACTAACCCTCACACTAACCCTAGTCATCACCTAAAACCTAAACCTCACCTTACCACTAACCCTAAACCTCACACTCTCCCTAGCCCTCACCCTAAACCTTAAGCCTCATCCTCACCCTAAACCTCACAGTAATCCTAACACTAATCCTCAATCTAACCTTCACCCTCACCCAAACCCTAACCCTAAACCTCACCCTAACATTAACCCTGACCCTTAACTTAACCCTCACCCTCAGCCTAACTCTCAACTTTACACTTACCATCACCCCCACCCTAACAGTAACACTAAATCTCACCCTAACCCTAACCCTAACCCTCACCCTCAACCTCTTGCTCAGCCTAACCCTAATCCTAAGCCTATCCCTAACCCTCACACTCACCCTCACCCTCAGCCAAAACCTAAGGCTAACCCTAACCCTAATCCTAACCCTCACACTCACCCTGTCCCTAACCTTAATCCTAACCCTAAACCTAACGCTAACCTTCACCCTCAAACTCAGACTAACCCTAACCCTAATTCTAACCCTAAACCTCACCCTCAGTTTAACCCTAATACTAAACCTAACCCTAACCCTAACCCTCCCCCTAACTCTCACCCTAACCCTAACCGTAACACTAACCATAACCCTAAACCTCACAATAACACTCACCCTAACCCTAACTCTAACAATAAAGTCACTCTCACCCTCACCCTAACCCTAACCCTCACCCTAACACTTACCCTCACCCTAACGCTCACGCTAAACCTCACACTCACCCTCAACCTAACCCTAATCCTAAACCTAACCCTAACCCAAAACCTCACCCTAACAATCCCCCTAACCCTAACTCTAACCCTAAACCTCACCCTCAACCTACCCCTAACCCTAGCCCTAAACCTCAACCTAAACGTCAGCCTAACTCTAACCCACACCCTCACACTCAACCTAACTGTAACTCTAAACCTAACCCCAACAATAATACTAATCCTAACCCTAACCCTCAGCCTCACCCTCACTGCAAACTTAACCCTAACCATAATCCTTACAATAAGCCTAGCCCTAACCCTAAACTTAACCCTCACCATAACCCTAACCCTAACCCTAATTTTAAACCTAACCCTATCCCTAAGCCTAACCCTAACCCTAACCCTAACCTCACACTCACCCTCACCCTAATCCTAATCCGAACTCTAACCGTATGCCTAAACCTAACCCTCACCAAAACCCTCACCCTAGCCCTCACCCTCATGCTCAGCCTAAGCCTAAGCATAAGCTTAAGCCTAATCCTAACCCTAACCCTCACCCTAACCCTAACCTTAACACTAACCCTAACTCTAATCGTAAACCTCACGCTCACCCTAACTCTAACTGTAACTCCAACTCTAAAACTAACCCTAAACCTAACCCTAAAATAACCCTAACCCCAATCCTAAATCTACCCCTAAATCTCATGTTCACCCTAATGCTAACTCTAACCCAAACCCTAAAACTAAAACTCACTGTAACCCTAACCTTAACTCTCAGCCTAAACCTAACCCTCACCCTCACCCTCACTCTCAGCCTAAACCTAAGGTTAACCCTAAATCTAACCCTAACCCTCACACTCACCCTAACCCTAACCCTAATCCTAATCCTAATCCTAGCCTTAACACTAACCCTCACCCTAAACCTCACCCTAACCCTCGCCCTAACCCTAACCCTAAAACTAACCCTCACCCTCAGCCTCACCCTAACCCTAATTCTAACACTAAACATCAACCACACCCTAACGCTAACGCCAACCCTAACCCTAACCCTAACAATCCCCCTAATTCTCACCCTAAACCTAAAACTAACACCCTAACCCTAAACCTCAACCTAACCCTCACCCTAAACCTAACTCTATCACTAAACCTCACCCTCACCCAACCCTCACATTAACTCTAACCCAAACACTAAACTTCACCCTAACCCTAACCCTAACCCTCACCCTCACCCTGACAGTAACCGTAACCCTAAACCTAACCCTCACAATAACCCTAACTCTAATCCTAACCCTCACCCTAACCATAACCCTCACTCTAACCCAAACACTCACCCTAACACTTACCCTCACCCTAACACTAACCCAACATTAACACTAACCCTCAAACTAACCCTAAACTTAACCCTAACCCTAAATCACAACCTAACCCACACCCTCACCCTAACCGTAATACTAACCCTATGCCTAACCCTTACCCAAACCGTTGCCCTAACCCTATATTTAACCTTAAACCTCACCCTAACCCTAACCCTAACCCTAACTCTAACGCTAAACCTAACCCTAACCCTAAAAGTAAGCCTAATGCTCAGCCTCACCCTCACCTTAACCCAATCCCTAAACCTAACCCACACCCTAAACCTCACCCTACCTCTCAGGCTAACCCTAACCCTAACCCTCACAATCACCCTAACCCTAATCCTAAACCTAACCCATTTCCTAACCCTAACGCTCACCCTAACCCTCACCCTAGCCTCACCCTAACCCTAAACGTCATCCTAACACTCACCCTAACCCTAACCCTCACCCTAACCCTAACTCTAACCCTCACCCTCATGCTCGGCCTAAGCATAAGCCTAAGCCTAAGCCTAACCCTAACCCTATACCTAACCTTCACCCTAACCCTAACCCTAACACTAACTCTAATTCTAACCCTAAATATCACACTCACACTATCCCTAAATCTAACCCTAACCCTCACACTAACCATTACACTCGCCCTTACCCTAACCCTCACCCTAACACTTACCCTCACACTAACACTAACACTAACAATAACACTAAGGCTAACCGTAACCCTAACCTTCATCCTCACCCTAAACCTCACACTAACCCTAATACTAATCCTCAATCTAACCCTCACCCTCACCCTAACCCTAACACTAATCTTCACCCTAACCCTAACCCTCACTCTTAACGTAACCCTCACCCTCAGCCTAACCCTCAACTTTACCCTTAACGTCACCCCCACCCTAACCCTCACACTAACCATAACCCTAACCCTAACCCTCACCTTAACCCTAGCTCTACACCTAAACCTCACCCTCACGCTAACACTAACTCTAACCCTAACACTAAACCTCACCCTAAGCCTAAACCTAACCCTCACCCACACCCTCACAGTAACCGTAACACTAACCCTAACCCTAACAAAAAACCTAAACCTAACCCTAACCTTCACCATAAACATAACCCTCATCCGAACCCTAAACCTCACCCTAACACTTACCCTCACCCTAACACTAACCCTAACACTAACACTAACCCTCACTCTAACCTTAACCCTCACCCTAATTCTAAAGCTCACCCTAACCCTAACCCTAAACCTAATCCCCACCCAAACCCTAGCACTCACCCTAACCCTAATTCTAACCCTCACTCTCACCCTAAACCTAACCCTCATCCTCACCCTAAAGCTCACGCTAACCTTAAACCTAATCCTCAATCTAAAGCTCACCCTAACCCTTACCCCAACCCTTATCCTAAACCTAAACCTAAAACTAAACTTCACCCTTATCTTAAACCTCACCCTCAGCCTAAACCTCACCTTTACCCTTACCATCATCCTCACCCTAACCCTCACCCTAACCCTAAATCCCATCCTAACCCTCACCCTAAGAGTAAACCTAACCATCACCCTAACACTAACACTCACCCTCACCCTCACGCTCAGCCTAAACCTAAGCCTAAGCCTAAACCTTACCCTAACCCTCACCCTCACCCTAGCCTTTACCTTAACCCTAATCCTAACCCTAATCCTCATCCTAACCCTCACACTAACCCTAACCCTAACCATCACCATAAGCCTAATCCTCAACCCCACCCTCACCCTCAGGCTAACCTTAAGCCTAAGCCTAAGATTAACCCTAACCCTCACACTCACACTCACCCTAATCCTAATCCTAACCCTAACCCTAACCATAACCCTAAACCTCAACCTAACCCTCACCCTACCCTTAACCCTAACCCTAACACTAACACTAACCCTCAACCTAACCTTCCAACTAACCCTAAATCTAATGCTAAACTTCACCCTCACCCTAAACCTAATCCTAACTATAACCCTAAACCTCACCCTAACGGTAACCCTAATCCTCACCCTCAACCTCACATTAACCATCACGATAACTCTAACCCTAACCCTAACAATAACACTAATCCTAACCCTAAACATAACCATAACCCTAACACTAATCCTAACACTCACCCTCACCCTAACCCTAATCCTAACCCTAACCCTCACCCTAACCCTAACCCTCACCCTAACCCTAACCCTCACCCTCACTGTAACCCTAATCCTCAACCTAACCCTCAACCTAACAATAACCCTAACCCTAAACCTTAATCTAACACTAACCATAACCCTCACCCTCATCCTAGACCTCACCCTTACCCTAACCCTAACCCTCAACCTCAGCCTCAAGTTAAACCTACCTCTAAATCTCACCCTCACCCTAACCCTAACCCTAACCCTAAACCTCACCCTAACCCTATGCTAAACCTCACCCTCAACCTATCCCTCACACTAACCCTAATCCTAAACCTAACCTTATTCCTAAACCTCAACCTAACCCTCACCCTCACCGTAAACCTAACACTAACACTAACCCTAAACCTCACTCTAAGCTTCCACTTAACCCTAACTCTAACCCTAAACATCATCCTCACCCTAACTCTAAACCTAAACCTAACCCTAAACCTCACCCTAAAACTAAACCTAACACTAACCCTCACCCTCACCCTCAACCTCACCGTAAATCTAACCCTAACCCTAAGAATAACAGTAACCCTAAGCCTAACCATAACCCTAACAATAACTCAAACCCTCAGCCTCAACCTCACAGCAAACATAACCCTAACCATAACACTAACAATAACCCTAACCCTAACCCTAATCTTAACTCTAATCCTCACCGCCACCCTCACCATCAGCCTAACCCGAAGCCTAATCCTAACCCTAACCTAACCCTAAACCTCACCGTAACCCTATCCCTAACCCTCACCCTAAACCTAACACTAACCCTAACACTAAACCTAACCCTAATTCTCAGCCTCAACCTCACCCTAACCCAAACCCTAACCCTAACCCTCACCCTAACCCTAAGCCTATATCTAAACCTAAAGCTCACCCTCACCCTAACCCTACCTTTAAACCTAACCCTTAATCCCACCCTAACCATAACACTAACCCTCAACCGCATCCTCACCCTCAAAGGAACTCTAACCATAACCCTAACAATAACACTAACCCTAACCCTAATCATCACCTTAACCCTAATCCTCACCCCCACCCTCACCCTCAGCCTAACCCTAAGACTAAACCTAACCCTTACCCTAACCCTCACACTCACTTTCACCCTATCCCTAATCCTAAACCTAAAACTATCCCAAAACCACAACCTAACCCTCATCCTCACCCTAACCCTAACACTAACCCTATCCCTAAATCTCAAACTAACCCTCACCCTCACCCTAACCCTAACACTAACCCTAAACCTAAACTTCACTCTAACCCTCCCACAAACCCTAACTCTAACCCTAAACCTCACACTCACCCTAACCCTAACCCTAACCCTAACCCTAACCCTAACCCTCACCCTCAACCTAAACTTCACCGTAACTCTAACCCTATCCCTAACAATAACACTAACCCTAACCCTATCCTTAACCATAACCCTCACGCTGAGCCTCACCCTCACTGCAAACTTAACCCTAACCATAAAAATAAAAATAACCCTAACCCTAAACCTCACCCCCACCCTCACCCTCAGCCTAACCCTAAACCTATCCCTAACCCTAACCCTAACCCTACCTGTAAACCTAACCCTAACCCTAACCTTAACACTAACACTAAACCTAACCTTAACCCTAACCCAAACCCTAACCCTAATCCTCAACCTAACCCTAAGCCTAACCCTAACCCTAACCCTAAACCTCATACTCACTCTCACCCTAAACCAAATCCTAAAGCTAACCCTATCCCTAAACCTAACCCTCAACCTAACCCTCACACTAGCCCTCACCCTAAACCTAACCCTAACCCTCACCCTAACCCGAACCATAACCCTCACCTTAACTCTCACCCTAACCTAAACCTAAAACTAACACTAACCCTAACCCTAACGATAACCCTAACCCTCACCTTCAGCCTCACCCTAACACTAACTCTAACCCTAAACCTCACCCTCACCCTAACCCAAACCCTTACCCTAAACCTCACCCTAACCCTAAATCTCACCCTCACCCTAGCCCTTACCCTAACCATAACCCTCACCTTAATCCTAACCCTCACCCTAACCCTAATCCTAACCCTAGCGCTCATCCTAACCCTCACCCTAACCCTAACCCGCACCCTCAACCTAACCCTCAGCCAAACCCTATGTCTAAACTTAAACCTAACCCTAACACACACACTCACCCACACCCTAACCCTAATCCTATCCCTAAACCTAACCCTATTCCTAAACCTCTCCCGAACTCTCACCTACCCCTAACCCTAACACTAACCCTCACTCTAACCATATCCCTCACCCTAACCCTAACCTTCACCGTAACACTTATCTTCACCCTAACACTAACCCTAACGCTAAAACTAACGCTCACAGTAATCCTCACCTTCACCCTAGCCCTCAACCTAACCCTAACCCTCATCTTCACCCTAAACCTCACACTAACCCTACCACTAATCCTCAATCTAACCCTCACCTTCACCCTAACCTAACACTGACCCTCACCCTAAACCTAACCGTCACCCTTACCGTAACCATCACCCTCAGCCTAAAACTCACATTTACACTTACCGTGACCCCCACCCTAATCCGCACCCTAACCCTAACCAACACAAAACCCTCACACTAAACCTAACCCTAACCCTCACCTTAACCATAAACCTCACCCTAACCCTAACCCTCACCCACTTACCCTCAATTAACACTAACCCTAAACCTAACACTAAAGCTCACACTAACCCTAACCCTAATCCTAAACCTCACCATAACCTAACCCTAAACCTAATCCTCACCCTCACCCTTGCCCTCACCCTAACCCTAATTCTAACCCTCACCCTCACCCTAACCATATCCCTCATCCTCACCCTAAACCACACACTAACCCTAAACCTATTCCTCAATCTAACCCTCACCCTAAGCCTAACCCTAAAATTTACCCTAAACTTAACCCTCACCCTAACCATCCCCCTAACCCTATATTTAACCCTAAACCTCACCCTCACCCTAACGCTAACACTAACCCTAAACCCCACCCTAACCCTAAACCTAACCCTCACCCACACCCTCACACTCACCGTAACTCTAACCCTAACCCTAAGAATAACACTAACCCTAAACCGAACCATCACCCTAACCCTAATCCTCACCCCCACTGTCACCCTCACCCTAACCCTAATCCTATCCCTAAACCTAACCCTAATCCTAACCCTCTCCCTAACTCTCTCCTAAACCTAACCCTAACAGTAACCATAAACCTAACCCTCAACCTAACCCTCACCCTACCCCTAACCCTAACCCTAAACCTCACCCTCACTCTAACCCTAACTCTAACCCTAATCCAAACCCTAAACCTCACCCTAACCCTAACCCTAAACCTCACCCTAACCCTCACCACAACCATGACCCTAAACCTAACCCTAACACTAACCCTAACCCTAATCCTAACCGTCACCCTAACCATAACCCTCAGCCTAACCCATACCCTCACCCTAACAATTACCATCCCCCTAAGACTAAGCCTAACCCTAACACTATCCCTCACACTAACCCTAACCCTAACCCTAACCCTAAACCTCAAACTAATCCTCACCCTCAACCTAATCCTAACACTAACCATAAACCTAACCCTCAGCCTAACCCTCAACCTAACCCTATATCTAACCCTAAACTTCATCCTCAACCTTACCCTAACCCTAACTCTAACCCTAAACCTCACCCTAACCCTAACACTCAACCGCACTCTCACCCTCACCGTAACTCTAACCCTAACCCTAACCCGAACCCGAACCATCACCCTAGCCTTAATCCTCACCCCAAACCTCACCCACAGCTTAAACCTAAGCCTAAGCCTAATCCTCACCCTAACGCTCACACTCACCCTAACTCTAACCCTAATCCTAAACCTAACCCAATCCCTAAACCTCAACCTAAACCTCACCCTCACCCTAACTCTAACACTAACCCTAAAAATAAACCTCACCCTAACCTACCCCGTAACCCTAATTCTAAACCTAAACCTCACCCTCACCCTAACCCTAACCCTAACCCTAAACCCCACATTAAACCTACCCTTCACCCTCACCCTCAACCTCACTGTAACTCTAACCCTAACCCTAACAATAACACTAACCCTAACCCTAACCCTACCCCTAACCATAATCCTCACCCTCAGTCTCACCCTCAACTCAAACTTAACCCTAACCATAACACTAAAAATAACCCTAACCCAAGCCTAACCATACCCTAACCCTAAGCCTCACCAACACCCTCACCCTCAGCCTAACCCTAAACCTAATCCTAATCCTAACCCTCACCTTAACCTTAACACTAACACTAAACCTAACACTAAAAGTCACACTAACCCTAAAACTAAACCAAACCCTAAACCTAAACCTAATCCTCAGCCTCTCCCTCACCCTAACCCAAACCCTAACGATAACCCTCATCCTAATTCTAAGCCTAACCCTAACCCTAACCCTAACCCTCAAACTCACCCTCAACCTAACCCTAATCCTAAACCTAACCTTATCCCAACCCTAAACCTCATTCTAACCCTCACCCTAACCCTAACCCTCACCCTCACCCTCAGGCTAGGCCTAAGCCTAAGCCTAAACCTAAGCCTAATTCTAATCCCAACCCTCAACCTAACCCTAACCCTAACCCTAACCCTCACCCTAACCCTAACCCTCAGCCTAACCCTAACCTACACCCTAACACTTATCCTCACCCTAACACTAATCCTAACGCTAAAACTAATGCTCACACTAATCCTCAGCTTCACCCTAGCCCTCACCCTAACCCTAACCCTCATCCTCACCCTAAACCTCACACTAACCCGAACACTAATCCTCAATCTAACCCTCACCTTCACACTAACCCTAACACTAACCCTCACCCGAACCCTAACACTCAACCTTACCGTAAACATCACCCTCAGCCTGACCCTCAGGTTTACCCTTACCGTCACCCCCACCCTAACCCGCACCATAACCTTAACCAACATCCTAACCGTCACACTAAAACTAAACCTAACCCTAAACCTCACCCTAACCATAACCCTCACCCTAACCCTAACACTCATCCTAACACTTACCCTCACCCTAACGCTAATCCTAACCCTAACACTAACGATCACACTAACCCTAACCCTCACCCTAGTCCTAAACCTCACCATAACCCTAACCATAAACCTAACCCTCACCCTCACCATAACCCTAACCCTCATCCTCACCCTAGACCTCACACTAATACTAAACCTAATCCTCATTTTAACCCTCACCCTAACACTTACCCAAACCCTAACCCTCAACCTAACCATCCCCCTAACCCTATATTTAACCCTAAACCTCACCCTCAACCGAACCCTAACACTAAAACTAAACCCCATCCTAACCCTAAACCTAACACTCACCCACAACCTCACCCTCACCTTAACTCTAACCCTAACCCTAAAAATAACACTAACCCTAAACCGAACCATCACCCTAACCCTAATCCTCACAATCTATCCCTAAACCTCAAATTACCCCTCAACTTCACCCTAACCCTAACACTAACCCTAACCCTAAACCTCAACCTAACCCTCCCCCTAACTTTAACTCTAAACCTAACCCTCACCATCACCCTCAAAATCACCATAAATCTAACCCTAACAATAACACTAACCCTATCCCTAATCCTAACCCTAAACATAACTCTCAACCTTAGCCTCACTCTCACCGCAAATTTAACCGTAATCATAACACTAACAATAACCCTAACCCTAAACCTAAACCTAATCCTCACCCCCACCCTCAACTTCAGCCTAACCCTAAGCGTATTCCTAAACCTAACCCTAACCCTAACCCTCACTGTAAACCTAACACTAACCCTAAACCTAACCCTAACCCTAACCCTAACACTAACCCTAATCCTCATCCTCATCCTCACCCTAACACAAACCCTAACCCTAAACCTCAACCTAACCCTAAGCCTAACCTTAAACCTAACCCTCAAACTCACCCTCACCCTAACCCTAATCCTAAACCTAACCCTTAACCTAACCTTCACCCTAGTCCTCAACCTAACCCTAATCCTAAACCTAAACCTCATCCTAACCCTCACCCTAACCCTAACCCTAACTTTCACCCTAACCTAACCCTCACCATCATGCTAGGCCTAAGCCTAAGACTAACCTTAACCCCAACCTCACCCTAACACTAACCCTAACTCTAACCGTAAACCTCGCTCTAACTCTAACTCTAGCCCTAACCCTAAACCTAAAACTCATCCTAACCCTAACCCTAACCCTCACCCTCAAACTCACCGTAACCATAACCCTGACCCTAAACACTAACCCAAAACTTCAACCTAAACATAACACTCACCCTCACACTAACCCTCACCCTAACACTTACCCTCACCCTAACACTAACCCTAACCCTAACACTAAACTGAACCATCACCCTGACCCTAAACCTCACCCTAAACCTAAACCTAACACTCACCCTCAACCTAGCCCTAAACCTCATCCTCAACCTAAAACTCACACTAACCCTAACACTAATCCTCAATCTAACCCTCACCCACACCCTTCCCCTAACCCTAACCCTCACCCTAACCCTAACCCTCACTCTATTGTAACCCTCAACCTCAGCCTAACCCTCACGTTTACCCTTAACATCACCCCCACCCTAACCCTTACCCTAACACTCAACCTAACCCTAACCCTAACCCTAACTCTACCTCTAAACCTCACCCTCACCATAAACCTAACTCTAACCCTAACCCTAACACTAAAGCTCAACCTAACCCTAACCCTCACTGTTACCTTAACCCTCACCCTCAGCCTAAACCTCACCTTTACCCTTACCATCATCCTCACCCTAAACCTCAACCTAACCATAAACCTCATCCTAACCCTCACCTTACCCGTAAACCTGACCATCACCTTTACCCTAACCCTCAACCTCAACCTCATGCTCATCCTAACCCTAAGCCTAAGCCTAACCCTTACCATTACCCTAACACTCACCCTCACCCTAGACCTCACCCTAACCCTAATCCTAACCCTAACCCTCAACCTAACCCTCACTCTAACCCTAACCCGCACCCTCACCCTCACCCTAACCCTAATCCTAACCCTAACCCTCAACCTAACCCTAACCCTCACCGTCACCGTAACCCTTACCCTAACCCTCACCCTAACACTAAACTTAACCCGAAACCTATCACCCTAATCCTAACCCTAACCCTCACCCTAAACATAACCCTAAACCATACCCTCACCCTAGCCCTCACCCTAACCTTAATCCTAACCCTAACCATCATCCTAGCCCTCCCCGTAACCCTAAAACTAACCCTCACCCTAACCCTAAACCTCAGCCTCAACCTCACCCTCAGCCTAATATTAAGCCTCACCCTAAACCTAACCCTAACACAAACACTCACCCTCACCCTAACCCAAATCCTAACCCTAACGATAACCCTAACCCTCCCCCTAACTCTCACCCTAATCCTAACTCTAACCCTAAACCTCACCCTCAACCTAAACCTCACACTAACCCTGACCCTAACCCTCACCCTCACCCTCACCGTAACCTTAACCTTAAACCGAACCCTAAAAATAACCCTAACCATAATCCTAACCCTCACCCTCACCATAACCGTCACCTAAACCAAACGCTCACCCTAAGACTTACCCTCACCCTAACACTTAACCCTAACCCTAACACTAACACTCACACTAACACTAACCCTAAATCTAACACTAAACCTCAACCTCACCCTAACCATAACCCTAACCGTAAACCCCACCCTAACCCTAAACCTAACCCTCACCCTAACCCTTACCCTAACCCTAACCCTACCACCAACCCTAACTCTAACCCTAAACCTCACTCTCACCCTAACCATAATTCTAACCCAAACCCTAAACCTAAATCTCATCCTAACCCTATCCCTAAGCCTCACCCTCACCCTCATCGTAATCATAACCCTAACACTAACCCTAACCCCTATCCTCATCCTAAGCCTCCCCCTAACCATAACCCTCACCCTAAGCCTCAGTCTAACCCTAACTCTAACCCTAACCCAAACCCTCACCCTAACCCTAACTCTCACCCTAACCCTCATCCTCACCCTAAACCTCACACTAAGCCTAACCCTAATCCTCAATCTAACCCTCACCCTAACCCTAACTTTAAGCCTTACCCAAAACCTAAACCTAAACCTAATCCTCCTCCTTATCTTAACCCTCATCCTCAGCCTAAACCTCACCTTTACCCTTACCATCATCCTCACCCTTAACCTCCCTCTGACCCTAAACCTCGGCCTAACCCCCACCCTAACCATAAATCTAAACATCACCCTAACCCTAACCCTCACCCTCAACCTTAAGTTCAGCCTAACCCTAAGCCTAAGCTTTACCCTTACCCTAACCTCACCCTCACCCTAGCCCTCACCCTAAAACTAATCCTAAACCTAACCCTCATCCTAACCCTCACCCTAATCCTAAACCTAACCCTCACCCCCACCCTCACTGTAACCGTAACCCTAACCCTTACCCTAATAATAACCCTAAACCTAACCCTAACCCTCATCCTAACCCTCCCCCTAACCCTAACCCTCACCCTCAGCCTCACCCTAAGCCTAACTCTAACATTAAACCTCAACCTCACCCTAACCCTAACACTAACCATAACCAAAAACCTCACCCTAACACTAATCCTAAATCTCACCCTCAACCTAGACCTTACCCTAACCCTAATCCTAACCCTAACCCTCATCCTAACCCTCCCCCTAAACCTCACCCTCACCCTCACCCTAACCCTAACCCTCACCCTCAACCTCACCCTCAGCCTAACCCTAAGCCTAAACTTAGACTTAACCTTAACACACAAACTCACCCTCACCCTAAACCTAATCGTATCCCTAAACCTAACCGTAACCCTAACCCTCCAACTAACTCTCACACTAAACCTAACCATCACCCTAACCCTAACTCTAACCCTAACCATAACCCGAAACCTCAACCTAAACCTAACCCTAACCCTCACCCTCACCTTCACCGTAACCGTAACCCTAAACCTAACCCTAACAATAACCCTAACACTAAACCTAATCCTCACCCTCACCCTCAGCCTAAACCTAAGCCTAAGCATAACCTTCACCTTAACCCTCACACACACCCTCACCCTAACCCTAATCCTAAACCTAACCATATCCCTAAACCTCGCCTAACCCTCACTCTCACCCTAACCCTAACACTATCCCTTACTATAAAACTTACCCTAACCCACCCCCTAACCCTAACTCTAAACCGAAACCTCACCCTCACCCTAACCCTAACCCTAACCCTAACCATTAACCTCACCCTAAACCTAAACCTCACCCTCAACCTCACCGTAACTCTAACCCTAACAATAACAGTAACACTAACCCTAACCCTAACCCTAACCATAACCATAACTCTCACCCTCAGCCTTACCCTCACCGCAAATTTAACCTGAACCATAACACTAACAATAACCCTAACCCTAAGCCTAACCCTAATCATAAATCTAATCCTCACACCCACCCTCACCCTGAGCCTAAACCTAAGCCTAACCCTAACCCTAACCCTAACACAAAACCTCACAGTAACCCTAAACCTAACCCTAACACTAACCTTAACCATAAACCTAACCATAAACTAACCCTAAATCTCAGACTCACCCTCACCCTAAACAAATCCCTAACCCGAACACTAACTCTAACCCTAAATCTCAACCTCATCCTAACCCTATCCCTAACCCTAAACCTAAACCTCATCCTAACCCTAACCCTCACCCTAACAATTACCCTGACCCTAACACTAAATCTAAAGCTAACACTAATGCTCACACTAACCCTAACCATCATCCTAAACCTAAACCTCACCCTAACACTAACCCTAACCCTCAACCTCACCCTAGCCCTCACCCTAACCCTAACCCTCATCCTCACCCTAAACCTCACAATAACCCAAACACTAATCCTAAATCTAACCCTCAACATCACCCTAACCCTAACCCTCACCCTCAGCCTAACCCTCAAATTTACCCTTACCATCAACCCCACCCTAACTCGCACCCTAACCCTAACCCTCACCCTAACCCTCACCCTAACCCTAACTCTACCTCTAAACCTTACCCTCTCCCTAACCCTACCTCTAAACCTAACCCTAACACTAAACCTCATCCTAACCCTAACCCTGACCGTGACTCTCACCCTCACTCTAACCCTAAATCTCACCCTAACACTTACCCTCACCCTAACACTAACCCTAACCCCAACACTAACCCTCACACTAACCCTAAACCTCACCCTAATCCTAAACCTCATGATAACCCTAACACTAACCCTAACCCGAACCATCACCCTAGCCCTCACCCTAACCCTAATTATAACCCTCACCCTCACCCTAACCCTAACTCTCATCCTCACCCTAACCTCACACTAAACCTAACCCTAATCCTCAAACTAACCCTCACCCTGCCCCTAACCCTAACCTTTACCCTAACCCTAAACCTAACCCTAACCCTCACCCTATCCCAAACCCTCACCCAAACAATTACCCTAACCCTAACACTAACCCTAACCTAACACTAACCCTCAAACCAACGCTAATCCTAACGCTAACCCTAAACCTCAACCTAACCCTCAACTCACCCTAACCCTAACACTAACCCTAACCCTCACCCTCACCCTAACCCTGCCCCTAACACTATATCTAACGCTAAATTTCACCCTCACCCTAACCCTAAACCTAAACCCCACCCTAACCCTAACCATAACCCTCAGCCTTAGCCTCACCCTCACCGCAAACTTAACCCTAACCATAACACTAAAAATAACCCTAAACCTAACCCTAACCCTCACCCTAAACCTTACCCCCACCCTCACCCTCAGCCTAACCCTAAGCCTAACCCTAACCCTAACCCTAACCCTCACCATAACCCTAACCTTAAACCTAACCCTAACACTAAACCTAAACCTAAAGCTAACCCTAACCCTAAACCTAACCCTAATCATCAGCCTCACCCTCACCCTAACCCTATCCCTCAACCTAACCCTAAGCCTAATCCTAACCCTAACCCTAACCCTCCTACTCACCCTCACCGTAACCCTAATCCTAAACCTAACCCTATCCCTAAACCTAACCCTCACCATAACCCTCACCCTAGCCCTAACTCTAAACCTAATCCTAAACCTATAACTCATCCAATCCCTCACAATAACCCTAAACCTAACCCTGGCCCTAACCCGAACCCTAACCCTCACCCTCATCCTCAGACTAAGCCTAAAACTAAGCCTAAGCCTAACACTAACCCTAACCCTTACCCTAACACTAACCCTAACATTAACCCTAACTGTAAACGTAAACCTCACTCTCACACTAACCCTAACTCTAACCCTAAACATAAACCTAAAACTCATCCTAACCCTAACCCCAAACCTCACCTTCACCCTCACTGTAACCGTAACCCTAACCCTAACCATAACAATAACCATAACCCTAACCCTCACCATAACCACAACACTTACCCTAACCCAAACCCTCACCCTAACACTTACCCTCACCCTAACACTAACCCTAACCCTGGCACTAACCCTCACACTAACCCAAACCCTAACCCTAACCTTAAACCTCAACCTAACCCTCACCATCACCCTAGCCCTAACACTAACCCTAACACTAACCCTCACCCTAACCATCCCACTAACCCTATATCTAAACCTAAACCTCACCCTCATCCTAACCCTAACCCTAACCGTAACTCTAAAACCCACCCTAGCCCTAACCCTAAACCTCACCTGCACCCTCACCCTCACCGTAACTCTAACCCTAACACTAACAATTACATTAATCCTAACCCTAACCATCGCCCTAACCCTAATCCTCACACCCAACCTTACCCTCAGCCTAACCCTAAGCCTAAGCCCAACCCTCTCCGTAACCCTCACACTCACCCTCCTCCAAATCCTAACTCTACCCTAAATCTCACCCTCACCCTAACTCTAACACTAACACTAACACTAAACCTTACCCAAACCCTAACCCTAACCCTAAACCTCACGATAACCCTCACCCTCAGCCTCACTCTCACCCTAACACTTACCCTCACCCTAACACTAAACCTAACCCTAACACTAACCTTCACACTAACCCTAACCCTCACCCTAACCCTAAACCTCACCTGAACCCTAACCCTAACCCTAAACCTCACCCTCATCCTAGCCCTCACACTAACCCTAATTCTAACCCTCACCTTAACCCTAACCCACCTCCTTACCGAAACCTCACACTAACATTAACCCTAATCCTCAATCTAACCCTCACCCTAACCCTAACCCTAACCCATACCCTAACCCTAAACCTAACCCTAACACTCACCCTTATCTTAACCCTCACCCTCAGTCTCAACCTCAACTTAACCCTTACCGTCATCCTCACCCTAACTCTCACTGTAACCCTAAACCTCATCCTAACCCTCAGCGTAACCGTAAACCTAAACATCACCCTAACCCTAACCCTCACACTCAACTTCACACTCAGTCTAACCCTAAGCATAATCCTAAGCCTTACCCTAATCATCCCCCTCACCCTATCCAACACCCTAACCCTATTCCTAACCATCACCCTAAACCTAATCCTCATCCCCAACCTCACCCTCAGCCTAAGCCTAAACCTAACCGTAAACCTCACACTCACCCTCACCCTAACCCAAATCCAAACCCTAAACCTAACCCTAACCCTAAAACTCAACCTAACCCTCACCCTAACCTTAACCCTCACACTGGCCCTAATCCTAACCCTCGACATAACCCGCACCCTAACCCTAAATCTAAACCTAAACCTCACCCTCACCATAACCATAATCCTAACCATAAACCTAAACCTGACCCCAAACCTAACCCTCAACCTCACCCTCACCCTCACCCTCACTGTAACTCTAACACTAACACTAACACTAATCCTAACCCTAAACCTAAACCTAACCCTAACCCTAACCCTAATCCTAACACTCACCCTCACCCTAACACTAATTCTAACCCTAACCTAAACCCTAATCCTAACCCTCATGTCACCATAAACCTAACCCTCATCCTAACCCTCACCCTAACCCTAACCCTAACCCTAATCCTCACCCTAACACTAACCCTAACCCTCAACCTCACACTAGCCCCCACCCTAACCCTAATCCTAACACTAATACTCATCCTAACCCTCACCCTAACTCTAACCCTAACCGTCACAATAACCCTAACCCTAATCCTAACCCTCAATCTAACCCTAACTCTCATGCTCACTGTAAGACTAACCGTAACACTCACCCTAACCCTAAACTTAAGCCAAACCCTAACTCTCACCCTCACCCTAATCCTAAACCTCACCCTAAACCTAACTTTCACCCTCACCCTCACCCTCACCCTTGGCCTAAACCTAAGCCTAACCCTAAGCCTAACCCTAACCCTCAGACTCACCCTAACACTTACCCTAATCCTAATCCTAACCCTCACCCTCACCCTAACCATAAATCTAACACTAACCCTAAACCTAAACCTCACCCTCAGCCTCACCCTAACCCTAACTGTAACGCTAAACCTCACACTCATCCTAACCCTAACCCTAACCCTAACCCTAAACCTCACCCTCACAATAGCATTCACCCTAACCCTAATCCTAAAACTAACCCTCATCCTAACCCTCACCATAAGCCTAACACTCAAACTCACCCTCACTCTAAAACTAAACCTAACCGTCAACCTAACCCTAAACCTCACCCTCACCATAACCCTTACCCTAACCCTCACTCTAACCCTGAACTTAACCCGAACCCTAACCCTCACCCTAATCCTAACCCCCACCCTCAACCTCACCCTCAGCCTAACCCTAAGCCTAACTGTAAACCTAACCCTAACACAAACACTCACCCTCACCCTAACTCTAATCCTAACACTAACCCTCCCCCTAACTCTCACCGTAAACCTCACCTTAACACTAACACTAACCCTAAACCTCAACCTAACCCTCACCCAAACCGTAATTTTAACCCTAAACCTCACCATCACCCTAACCTAACTCTAACCCTAACCCAAACCCTAAACCTCACCCTAACCCTAACCCTCACCCGCACCCTCACCCTCACTGTAACTCTAAACCTAACCATAACAATAACACTAACCCTAACCCGAACCATCACCCTACCCTAATCCTCACCCCACCCTCACTCTCAGCCTAACCATAAGCCTAAGCCTAACCCATAACCTAAACCTTACACTCACTCTCACCCTAACCCTAATCCTAAACCTAAACTTAAACCTAACCCTAACCCTAATCCTAAACCTAACCCTAATCGTCATCCTCACACTCACCCTAGCCCAATCCCTAAACTTAACCCTCACCCTAACCCTAAGCCTAATCCTCACACTCACCCTCACCCTAACCCTAATGCTAACCCTAACCCTAACCCTAACCCTCACCCTAAACCTCACCCTAGCCCTAATCCTAACCCTAATCCTAATCCTAAACCTCATCCTAACCCTCACCATAAACCTAACCAAAAACCTCACCCTCACCCTAGCCCTCACCCTAACCCTAATCCTAACCTTAAAGCTCATCCAAACCCTCCCCGTAACGCTAACCCTAGCCCTCAACCTAAACCTAACCCTCACCCTCAACCTCACCCTCAGCCTAACACTAACCTTCAACCTAACCCTCACATTCACCCTAATGGTAACCCTAATCCTAAACCTAACCCTATCCCTAAACCTCAACCTAAACCTCACCCTCACCCTAAACCTAACACTAACCCTAACCCTTAACCTCTCCATAACCCTAACTCTAACCCTAAACTTCTCCCTCAACCTAACCCTAACCCTAACCCTAACCCTCACTCTAAACCTCACCCTAACCCTAAACCTCACCCTCACCCTCAACCTCAAAGTAACTCTAACTCTAAAACCATAATCCTCACCATCATCCTCAACCTCACCGCAAACTTAACCCTAACCATAACACTAACAATAACGGTAACCCTAACCCTAACCCTAACCCTAAGACTAATTCTCACCCTCCCCCTAACCCTAACCCTATGCCTCACCCTAACCATAAACTTCACCCGAATCCTAACTCTCACACTAACCCTAACCCTCAGCCTAACCCTAAACCTAAACGTAACCCTAACCCTAACCCTCACACTCACCCTCCCCCTAACCACCCCCTAACCGAATATGTAACCCTAAACCTCACCCTCACGCTAACCCTAACCCTAACACTAAACCCCATCCTAACCCTAAACTTAACCCTCACCCGCACCCTCACACTCACCGTAACACTAACCCTAACCCTAACAATAACACTAACCCTAACCCAACCATCACCCTAACCCTAATGCTCACCCCCACACTCACCCTCACCGTAAACCTAATCCTAAACCTAGCCCTATCCCTAAACCTCAACCTAAACTTCACCCTCACCCTAACCCTAACACTAACCCTAACCCTAATCCTCAACCTAACCCTCCCCTTAACACTAACTCTAACCCTAAACATCACACTGACTTTCACCGTAACCCTAACCCTAACGCTAAACCTCTCATTAAACCTCACCCTAACCGTAACCCTCACCCCCATCCTCAACCTCACCGTAACTCTAACCCTAACCATAACAATAACACTAACCCCAAACCTAACCATATCCATAACCCTCAAGCTCAGCCTAATCCTCACCACTACCTTAACTCTAACCATACCACAAACAATAACCCTAACCCTAACCCTAATACACACACCCACCCTCACCCTAAGTCTAACCCTAAACCTAACCCTAACCCTAACCATAACCCTCACTGTAACTCTAACCCTAACCCTAAACCTAACACTAAACCTAACCCTAATCCTCAGCCTCACCCTCACCCTACCCCAAACACTAACCCTAACCCTCACCGTAACCCTAATCCTAACCCTTACCCTAAACCTAACCCATACACTCACCCTCTCCCTACCCCTAATCCTAAACCTAACCATATCCCTAACCCTAACCCTCACCCTCATCCAAAACCTCAAAGTAACTCTAAATCTAAACCTAACAATAACACTAACCCTAACCCTAACCATAACCCTCAACCTCAGCCTCATCCTCACCGCAAACTTAACTCTAACCATAATACTAACAATAACCCTAACCCTAACATTAACCGTAATCCTCACCCCCACCCTCACCCTCAGCCTAACCATAAGCCAAACCCTAACCGTAACTCTAACACTAACCCTCACCGTAACCCTAACCCTAAACCTAACCCTAAACCTAAACCTAAGCCAAACCCTAACACTAAACCTAAATCTAATCCTCAGCCTCACTCTCACCCTAAACCAAAACCTAACCCTAACCCCCAACCTAACCCTAAACCTAACCCTAACCTAACCATAACCACAACCCTCACTGTAACTCTAACCCTAACCCTAACCCTAACCCTAAACCTAACCCTAATCCTCAGCCTCAACCTCACCCTAAACCAAAACCTAACCCTAACCCTAACCCTAAACCTAAGTCTAACCCTAACCCTAACCCTCACACTCACCCTCACCCTAACCCTAAACATAAACCTAACCCTATCCCTAACCCCAACCCTCACAGTCAGCCTCAACCTAGCCCTCACCCTAACCCTAATCCTAAACCTAAACCTTATCCTAACCCTCACCCTAACCCAAAACCTAACCCTCACCCTAACCCTAAACCTAAGCCTCACACTCATGATCAGCCAAAGCCTACACCTAAGCCTAAACCTAAGCCTAACCCTAACCCTAACCCTCACCCTCACCCTTATCCTAACAATAACCCTAACTCTAACCCTAAACCTCACCCTTACCCTAACCCTAACTCTAACCCTAACAGTGAACCTAAACCTCATCCTAACCTTAATCCTCACACACACCCTAACCCTTACCCTAATCCTAATCCTTTCACTAAGCCTAACCCTCACCCACACCCTAACCCTAACTCTAACACTAACCCTAACCCTAACCCTCACCCTCAGGCTCACCCTAACCCTAACTCTAACCCTAAACCTAAAGCTCACCCTAACCCTAACCTTAAACCTAACGCCAAACCTCACCCTAACCCTAATCCTAAACCTAACGCTCATCCAAACCCTCCCCATAACCCTAACCCTAGCCTTCACCCTAACCATAACCCTCAAAGTCTCCCTCATCCTCAGCCTAACCCTAAGGCTAAACCTAACCCACACCCTAACCCTCACACTCAACCTCACACTAACCCTAAGCCTAAACCTAACCCTATCCCTAAACCTCAACCTAAACCTCAGCCTCACCCTAAACCTAACACTAACCCTAACCCTGAACCTCACCCTAACTGTCCCCCTAACCCTAACTCTAACCCTAAACCTCACCCTCACCCAAATCCTAACCCTAACCCTAAACCTCACCCTAAACCTCACCCTAACCCTAAAACTCACACTCACCCAAAACCTCAAAGTAACTCTAACTCTAAACCTAAAAATAACCCTAAATAACACTAACCCTAAACCTAATCCTAACCATAACCCTCACCCTCACCGCAAACTTAACCCTAACCATAACACTAACAATAACACTAACCCTAACACTAACACTAATCCTCACCCCCACCCTCACCCTCAGCCTAACCCTAAGCCAAACCATAACCCTAACCCTAAACCTAACCCTCACTGTAACTCTAACCTTAAACCTAACTCTAACCCTAAACCTATCCCAAACCTGAACCCTAAACCTAACCCTAATCCTCAGCCTCAACCTCACCCTAACCCAAACCCTAACCCTAACCCCCACACTAACCATAAGCCTAACCCTAAACCTAAACCTAACCCTCACACTCACCCTCAACCTAAACGTAATCCTAAACATAACCCAGTCCCTAACCCTAACCCTCACCCTCAGCCTCAACCTAGCCCTCACCCTAACCCTAAATCTAAACCTAACCCTAAACCTAAACCTCATCCTAACCATAAACCTAACCCTCACACTCACCCTAACTCTACACCTAAACCTCAGCCTAACCCTAACTCTAACAATAACCCTAACCCTAACCCTCACCCTCAGCCTCACCCTAACCCTAAACCACAACCTCACCCTAACCCTAACCCTCACCCTAACCCTAACTCTACGCATAAACCTCACCCTAACCCTAACCCTCAGGCACACCCTGTCCATCGGTGTAACCCTAGGCCTAACCCTAACCCTAATCCTAACCCTCACACTAACTCTAACACTTACCCTCACCCTAACCCTAACCCTCAACCTCACCCTCACCCTCAGCTTAACCCTAAGCCTAAGCCTAACCCTAACCCTAACACTCACCCTAAACCTTACCCTAATCCTAATCCTAACCCTAAGCCTAACCCTCACCCTCACCCTAACCCTCACCCTAACCCTAAACCTAACCCTAATCCTCAGCCTCACCCTCACCCTAACCCAAACCCTAACCCTAACCCCCAGCCTAACCCTAAGCCTAAACCTAACCCTCACACTCACCCTCACCCTAAACCTAATCCTAAACCTAAACCTTTCCCTAACCCTAACCCTCAACCTAAGCCTCAACCTAGCCCACACCAGAAACCTAAATCTAACCCTAACCCTAACCCTAAACCGCATCCTAAACCTAAACATAAGCCTCACCCTCACCCTCACCGTAACTGTAGCTCTAACCCTAAGAGTAACCCTAACTCTAGCCCTATTCCTCACACTTACCTTAAGCCTCACCCTAACCCTAACCCTCAACCTAACACTTAACCTCACCCTAACACTAACTCTAACCCTAAGACTAAACCTCACACTATCCCTAACCATTACACTAAACCTTATCCTCACCCTAACCCTAACCCTAACCCTCACCCTCAACCTAACCCTTACCCTAAACCTAACCCTCATACTCACCCTAAACCTCACAATAACCATAACACTAATCCTCAATCTAACCCTCACCCTCGCCCTACCCCTAAACCTAACCCTCACCCTAACCCTAAACTTTACCCTAACCCTCACCCTAACCCTAACTCTACACCTAAACCTCACCCTAACCCTAACTCTAATACTAACCCTAACCCTAACCCTCACCCTCAGCCTCACCCTAACCCTAAACCACAACCTCACCCTAACCCTAACCCTAAACCTAATGCTAAACCTCACCCTAAACCTAACCCTAAAACTCACCCTCACCCTAGTCCTGATTCTAACCCTAACCCTAACCCTAACAATCATCCAAACCCTCCCCATAACCCTAACACTAGCTGTCACCCTAACCCTAACCCTCAAACTCACACTCACCCTCAGCCCAAACCTACGCCTAAACCTAAACCTCACCCTAACCCTCACACTCACCCTCACCCTAAACCTAATCCTAAACGTAATCCTATCTCTAAACCTCAACCTAAACCTCACCCTCACCCTAAACCTAACACTAACCCTAACACTGAAACTCACCCTAACCTTCCCCCTAACCCTAACTCTAACCCTAAACCTCACCCTCACCCTAACCCTAACCCGACCCCTAAACCTTACCCTAACCCTAACCCTCACCCTCACCCAAAACCTCAAAGTAACTCTAACTCTAAACCTAACAATAACCCTAACCCTAACCCTAACCTTAACCCTAAACATAACCCTCACCCTCAGCCTCACCCTCACCGCCAACTTAACTCTAACCATAACACTAACAATAACCCTAACCGTAACACTAACTCTAATCCTCACCTCCACCCTCACCCTCAGCCTAACCCTAAACCAAACCCTAACCCTAACTCTAACACTAACCCTCACCGTAACCCTAACCCTAAACCTAACCCTAACCCTAAACCTAACCCAAACCCTAAACCTAAACCTAAAACTAATCCTCAGCCTCACCCTCAACTTAACCTAAACCCTAACCCTAACCCCCACCCTAAACCTAAACCTAACCCTAACCATAACCATAACCATAACCCTCATTGTAACTCTAACCCTAACCCTAACCCTAACCCTAAACATAACCCTAACCCTAACCCTAACTATAGCCCTCACTGTACCTCTAACCCTAACCCTAAAACTAATCCTAAACCTAACCCTAATCCTCAGCCTCACCCTCACCCTAATCCATACCCTAACCCTAACCCTCACCCTAACTCTAAGTCAAACCCTAACCCTAACCCTAAACCTCACACTCACCCTCACCCTAAACCTAATCCTAAACCTAAACCTCTCCCTAACCCCAACACTCACATTCAGCCTCAACCTAGCCCTCACCCTAACCCTAATCCTAACCCTAAACCTCATCATAACCCTCACAATAACCCTAACCCTAACCCTCACCCTAACCCTCACCATAACCCTCACCCTCATGCTCAGCCAAAGCCTACACCTAAGCCTAAACCTAAGCCTAAACCTAACCCGAACCCGAACCCTCACCCTAACCCTAACCCTAAACCTAACTCTAACCCTAAACCTCAACCTCACCCTAAACCTAACTCTAACCCTAACCCTGAACCTAAACCTAAACCTAAACCTAACCCTCACACACACCCTAACCCTTACCCTAATCCTAATGCTTTCACTAAGCCTAACCCTCACCCACACCCTAAACCTCACCCTAACCCTAACTCTAACACTAACCCTAACCCTAACCCTCACCCTCAGCCTCACCCTAACCCTAACTCTAACCCTAAACCTCAACCTCACCCTTACCCTAACCCTAAACCTAACGCTAAACCTCACCCTAACCCTAACCCTAAAACTCACCCTCACCCTAGCCCTCACCCTAACCCTAATCCTAACCCTAACGCTCATCCAAACCCTTCCCATAACCCTAACCCTAGCCCTAAACCTAACCCTCAAAATCTCCCTCACCCTCAGCCTAACCCTAAGCCTAAACCTAACCCTCACCCTAACCCTCACATTCAACCTTCCCTAACCCTAATCCTAAACCTAACCCTATCCCTAAACCCCAACCTAAACCTCCCCCTCACCCTAAACCTAACCCTAACCCTAACCCTGAACCTCATCCTAACTGTCCCCCTAACCCTAACTCTAACCCTAATCCTCACCCTCACCCTAACCCTAACCCTAACCCTAAACCTCACCCTAAACCTCACCCTAACCCTAACCCTCACCGTCACCCAAAACTTCAAAGTAACTTTAACGCTAAACCTAACAATAACACTAACTCTAACCCTAACCCTAGCCATAACCCTCACTCTCAGCCTCACCCACACCGCAACCGTAACCCTAACCATAACACTAACAATAACCCTAACCCTATCCCTAACCCTAACCCAACCCTGACCCTCACACTCATCGTCACCGTAAACTAAATCCTAAACCTAACCCTATCCCTAACCCTAACTCTCACCCTAAGCCATAACCTAGCCCTCACCCTAACCCTAAATCTAACTCAAACCTTAAACCTAAACCTCATCCTAACCCTAAACTTAACCCTCACCCTCACCCTCACCGTAACCGTAGCCTTAACCCTAACAGTAACCCTAAATCTACCCATAACCCTCACCATTACCATAACCCCCACCCTAACACTAACCCTCACCCTAACACTTATCCTCACCCTAAAACTAACTCTAACCCTAACACTAACCCTCACACTATCCCTAACCATCACCCTAAACCTAATCCTCACCCTAACCCTAACCCTAACCCTCACCCTCAACCTAACACTCAAAATAAACCTATAAACCTAACCCTCATCCTCACCCTAAACCTCACAATAACTCTAACACTAATCCTCAATCTAACCCACACCCTCACCCTATCCCTAAACCTAACCCGCAACCTAACCCTAAACCTCACCCTAATTCTCACCCTAACCCTAACTCTACCCCTAAACCTCACCCTAACCCTCTCCCTCACGCTCACCCTCTCCCTCAGTGTAACCCTAAGCCTAACCCTAACCCTAACCCTAACCCTCACACTAACTCTAACCCTTACCCTCACCCTAACCCTCAACCTAACCCTAACCCTCACGCTCACTGTAACCCTAACCCTTACCCTCACCCTAACCCTAACCTTCACCCTCACACTCACCCTCAGCGTAACCCTAAGCTTAAGCCCAACCCTAACCCTAAACCTCACCCTCACCCTAACACTCACCCTAACCCTAACTCTAACACTAAACCTAACCCTCATCCTCAGCCTCACCCTAACCCTAACTCTAACCCTAAACCTCACCCTCACCCTAACTCTAACCCTAAACATAACCCTAAACCTCACCCTAAGCCTAACCATAAATCTCACGCTCATCCTAGCCCTCAACCTAACCATAATCCTTACCGTAATACTAATCCTAACCCTCCCCTAACCCTAACCTTAAGCCCCACCCTAATCCTCAACCACACCCTCACACTCAGCCTAACCCTAAGCCTAACCCAAACCCTAACGCTAACCCTAACCCTCACCGTAAACCTAACCCTATCCCTAACGCTAACCCTAAACCTAAACCTAACCCTAATCCTCAGCATCATCCTCACCCTAACCCAAACCCTAAACCTAACCCTCACCCTAACCCTAAGCCTAAGCCTAACATAACCATAACCCTCACACTAACCCTCACCCTAACCCTAACCCTAAGCCTAACTTAACCCTAAACCTAAACCTCACCCTATCCCTAACTCTAACATTAATCCTAACCCTAACCCTCACCCTCAGCCTCACCCTAACCCTAACTCTATCCTTAACCCTAACACTAAACCTCACCCTAAGCCTAAGCCTAACCCTAACCCTCACCGTAACCGTAACACTAACCCTAACCCTAAAAATAACCCTAACCCTATCCCTATCCCTCACCCTAACCATAACCCTCACCTTAACCCTAACCCTCACCATAACACTTACCCTCACTCTAACACTAACCTAACCCTCACACTAACCCTCACACTAAACCTAACCCTCACCCTAATCCTAAACCTCACCCAAACCCTAACCCAAACCCTCACCCTCACTGTAGCCCTCACCCTAATCCTGATTCTAACCCTCACCCTCACCCTAAACCTAACCCTCATCCTCACACTAAACCTCACACTGACCCTAACCCTAATCCTCAATCTAACCCTCACCCTACCTCTAACCCTAATCCTTACCCTAACCCTAAACTGAACTTTAACACTCACCCTAATCTTAACCTTCACCCTCAGCCTAAACCATACCTTTACCCTTAGCATCTTCCTCACCCTGAACCTAACCCTAACCCTAAACCTCATCCTAACCCTCACCCTCACCCTAAACCTAACCCTCATCCTCACACTAAACCTCACACTGACCCTAACCCTATTCTTCAATCTAAAACTCACCCTACCTCTAACCCTAACCCTTAGCCTAACCCTAAACTGAACTTTAACCCTCACCCTTATCTTAACCTTCACCCTCAGCCTAAACCATACCTTTACCCTTAGCATCTTCCTCACCCTAAACCTCACCCTAACCCTAAACCTCATCCTAAACCTGACCCTAACAATAAACCTAACCATCCCCCTAACCCTAGCCCTCACCCTCAACCTCAAGCTCAGCCTATCCCTAAGCATAAGCCTAAGCCTAAGCCTAACCCTCACCCTCACTGTAACTCTAACCCTAACCCAAACAATAAAACTAATCCTAAGCCTAAACCTAACCCTAACCCTAACCCTACCCTAATCCTAACACTCACCCTCACCCTTACCCTAACCCTAATCCTTACTCTAACACTCACCCTAATGCTAAACCTCACCCTTACAATAAACCTAACCCTCATCCTAACACTCACCATAACCCTCACCCTAATACTAAACCACACCCTAAGCCTAACACTGACTCACCCTCACCCAAGCCCTCACCCTAACACTAATTCTAACCCTAACCCTCACCTTAACCCTAACCTTCATCCTCAACCTAAACCTCACACTAACCATAACCCTAATCCTCAATCTAACCCTCACCCTAACCCTAACCCTAACCCTAAACCTCACCCTAAACCTCACACTAACCCTAACCCTCACCCTCACCCTCAACTTCACCGTAACTCTAACCCTAACAATAACACTAACCCTAACCCTAACCATAACCCTATCCATAACCCTAAACCTCATTGTAACCCTAACCCTAACACTAACACTAACCCTAACCCTAAACCTAACCCGAAACCTAAAACTAATCCTCAGCCTCACCCTCACCCTAACCAAACCCTAACCCTAAACCTCACCCTAACCCTAAGCCTAACCCTAACCCTAACCCTTATCCTCACACTCACCCTCATCCCAACCCTTATCCTAAATCTAACCCTATCCCTAACCTTAACCCTCACCCTAACCCTCAACCTAGCCCCTACCCAAACCCTATTCCTAAACCTAAACCTCATCCTAACCCTCAGGCTAACCCTAACCTTAACCCTCACCCTAAACCTAAACCTATCGCTCACCCACATGCTGGGCCTAAGCCTAAGCCAAAGCCTAAGCCTAACCCTAACCCTAAGCCTCGGCCTAATCCTAAACCTAACACTAACTCTAACTCTAAACCTAAACCTCACCCTCATCCTAACCCTAACTCTAACCCTAACCCTAAACCTAAACCTCATCCTAACCCTAAAACTAACAATAACCCTAACCCTAACCCTAACCCTATCCTAAACCTAATGCTAAAACTAACCCTAACCCTAACCCTAACTCTAAACCTAACCCAAACTCTAACCCTAACCCTAACCCTAACACTCACACTAACCCTAACCCTCACCCTAATACTAAACCACACCCTAAGCCTAACCCTAACACTCACCCTCACCCAAACCCTAACCCTAACCCTCACCCTAACCCTAATTTTAACCGTAACCCTCACCCTAACCCTAAACTTAACCAAACCCTAACTCTCACGCTAACACTAACCCTAACCCTCACCAAAACCCTAACATTCACCCTCACCCTCACTCGCAGCCTAACCCTAAGCCTAAGCCTAAACTTAACCCTCACACTCACCCTAACCCTTACCCTAATCTTAAACCTAACCCTAAGCCTAAGCCTCACCCTCACCCTAACCCTCACCCTAAACCTAACTCTAACAATAACCCTAAACCTAAACCTCAACCTAAGCCTCACACGTACCCTAAATTTAATCCTAAACCTCACCTGATCCCTAACCCTAACTCTAAGCCTAACCCTAACACTAAACCTCAAATTGACCCTAAACCTAACCCTCACCCTCACCTTAACCTTAACCCTAAGCCTAACCCTAACAATAACCCTCACCCTCACGGTAACACTAAACCTAACCCTAAACCTAACCCTAACCCTAAAACTCACACTCGCCATAACCCTAAACTTCATCCTAACCCTCACCCTAACCATAACCCTAAACCTAAACCTTAATCTAACACTAACCCTAAACCTAATCCTCAACCTAAAACTCACCCTAACCCTAACTCTATCCCTAAATATCACCCTCACCCTTACCCTAACCCTAACAATCACCCTCACACTAGCCCTCACCCTAACCCTAATCCTAAACCTAACGCTCATCCTAACCCTCCCCATAAACCTAACCCTAACCCTCACCCTAACCCTAACCCGCACCATCACCCTCCAATCAGCCTAACCCTAAGCCTAACCCTAAGCCTAACCCTAAACCTAACCCTTTCCCTCACACTCACCTGCACCCTCACCCTCTCCATAATTCTAACCCTAGCCCTAACCCTAACCCTAAACCTCACGCTCACCCTAAACCTAACCCTAACCCTCACCCTCACCCTATCCCTAACACTAACCCTAACGATAACCCTCACCCTAAGCCTCCCTCTAACCCTATATCTAACCCTAAACCTCACCCTCACCCTAACCCTAACCCTAACCCTTAACCCCACCCTAACCCTAAACCTAACCCTCCACCGCACCCTCACCCTCACCATAACTTGAACCTTAACCCTAACAATAACACTAATCCTAACCCTAACCATCACCCTAACCCTAATCCTCAAGCCCACTCTCACCCTCAGCCTAACCCTAAGCCTAAACATAACCCTCACCCTAATCCTCATACTCATGGCACCCTAAACCTAATCCTAAACCTAACCCTATCCCTAAACCTCAACCTAACCTTCTCCCACACCCTAACCCTAACACTAACCCTAACCCTAAACCTCACCCTAACCCTCCACCTAAACCTAACTCTAACCCTAAACCTCACCCTCACCCTAAAAATAAACCTAATCCTAACCCTAATCCTCACAACCACCCTCACCCTCAGCCTAATCCTAACCATAACCACAACACTAACCCTCACCGTAACATTAAACCTAACCCTAACACTAACACTAACCCTAACACTAAACCAAACCCTAAACCTAAACCTAAACCTAACCCTAATGCTCAGCCTCACCCTCACCCTAACCAAACCCTAACACTAACCCTCACCCTAACCCTAAGCCTAAGCCTAAACCTAACACTAACCCTCACACTCACCCAAACCCTAACCCAAACCCTAAAACTAAACCTATCCCTAACCCTAAACCTCAACCTAACCCTCACCCTAGCCCTCACCTTAAACAAAATCCAAACCCTAAACCTCATCCTAACCCTCACCTTAACAATAACCCTAACCCTCACCCTCATGCTCAGCCTAAGCCTAAGCCTAAGCCTAACCATAACACTAACCCAAACCCTATTCCTAACCCTAAAAGGATCCCTAAATCTAACCCTAATACTCACCTCACCCTAACCCTAACTCTAACTCTAACCATAAACCTAAACCTCATCCTCATCCTAAACCTAACCCTAACCCAAACCCTCACCCTCACTGTAACAGTAACCCTAACCCTACGAATAACCCTAACCCTAACCCTACCCTCACCCTAACCATAACGCTCACTTTAAACCTCACGCTCACCCTTACATTTACCCTCACCTTAACACTAACCCTAACACTAACAATAATGCTCACACTAACCCTAATGATCACCCCAACCCTAAACGTCACCCTAACACTAACACTGAACCTCAACCTCACCCTAGCCCTCACCCTAACTCTAATCCTCATCCTCACCCTAAAACTCACACTGACCCTAACACTAATCCTCAATATAACCCACACCCTCACCCTAACCATAAACCTAATTCTCAACCTAACCCTAAACCTCACACTTACCGTAACCCTCATCCTCAGCCTGACCCTCAACTTTATCCTTACCGTCACCCCCACCCTAACCCTCACCCTAACCCTAACCCTCACCCTAACCCTAACTCTACCCCTAAACCTCACCCTCACCCTAACCCTAACTCTAACCCTAACCCTAACACTAAACCTCACCCTAAACCTAACCCTAAACTTTACCCTCACCCTCACCGTAATCGTAACCCTAACCTAACCGAAACAATAACCGTATCCGTAACCCTAACCCTCACCCTAACCATAACCCTCACCCTAACATTAACCCTAACCCTTACCCTCACCCTCACCGTAATCGTAACACTAAGCTAACCCTAACACTAACCCTAACCCTAAAGCTAACCCTCGCACTAACCCTAACACTCACTCTAATCCTAAACCCCACCCTAAAATTAACACTAACTCTAACACTCACCCTCACCCGAGCCCTCACCCTAACCCTAATCCAAACACTCACTATCACCCTAACCATAATCGTAACCCTAACCCTCAACCTAACCCTTACCCTCACCCTCACCATAACCCTAACCCTCATCCTAACCCTATCCCAAACCCTAACCCTAAAATTAACCGAACCCTAACTCTCACCCTAAACCAAACACTAACCCTCACCCTAACCCTTACCCTCACACTCACCCTCACTCTCAGCCTAACCCTAAGCCTAAGCCTAACCCTAACTCTAACCCTCACACTCACCCTAACACTTACCCTAATCCTAATCCTAACCCTAAGCCTAACCCTCACCCTCATAATAACCCTCACATTAACCCTAACTCTAACACTAACCCTAACCCTAACCCTCACCCTCAGCCTCAACCTTACACTAACTCTAACCCTAAACCTCATCCTCACCCTAAACCTAACCCTAACCCTAATCTTAACCCTAATCCTCATCCTAACCCTCACCCTAACCCTCACCCTAACCCTAAACGTAACCTGAACCCTAACACTAACCCTAAACCAAGCCCTCACCCTCACCCTAACCCTAAACCTCACTCTCTCCCTCACCCTCAGTGTAATGCTTAGCCTAATCCTAACCCTATCCTTAACCCTCACACGCACAATAATGCTTACCCAAACCCTAATCCTAACCCTAATCCTAAACTTCACCCTCAGCCTCACCTTAACCCTAAGTCTAACCCTAAACCGCACCCTCACCCTAACCCTAAACGTAACCCTAACCCTAAACCTCACCCTCACCCTAGCCCTTACCTTGACCCTCATCCTAAACCTAAGCTTCATCCTAACCCTCCCCCTAACCCTAACCATAACCCTCCCCCTAACCCTAACCTAACCCTCACACTAACCCTAACCCTCTCCCTCAACCTCACCCTCAGCCTAACCCTAAACCTAACGCTAAACCTAACCCTAACACACACACTCACCCTCACCCTAACCCTAATCCTAACCCTAACACTAAACCTAACCCAAACCCTCCCCCTAACTCTCACTCTAAACCTAAGCCTAACACTAACCCTAAACCTAACCCTCAACATAACCCTCACCCTAACCCTAACTCTAACCCTAAACCTCACCCTCACACTAACACTAACTCTAACCCTAACCCAAACTCTAAACCTCACCCTAAACCTAACCCTCACCCTCACCCTCAACCTCACCATAACTCTAAAACTAACCCTAAAAATAACACTAAACCTAACCCTAACCCTAAACCTAATCCTAAGCCTCACCCCCACCCCCACCCTCACCCTCAGCCTAACCCTAACCCTAACACTAACACTAACCCTAGACCTCACCATAACCCTAACCCTAACCCTCACACTAACCCTCACCCTAACCCTAGCCCTAACCATAAACATCACCCTAACACTAACCCTAAACCTCGCACTCACACTAGCTCTCACCATAACCATAATCCTAACACTAATCCTCATCCTAACCCTCACCCTCACCCTAACTCTGACCCTAATCCTCACCCTAACCCAAACCCTAACCGTAAACCTCAATCTAACCCTAACCCTAAACATCATATTCAACCTAGCCCTCACCCTAACCCTAATCCTAAACCTAACATATATCCTAACCCTAGCCATAACCCTAACCCTAACCCTCACCCTAACCCTAAACCTAACCCTCACCCTCTCCCTCAGCTTAACACTAAGCCTAACCCTAACACTAACCCTAACCCTCACACTCACCCTAAACCTAACCCTAATCCTCATCCTAACCCTCACCTTCACCCTAACCCTCACCCTAACCCTAACCCTAACACTAACCTTAAACCAAACACTAAACCTAACCTTAACCTTAATACTAACCCTAACCCTAACATTTGACCTAATCCTCCCCCTAACCCTAAATATAATCCTAAAACTCACCCTCACCCTAACCCAAATACTAACCCTAAACCTCACCCTAACCCTAACACTCATGCTCACTGTAACCCTAACCCATGTCCTAACCCTCACCCTAACCCTAACCCTAAACCTCACCCAAACAGTAATCCCATCCCTCACCCTCAACCTAGCCCTCACCCGAACCCTAATCCTAACCCTAACCCTCACCCTAACACTAAACCTAACCCTCATCCTAATCCTAAGCCTAACCCTAACCCTCACTGTAACCCTAAACCTAACATTCACCCTAACCCTAAACTTAACCCGAACCCAAACGCTCACCCTAAACCTACTCCTAACTCTCACCCTAACCCTAACCCTCACCCTCACCCTCACCCTAAGCGTAAACCTAAGCCTAAACCTAACCCTAACCCTAAACCTCACACTCACCCCAACGCTTACCCTAATCCTAATCCTAACACAAAGCCTTCCCCTCACCCTTACACTAATCCTCACTGTAACCCTAACTCTAACACTAACCCTAACCATCACCCTAACCCTCAGCCTCACCCTAACCCTAACTCTACCCCTAAACATCAACCTCACCCTATTCCTAACCATAAACCTAACCAAAAACTTCACCCTAACCCTAACCCTAAACCTCACCCTCAACCTAGCCCTCACCCTAACCCTAAAACTAAACCTCTTCCTAACCCTCACCCTAACACTAACACTAACCCTCACCCTCACCTCACCCTCACCCTAACACTAACGCTAACCCTAACCCTCAACCGAACCCTAACACTCACCCTCACTGTAACCCTTACCCTAACCATCACCCTAACCCTAAACTTAACCTGAACCCTAACTATCACACTAACCCTAACCATAACACTCACCCAAACCGTAATCCTCAACCTCACCCTCACCTTCAGCCTAACACTAAGCCTAACCCTAAAACTAACCCTCACACTCACCCTAACCCTAACTCTACTCCTAATCCTAACACTAACCCTAAAACTCACCCTTACCTTAACCCTCACCTAAAGCCTAACCCTAACATTAAACCTAACCCTAAACCTAAACTTAATCTTAACCTCACCCTAAACCTCACACTAACCCTAACACTAATCCTCCATCTAACCCTCACCCTCAATCTCACCCTAGCCCTCACCCTAACCCTAACCCTCATCCTCACCCTAAACCTCACACTAACCCTAACACTAATCCTCAATCTAACCTTCACCCTCACCCTAAACCTAACACTAACCCTCAACCTTAAACAAACCCTCACCCTTACCATAACCCTCACCCTCAGCCTAAAACTCACCTTTACCCTTACCGTCACCCCCACCCTTACCCTCACCCTAACCCTACACCTCACCGTGACCCTAAGCCTACCCCTAAACCTCACCCTCACCCTAACCCTAACTCTAACCCTAACCCTAACACTAACCCTCACCCTATCCCTAACCCTAACCCTCACCCTCAACCTCATGCTCACCCTAACCCTAAGCCTAAGCCTAAAACTTACCCTAACCCTCACCCTCACCCTAGCCCTCACCCTAACCCTAATCCTAACCCTAAACCTCATTCTAACCCTCACCCTAACCCTAAACCTAACCATCACACTAACCCTAATCCTCACCCCCACCCTAACCCTCATCCTAACCCTCACCCTAACCCTAACCCTAACCATCACCCTAACCCTAATCCTCAACCTCACCCTCACCTTCAGCCTAACACTAAGCCTGAGCCTAACTCTAACCCTAAGCCTCACACTCACCCTAACCCTTACCCTAATCCTAATCCTAAACCTAAGCCTAACCCTCACCCTCACCCTCACATTCACCCTAACCCTCACGCTAACCCTAACACTAACCCTAAACCCAACTCTCAACCTTAGCCTCACCCTTACCCTAACTCTAAACCTAAACCTCACCCTCACCCGAACCCTAACTCTAACCTTAACACTAAAACTAAACCTCACCCTAACCCTAACCCTAAACCTCACCCTCACCATAACCATAACCCTCACCCCAACCCTAAAAATAAACCTCACCCTCATTTTAAACCTAACACTAACCCAAATCCTAATCCTAACACTAACCCTAAACCTCACCCTCACCCTAACCCTCACCTTAAGCATAACCCTAACATTAATCCTAACCCCAAACATAACACTAAACGTCAACCTTATCCTAAACCTCACACTAATCCTAACACTAATTCTCAATCTAACCCTCACCCTCAATCTCACCCTAGCCCTCACACTAACCCTAACCCTTATCCTCACCCTAAACCTCGAACTAATCCTAACCCTAATCCTCAATCTAACCCTCACCCTCACCCTCACCCTAACACTAACCCACACCCAAAACCTAACCCTCACCCTTACCATAACACTTAACCTCAACCTAAACCTCACCTTTACCCCTACCTTCACACCCACCCTAATCCTCACCCTAACCCTACCTCTCACCCTGAACCTCACCCTAAAACTCACCCTCATCCTAAACCTAACTCTAACACTAACCCTAACACTAAACCTCACCCTACCCCTAAGGCTAACCCTCACCCTCAACCTCATGCTCAGCCTAACCCTAAGCCTAAGCCTAAACCTTACCCTTAACCTCACCTTCACCCTAGCCCTCACCCTAACCCTAATCCTAAACCTAACCCTCATACTAACCCTCACCCTAACCCTAACCTTAACCATCACCCTAACCCTAATCCTCAGCCCCAACATCACCATCAGCCTAACCCAAAACCTAACCCTAACCCGCACACTCACCCTCACCCTCACCCTAATCCTAACCCTAACCTAACCCTAACACTAATCCTCAACCTAACCCTCAACCTAACATTAACCCTAACACTAACCCTAACATTAACGCTCGACCTAACCCTCCAACTAACCCTAAATCTAACCCTAAACCTCACCCTAACCCTAAACCTCACCCTCACCCTCACCATAACTTTAAACCTAACACTAACATAACTCTAATCCTAACCCTAAACCTAACCCTAATCCTAACCCTAATCCTAACACTCACCCTCACCCTAACCATAATCTTTTTTTTTAATTTAATTTTTTTTTATTTGAGAACATACTGTACAGATGGGCTACAATTACATGGGCAGGATAATGCATACATTTCTTACCAAGCCTAACCCTCATCCTAACCCTAAACCAAACCCTAACCCTAACCCTAAACCTTACCCTAACACTAACCATAAACCTCACCCTCACTCTAGCCCTCACCCTAACCCTTATCCTAACCATAACCCTCACCCTAACCCTAAACTTAACTGAACCCTAACTCTCACCCTAACCCTAACCCTAACACTCACCTTAACCCTAACCCTCAACCTCAGCCTCACTCTCAGCCTAACCCTAACCCTAAGCCTAAGCCTAAGCCTAACCCTAAACCTCACCTTCACCCTAACCCTCACCTTAAGCCTAAGCCTAACATTAATTGTAACCCTAACCCTAACCCTAAACCTCATCCTCACCCTAAAACTCACACTAACCCTAACACTAATCCTCAATCTAACCCTCACCCTCAACCTCACCCTAGCAATCACCCTAACCCTAACCCTCATCCTCACCCTAAAACTCACACTAACCCTAACACTAATCCTCAATCTAACCCTCACCCTCAACCTCACCCTAGCAATCACCCTAACCCTAACCCTCATCCTCACCCTAAACCTCACACTAACACTAACACTAATCCTCAATCTAACCCTCACCCTCACCCTAACCCTAACCCTAACCCTCACCCTAAACCTAACTCTCACCCTTACCATAACCCTAACCCTCAGCCTAACCCTCACCTTTACCCTTACCGTCAACCCTACCCTAACACTCACCCTAAACCTAACTCTCACCCTTAACATAACCCTCACCCTCAGCCTAACCCTCACCTTTACCCTTACCGTCAACCCTACCCTAACACTCACCCTAACCCTACCCCTCACCCTGACCCAATACCTACTCCTAAACCTCACCTCACCCTAATCCTAACCCTAACCATAATCCTAACATTAAACCTCACCCTATCCCTAACCCTAAACCTCACCCTCAACCTCATGCTCAGCCTAACCCTAAGCCTAAGCCTAACCCTTAACCTAACCCTCACCCTCACCCTAGCCCTCACCCTAACCCTAATCCTAACCCTATCCCCCATCCTAACCCTCACCCTAACGCTAACCCTAACCATCACCCTAACCCTAATCCTCACCTCCACCCTCACCCTCAGCTTCACCCTAAGCCTAAGCCTAACCCTAACCCTAACACTCACACTCACCCTCACCCTAACCCTAATCCTAACCCTAATCCTAACCCTAACCCTGAACATCAACCTAAACCTCACCTTAACCTTAACCCTAACACTAAACCTAACATTAACGCTCGACCTAACCCTCCAACTAACCCTAAATTTAACCCTAAACCTCACGCTCACCCTAACTCTAATCCTAACCCTAACCCTAAACCTAATCCTAAGCCTAACCCTAACCCACACCCTCACACTCAGCCTCACCCTCACCATAACTGTAACCCTAACCCTAATAACACTAATCCTAACCCTAAACCTAACCCTAAACCTAACCCTAATTCTAACACTCACCCTCACCCTAACCATAATCTTAAATGTAACCCTCATCCTAACCCTAAACCAAACCCTAACCCTAACCCTAAACCTTACGTAAAACTAACCCTAAACCTCACCCTCACCCTAAATCTAATTCTAACCCAAACCTTCACCATAACCCTAAACTTAACCGAACCCTAACTCTCACCCTAACACTAACCCTAACCCTCAACTTAACCCTTACCCTCAAACTCACCCTCATTCTCAGCCTAACCCTAAGCCTAAGCCTAACACTATCCCTAACCCTAAGAATCACCCTAACCCTTACCCTAATCCTAATCCTAACCCTAAGCCTAACCCTCACCCTCACCCTCACTCTCACCCTACCCTCACCCTAACCCTAATTCTAACACTAACCCTAAACCCAACCCTCAACCTCAGCCTCACTCTTACCCTAACTCTAAACCTAAACCTCACCCTCACCCTAAGCCTAACTCTAACACTAACCCTAACACTAAATCTCACCCTAAACCTAATCCTAACCCTCACCCTCACCATAACCATAACCCTACCCCTAACCCTAACAATAACCCACACCCTCACTGTAACCCTAAACCTAACCCTAACCCTCACCCTAAACCTAACTCTCACGCTCACCGTAACCCTAACACTAATCCTAAACCTCACCCTAAACCTAAACCTAAACCTCACCCTAACCCTAACCCTAACTCTCACCCTCACCCTAGCTCTCACCCTAACCCTAAGACTAACCCTAGTCCTCATCCTAACCCTCACCCTAACCCTAACCCTAACCCTAACCCTCACTCTAATCCTAACCCTAACCCTTACCCTAAATCTAACCCTAACCCTAACCCTCACTGTAACCCTAACCCTAACCCTAACCCTAACCCTAAACTTAACCCGAACCCTAAATCTCACCCTAAACCTACCCCTAATTCTCACCCTAACCCTAATCATCACCCTCACCCTCACAGTAAGCCTAACCCTAAGCCTAACCCTAAACCTAACCCTAACCCTCAAAGTCACCCTAACCCTTTCCCTATGTCTAATCCTAACATTAAGCCTTACCCTCACCCTCACCCTAACCCTCAACATAAGGCTAACTCCAAGATTAACCCTAACCCTAACCCTCACCCTCATCCTCACCCTAACACTAACTCTAACACTAAACCTCAGCCTCATCCTAACCCTAACCCTAACCCTAACCCTAAACCTCACCCTCACCCTAACTCTAAACCTCACACTCACCCTAGCCCTCACCCTCAACCTAATCCTAACCCTCACCCTCACACTAAGTCCATACTTAACCGAACCTTAAATCTCACCCTAACCCTAACCCTAACCATCACCCAAACCCTAACCCTCACCCTCATCCTCACTCTCAGCCTAACCCTAAGCCTAAGCCTTACCCTAACCCTAACCTTCACACTCATCCGAACCCTTACACTAATCCTAATCCTAAACCTTAGCCTAAACCTCACCCTCACCCTAACCCTAACTCTAGCAATAACCCTAAACCTAACCCTCAACCTTACCCTAACTCTAACCCTAACCCTAACACTGAACCTCACCCTAACCCTAACCCTATCCCTCACCCTCACAGTAACCATAACCCTAAAACTAACAATAACCCTAACCCTAAACCTCACCCTAACCATAACCTTCACCCTAACATTAACCCTCACCCTAACACTTACCCTCACCCTAACACTAACCCTAACCCTCACACTAAATCTCACACTAACCCTAACCCTCAACGTAATCCTAAACCTCACCCTAATCCTAATCTTAACTCTAAACCTCACCCTCACCCTAGCCCCCAACCTAAACCTAATTCTAACCCTCACCCTCACCCTTATCTTAACCCTCAACCTCAGCCTAAACCTCACCTTTACCCGTACCATCATCTTCACCCTAACCGTCACCCTAACCCTAAACCTCATCCTAACCCTCAACCTAAACTTAAACCTAACCATCACCCTAACCCTAACCCTCACTGTCAACCTCATGCTCAGCCTAACCCTAAGCCTAAGCCTAAGGCTCACTCTAACACTCACCCTCACCCTAACCCTAACCCTAACCATCACCCTAAACCTAATACTCACCCCCACCCTCACCCTCAGCATAACCCTAACCCTAAGCCTAACCCGAAACCCTAATCCTCACATACCCTCACCATAAGCCTAATCCTAATCCTAACCCTAACCCTAACCCTAAACATCGACCTAAACCTCACCCTAACCTTAACCCTAACACTAATCCTAACCCTAACCCTCGACCTAACCCTCCCCCTAACCCTAAATCTAATCCTAAAACTAACCATCACCTTAACCCTAATCCTAACCCTAACACTCACCCTAACCCTCACCCTCACTCTAAACCTAACCCTCATCCCAACCCTCAACCCTTACCCTAACCCTAAACCTAAATCTCACCTAAACACTAACCCTAACCATCACCCTCACCCTAGCCCTCACCCTAACCCTAATTCTGACCCTAATCCTCACCCTAACCCTCAACCTAACCCTAACCTCACGCTCACCGTATCCCTAACCCTAACCCGCACCGTAACCCTAAACTTAACCCGAACCCTAACTGTCACCCTAACCCTACCCCAACTCTCACCGTAACACTAACACTCACACTCACCCTCACCCTCAGCCTAACCCTAATCCTAAGCCTAAACCTAAACCTAACCTCACACTCACCCTAACCCTTACCCTAAACCTTATCCTAACACTAAGGCTAACCCTTACCCTCACCCTAAACCTTACGGTAACCGTAACTATAACACTGACCTAACAGTAACCCTCACCGTCACCCTAACCCTAACCCTAAACCTCACACTAACCCTAACCCTAACCCTAATCCTCAATCTAACCCTCACCCTAACCCTAACCCTAACCCTAAACCTAACCCTAACCCTCACCCTTATCTTAACCCTCACCCTCAGCCTAAACCTGAACTTTACCCTTACCAACATCCTCACCATAACCCTCACCCTAACCCTAAACCTCATCCTAACCCTAACCCTAAACGTAATCCTAACCATCACTCTAACCCTAAACCTCACCCTCAATCTCTTGCTCATCCTAACCCTAAGCCTAAGCCTAGCCCTAACCCTAACCTTCACACTCACCCTAACCCTTACACGAATCCTAACTCTAACACTAAGCCTAACCCTAACCCTCACCCTCAGCCTCAACCTAAACCTAACTCTAACCCTAAACCTCACCCTCACCCTAACCCCAAACCTAAACCTCACCCGAAACCTCAGCCTAACCCAAACCCTAAACCTGACCATCACCCTCACCCTAACCCTAACCCTAATCCTCACCCCCAACCTCAACCTCAGCCTAACCCTAAGCCTAAGCCTAACTCTAACCCGAACCCTTACATACCCTCACCCTAACCCTAACACTAACCCTAACCCTAACCCTAACCCTAAACCTCAACCTAACCCTCGCCCTAACCTTAACCCTAACACTGAACCTAACCCTAACCCTCGACCTAACCCTCCCCCTAACCCTAAACCTAACCCTAAAACTCACCCTCACCCTAACGCAAATCCTAACCCTAACCCTAAACCTCAGCCTCACTGTTACCCTAACCCTCAACCTAACCCTAACCGAAACCCTAACCCTAACCCTAAACCTTAACCTAACACTAACTCTAATCCTCAGCATCACCCTAGCCCTCACCCTAACTCTAATCCTAACCCTAACCCTCACCCTAACCATAAACTTAACCGAACCCTATATCTCACCCTAACCCTAACCCTAACCCTCACCTTAACCCAAAACCTCACCCTCACCCTCACTCTCAGCCTAACCCTAAGCCTAAGCATAACACTAACCCTAACCCTCACAGCCACCTGAACCCTTACACTAATCCTAATCCTAACCCTAAGCCTAACCCTCACCCTCACTCTCACCCTCACCCCAACCCTCACCCAAACCCTAACACTAACCCTAAACTTAACCCTCAACCTCAGCCTCCCCCTTACCCTAACTCTAACCCTAAACCTCACCCTCACCCTCAGCCTAACACTAAGCCTAACTCAATCCCTAACCCTAACCCTCATCCTATCCCTCACACTAACCCTAACCCTAATCCTAATGCTAACCCTAACCCTAAACCTCACCTTCACCCTAACCCTCAACTTAAGCCTAACCCTAACATTAATCCTAACCCTAACCCTAACCCTAAACCTCATCCTAAACCCTAAACATCACACTAACCCTCACACTAATCTTCAACCTAACCCTCAACCTAACATTAACCCTAACACTAACCCTAACATTAACGCGCGACCTAACCCTACAACTAGCCCTAAATATAACCCTAAACCTCCCCCTCATCCTAACCCTAATCCTAAACTTAACACTAAACCTCACCCTAACCCTAAACCTCACCCTCACCCTCACCCTCACCCTCACCATAACTCTAACCCTAACACTAACAATAACACAAATCCTAACCCTAAACCTAACCCTTACCCTAACGATAATCCTAACACTCACCCTCACCCTAACCATAATCTTAACCCTAACCCTCAACCTAATCCTAACCCTCACCCTCACTGTAACCATAACCCTCATCCTATCCCTAACCCAAACCCTAACCCTAACGATAAACCTTACCCTAACACTAAGCCTAACCCTCACCCTCACCCTAGCCCTCACTCTAAACCTAATCCAAACCCTAAACCTCACCCTAACCCTAAACATAATAGAACCTTAACTCTCACCCTAACACTAACCCTAAACTTCACCGTAACCTTAACCCTCACCCTCACCCTCAATCTCAGCCAAAACCTAAGCCTAAGCCTAACCCTAACCATAAACATCACACTCACCCTAACCCTTACCCTAATCCGAATCCTAACCCTAAGCCTAATCCTAACCCTCACCCTCAAACTCACCCTAATACTAACCCTCACCCTAACCTTAACTCAAACACTAACCCTAACCCTAACCCTCAAACTCAGCGCCACCCTTACCCTAACTCTAAACCTAAACCTCACCCTCGCCCTAACTCTAACCCTAACCCTAAACCTAAACTTTACCATAACCCTAACACTAAACCTCACCCTCAACCTAGCATTCACCCTAACCCTAATCCTAACACTAACCCTCATCCTAACCCTCCCCATAACCCTAATCCTAAACCTCACCCTCAACATAACCCTAACCCTAAATTTAACCCTAACCCTAACACTAACCCTAACCCTAACCCTAACCCTCAACATAACCCTCACCCTAACCCTAACTCTAACTCTAAACCTCAACCTCACCCTAACCCTAACTCTAACCCTAACCCAAAACCTAAACCTGACCCTAACCCTAAACCCTAACGCTCACCCTTACTCTCAACGTTACCTTAACCCAAAACCTAACCCTAACAATAAACCTAACCGTAATGCTAACCCTCACCCTAACCAAAACCCTCACTGTAACCCATACCCTAACCCAAACACTAACCCTCACAGTAACCCTAACCCGAACCTCACCCTATCCCTAACTCTAACCCTAACCATAACACTAAAAACCTCAACCTAACCCTAACCCTAATCCTCACCCTCACCCTCACCATAACCGTAACCCTAAAAATAACCCTAACCCTAACACTAATCCTAACCCTCACCCTCACCCTAACCCTAAACCTACCCCTAACCCTCACCCTAACCCTAACCCTCACCCTTACCGTAACCCTAACCCACATCCTAACACTCAAACTAACCCTAACCCTAAACCTCACCCTAACCCTAACCCTACCCCTAACCCTCAACCTAACCCTAACCCTCACACTCAACGTAAACCTAACCCTAACCCTCACCCTAATTCGAAACTTAACCTAAACCCTAACTCTCACCCTAACCCTCACCCTCACGCTCACGCTCAATGTAACCCTAAGCCTAACGCTAACCCTAACCTTAACCCTCACACTCACCCTAACCCTTACACCAATCTTAATCCGAACACTAACGGTTACCCTCACCCTCACCCTAACCCTAACCCTAAACCTCACCCTAACTTAATCCTAAACATCACCCTCACCCTAGCCATTACCCTAACCCTAATCCTAACACTAACCCTCATCCTAACCCTCTCCATAACCCTAACCCTGACCCAAACAATAACCCTAAACCTCAAGCTCACCCTTAGCCCAAACCTAAGCCTAACCCTAAGCCTAACCCTAAACCTAACCACAACCCTCACACTCATTCTGCACCCTCACCCTCACCATAACTCTAACCCTAACCCTAACCCAAAACCCCACCCTAACCCTAACCCTAAACCTCACCCGCACCCTCACCCTCACCGTAACTCTAACCCTAACCCTAAAAATAACACTACACCTAACCCTAACCATCACCCTAACCCGAATCCTCAACCCACCCTCACCCTCAGCCTATCCCTAAGCCTAAGCCTAACCTTTACCCTAAACCTCACACTCACGCTCACCCAAAACCTAATCCTAAACCTAACCCTATCCCTAAACCTCAACCTAACCCTAAACCTCACCCTAACCCTCCCGCTAACCCTAACTCTAAACCTAAAGCTCAACCTCACCATAAACCTAACCCTAACCCTTACTCTAAACCTCACCCTAACCCTAACCCAAACCCTCACGCTCAACCTCACCATAACTCTAACCCTAAAGCCTAACAATAAAATTAACCCTAACGCTAACCCTAACCCTAAACATAACCCTCACCCTCAGCCTCACCCTCACTGCAAACTTCACCCTAACCATAAAACTAAAAATAACGCTAACCCTAACCCAAACCCTAATCCTCAACCCCGCACTCAACCTCAGCCTAAACCTAAGCCTAACCCTAACCCTAACCCTAACCCTCACCATAACCCTAACCCTAACACTAACCCTAACACTAACCCTAACCCTAAACTTAAACCTCAACCTAACCGTAACCCTAAACCTCACCCTCAACCTAGCCCTCATCCTAACCCTAATCCTAAACCTAACCCTCACCCTAACCCTCCCCATAACCCTAAATATAACCCTCAAACTCAACCTAACCCTCACCCTAACCCTAACCCTAACCCTAACGCTAACCCTAATCCTAACCCTCAACCTAACCATCACCCTAACCCTAACTCTAACCCTAAACCTCACACTCACCCTAACCCTAACTCTAACCCTTACCCAAACTCTAAACCTCACTTTAACCCTAAACCCTAACCCTCACCCTTACCCTCACCGTAAACGTAACCCTAAACCTAACCCTAACAATAACCATAACCCCAATCATAACCCTCACCCTAACAACAACACTCACCGTAACCCATATCCTAAACCAAACACTAACCCTCACACTAAGCCTAATCCTAACCTCACCTTAACCCTAACTCTAACCTTAACCCTAACACTAAAAACCTCAACCTACCCCTAACCCTAATCCTCACCCTCAACCTCACCATAACTGTAACCCTAACAATAACCCTAACACTAATCCTAACCCTCACAGTCACCCTAACCCTAAACCGAAACTTAACCCTCACCCTAACCTAACCCTCACACTTACTGTAAACCTAACCCTCATGCTAACCCTCACCCTAAACACAACCATCACCGTAACCCATACCCTAACCCAAAAACTAACACTCACACTAACCCTAACCCTAACCTCACCCTAACCGTAACTCTAACCCTAATCCTAACATTAAATACCTCAACGTAACCCTAACCCTAACCCTCACCCTCACCGTAACCATAACGTAACAATAACCCTAACCCTAACCCTAATCCTAACACTCACCCTCATCCAAACCTTAAACCTAACCCTAACCCTCACTCTAACCCTAACCCTCACCCTTACCGTAACCCTTACCCTCATCCTAACCCTCACTCTAAATCTAACCCTAAATCTAAACCTCAACCTAACACTAACCCTAACCCTCACCCTCAACATGGCCCTCAACCTAACCCTAATCCTAACCCTAATCCTCATCCTAACCCTCACCCTAACCCTAACCCTAAACCTCACCCGAAGCCTAACCCTAACCCTAACCCTCAACCTAAGTCTAACCCTCACACTCAACGTAAACCTAACCCTAACCCTCAACTTAACCCTAAACTTAACCTGAACCCTAACTGTCACCATAACCCTAAACCTCACCCTCACCCTCAGTGTCACCCTAAGCCTAACCCTAACCCTAACCCTAACATTCACACTCACCCTAACCCTTACCCTAATGCTAATTCTAACCCTAACCCTAACCCTCACCCTCAGCCTCACCCTAACCCTTACCCTAACCCTAAACCTCAACTAACCTCACCCTAAACCTCACCCACACCCTAGCCATTACACTAACCCTAATCCTAACACTAACCCTCATCCTAACACTCCCCATAACCTTAACCCTAAACCTCACCCTCACCCTAGCCCTCACCCTAACCCTAATCCTAACCCTAATCCTCACCCTAACCCTCACCATAACCCTAACCCTAAACCTCACCTAACCCTAACCCTCAACCTAACTCTAACCGTCACACTCAATGTAACCCTAACCCTAACCCTCAACCTAACCCTAAACTTAACCTGAACCCTAACTCTCATCCTAAACCTAAACCTCACCCTCACCCTCACCCTCAGTGTAACCCTAAGCCTAAGCCTAACCCTAACACTCACACTCACCCTAACCCTTACCCTAATCCTAATCCTAACCCTAACCCTAACCCTCACCCTCAGCCTCACCTTAACCCTAACTCTAACCCTAAACCTTAACCTCACCTTAATCCTAACCCTAACCCTAACCCTAAACCTCACCCTAACCTAACCCTAAACCTCACCATCAAACTAGCCATCACCCTAACCCTAATCCAAACATTAACCCTCACCCTAACCCTCCACATAACCCTAACTCTAACAGTCACCCTAACCCTAAACCTCACCCTCACCCTTAGCCTAACCCTATGCCTAACCGTAAGCCTAACCCTAAACCTAACCCTAAACCTCATACTCATCTGCACCCTCAACCTCAAAGTAACTCTAACCTTAACCCTAACCTAAACCCTAAACCTCACCCCTACCCTAACCCTAACCCGAACCCGAACCCTAACCCTCATCCTTACCCTAACCCTAACACTAAACCTAAACCTAACCCTCACCTGAACCCTCCCCCTAACAATAACCCTAACAGTCACCCTAACCCTAATCCTCACCCCCACTCTCACCCTCCATCAGAAAGAATGACATTTCCCCATTTGTTAGGAAATGGAAAGGCTTGGAAAAAATTATATTAAGTGAAGTAAGCCAGGCCCAAAGAAGCATAGGTCCCATGGTTTCCCTTATTTGCAATATGTAGTATAGGTATGAGTCAAGCAGAAAAGGTCAGATAATGTGATGTTAGGAAAATGAACCCTTAAATATGTATTTTAATGTTTTCGTTTTTTACATGCATATGTTTCTAACGCATTTATAAGATTATTTCTTTGTTGCTTTGTATGTCCCTCCCCCACAGTGAAACCCCCGCTTTCACTATATTTGATGTCAGTATAACATGTGGAGGAGATGGGGGCAAACAAGTCGTTTAAGGATTCAGGTGGACCTGCTGCAACAATGAGAAGTACAAAATGTCATGTCAAAACCAGCTTTACAATGTCGGTGGGGGGGGGGAGGGGGGTATAATTGGGTGGGGGGAGGGGGGAGGCTGGGAAGGGAGGTGAAGGGTAAACAAAGGAGGAGGCTGCAATGCTTGGTAAGAAATGTATGCATTATCCTGCCCATGTAATTGTAGCCCCTCTGTACAGTATGTTCTCAAATAAAATAAAATAATATTAAAAAAATAAAAAAATAAAAAAAACCTCACCCTAACACTAATCCTAACCCTAAACCTCATCCTAACCCACACCCTAACCCTAACCCTAAACCTCACCCTAACCCTAAACCTAACCCTCACCCTCATGCTTGGCCTAAGCCTAAGCCTAAGCCTAAATCTAACCCAAACATTCAACATAATGATAACCCTAGCTCTAACCCTAAACCTCCCTCTCACACTAACCCTAACTCTAAACCTTACACTAAAACTAAACCTCATCCTAACACTATTCCTAAACCTCACCCTCACCCTCACTGTAACCATAACCCTCACAATAACCCTAACAATAACCCTAACCCTAACCCTAATCCTCAACCTAACCCTAACCCTCACCCTAACCCTAACCCTCACCCTAACACTTACCCTCACCTTAACACTAACACTAATCCTAACAATAACCCTCACACTAACCCTAATCATCACCCTAACCCTAAACCTCACCCTAAACCTAAACCTAACCCTCACCTTCACCCTAGCCCTCACAATAACCCTAATCCTCATCCTCACCCTAAACCTCACACTAACCCTAACACTAATCCTCAAGATAACCCTCACCCACACCCTTCCCCTAACCCTAACCCTCCCTCTAACCCTAACCCTCACCCCACTGTAACCCTCACCCTCAGGCTAAACCTCACGTTTACCCTTACCATCACCCCCATGCTAACCCTTACCCTAAACCTAACCCTCACCCTAATCCTCACCCTAACCCTAATTCCACCCCAAAACCTCACGCTCACCCTAACCCTAACCCTAACCCTAACCCTATCCCTCATCCTCACCCTAAACCTCACACTAACCCTAACCCTAAACCTCAATTTAACTCTCACCCTAACCCTAATCCTAACCCTTACCCTAACCCTAAACCTAACCCTAACACTCACCATTATCTTAATCCTCATCCTCAGCCTAAACCTCACCTTTACCCTTACTATCATCCTCACGCTAAACCTCCCCCTAACCCTAAACCTCATTGTAACCCTCACCCTAACCATAAACCTAACCCTCACCCTAACCCTAACTCTCAACCTCAACCTCACCCTCAGCCTAACCCTAAGCCTAAGCCTAAACCTTACCATAATCGTCACCCTCACCCTAGCCCTCACTCTAACCCTAATCCAAACCCTAACCCTCATCCTAACCCTCAACCTAAACCTAATCCTAACCCTCACCATCACCCTCACCCTAACCCTCATCCTAACCCTAAGCCTCAACCTAATGCTAACCCTCACCCTCACAGTAACTCTTTCCCTGACACGCACCCTAACCCTAAACTTAACCCGAAACCTAACTCTCAACCCAAACCTAACCCTAACCCTCACCCTAACCCTAACACTAAACCTCATCCTCACCCTAGCACTCACCCTAACCATAATCCTAAACCTAACCCTCATCCTAACCATCCTCTTAACACTAAACCTAACCCTCATCCTAACCCTAACCCTCACACTCTACCTCACCCTCAGCCTAACCCTAAGCCTAACCCTAAACCTAACCTTAACACACACACTCACCCTCACCCTAACCCTAATCCTAATCCTCATCCTAACCCTAACCCTAAACCTCCCCCTAACTCTCACCCTAACCCTAACACTAACACTAACCTTAACCCTAACCCTCAACCTAACCCTCACCCTAACACTAACTCTAACCCTAAACCTCACCCTCACCCTAAACCTCAACCTAACCCTAACCCTAACCCTCACACTCACCCGCACCATAACCGTAACCTTAAACCGAACCCTAACAATAACCCTAACCCTAATCCTAACCCTCACCCTAACCATAACCCTCACCCTAACCCTAAACCTAAACCTCACCCTCACCCTAGCTCTCACCCTAACCCTAATCCTAACCCTAACCCTCATCCTAACCCTCCCCATAACACTTACTCTAACCCTCACCGTAACCCTAACCCTCACCCTCAACCTAACCCTCAGCCTAAACATAAGCCTAACCATAGACCTAACCCTAACACACACACGCACAATCACCCTGACCCTAATCCTAACCTTATCCCTAACCCTAACCCTAACCCTCCCCGAAACTCTCACCATAACCCTAACCATAACACTAACCCTAACCCTAACCCTCAACCATACCCTTACCCTAAACCTAACTCTAAACCTAACCCAAACCCTAAACCTCAACCTAACCCTAACTCTAACCCTCATCCTCACTCTAAACCTCACACGAACGCTAACCCTAAACCTCAATCTAACCCTCACCCTAAACCTAACCCTAACCCTAACCCTCACCCTTATCTTAACCCTCACCCTCAGCCTAAACCTCACCTTTACCCTTACCATCATCCTCACCTTAACCCTCACCCTAACACTAAACCTCATCCTAAGCCTCACCCTAACCGTCAAAATAACCCTCACCATAACCATAACCCTCACCCTCAACCTCACCCTCAGCCTAACCCTAAGCCTAACCCTAAACCTAACCTTAACACACAAACGCACCCTCACCCTGACCCTAAACCTAACCCTCACCATAACCCCTACACTCCCCATAACTCTCACCCTAACCCTAACCCTAACACTTACCCTAACCCTCAGCCTCACTCTCACCCTAACCCTAATCCTATACCTAACCCTCCCCCTAACCAGTACCCTAAACCTCACCCTAACCCTAACCCTCAAACTCAACCTCAACCTTAGCCTAAAACATTAGCCTAAACATAAAACTAAACCGAACACACTCACTCACCCTCACCCTAACCCTAATCCTAACCCTAACCTTCACCCTCATCCTCACCCTCAGTGTAAACCTAAGCCTAACCCTAACCCTAACCATTACACTCACCCTAACTCTTACCCTAATCCTAATCCTAACCCTAACCCTAAGCCTCACCCTCAGCCTCACCTTTACCCTAACTCTAACCATATACCTCACACTCACCTTAACCCTAACCCTAACCCTAACTCTAAACCTCATCCTAACCCTCCCCATAACCCTAACCCTACCCCTCACCCTAACCCTAACCCTCAAACTCACCCTCAACCTCAGCCTAAGCCTAAGCCTAAACCTAAAACTAAACCTAACACACTCACTCACCCTCACCCTAACCCTAATCCTAACCCTAACCTTCACCCTCACCCTCACCCTCAGTGTAAACCTAAGCCTAACCCTAACCCTAACCATCACACTCAACCTAACCATTACCCTAATCCTAATCCTAACCCTAACCCTAAGCCTCACCCTCAGGCTCACCTTTACCCTAACTCTAACCCTATACCTCACATTCACCTTAACCCTAACCCTAACCCTAAACCTAAACCTCACCCTAACACTAACCCTAAACCTCAACCTCACCCTAGCCCTCACCCTAACCCTAATCCTAACCCTAACCCTCATCCTAACCCTACCCATAACCATAACCCTAATCCTCACCCTAACCCTAACCCTCAAACTCAACCTCAAACTCAGTATAAACCTAAGCCTAACACTAAACCTAACACTAACCCTCACACTCACCCTAACCATAACCCTAATCCTAACCCTATCCCTCATACTCAGCCTAAACCTAACTCTAAACCTAACAATAACCCTAACCCTAAACCTCACCCTCAGTCTCACCCTAACCTTAACTCTAACCCTAAACCTCAAACTCACAGTAACCCTAATCCTAACCCTAACCTTAAACCTCACACTCACACTCACCCTTGCCCTTACCCTAACCCTAACCCTAACCCTAACCCTCATCCTAACCCTCCCCCTAAACCTAAACCTCACCCTCAACCTGACCCTCAGCCTAACCCTAAGCCTAACCCTAAACCTAAACCTAACACACACACTCACCCTCACTCTAACCCTGATCCTGTCCCTAACCCTAATCCTAATCCTAACCATCCCCCTAACTATCACCCTAACCCTAACCTTAAAACTAACCCTTACCCTAACCCTCAACCTAAACCTCACCCTAACCCTAACTCTAAACCTAAACCTCACCCTCATTCTAACCCTAACTCTAACCCTAACCCAAACCCTAAACCTCACACTAACACCAACCCTAACACTAACCCACACCCCCACCCTCATTCTAATCCAAGCCTAACCCTAACCCTCACCCTCAACCTCAACCTCAGACTAACAATAATCCTACTCCTAACCTTAAACCCAACCCTCACACTCTACCTAACCCTCACCTTAAGCCTAACCCTAACATTAATCCTAACCCTAACCCTCACCCTTAGCCTCACCCTAACTCTAACTCTAACACTAAACCTGACCCTGACCCTAATCCTAAACGTAACCCTATCCCTAAACCTCATCCTAGCCCTAACCCTAACCCTCACCCTCACCATAACCTTAACCCTAACCCTAAAGCTAAAATAACCCTAACCCTAACCCTAAACATAACCCTCACCCTAACCCTAACCCTCACCATAACGCTTAACCTCACCCTAACACTAACCCTAACCCTAACACTAAACCACACACTGACCCTAACCATCACCCTAACCATAAACCTCAACCTAACACTAACCCTAAACCTCACTCTCTCCCTAGACCTCGCCCTAACCCTAACCCTCATTCTCACCCTAAACTGCACACTAACCCAAACACTAATCCTCAATCTAACCCTCACCCTCAACCTATACCTAACTCTCACCCTCACTCTAACCCTAACCCTCACCCTAACGCTAACCCTCAACCTCACCCTCAACCTCAGCCTTACCCTAAGCCTAACCCTAACCCTAACGCTCACACTCACCCTAACCCTTACACTAAACCTAATCCTAACCCTAAGCCTAACCCTCACCTTCAACCTAACCCTAAATCTAACACTAACCCTAAACCTCACCCTCACCCTATCCCTCACCCTTACCATTACCCTCCCCCTCAACCTAACCCTCACCTTTACACGTATCGTCAATCCCACCCTAACCCTCACTCTACCTCTAACACTCACCCTAACCCTAACTCTACCCTACCTCTAACTCTCACCCTAACCCTAACTCTACCCCGAAACCTCACACTCAACCTAACCCTAACTCTAACACTAACCCTAACACTAACCCACACCCTAACCCTAAGCCTAACCATCACCCTAACCCTAATCCTCACCACCACACTCACCCTCAGCCTAACCCTAAGCCTAAGCCTAAACCTAACCCTAAAGCTCACACTCACCCTCACCCTAACCCTAACCCTAACCCTAACCCTAAACCTCAACATAACCCTCAAACTAACCTTAACCCTAATACTTAACCCTAACCCTAACCCTCCACCTAACCCTCCAACTAAACTTAAGTCTAACCATAAACCTAACCCTCACCATAACACTAATCCTAGGCCTAACCCTAAACCTCACCCTAACCCTAACACTCACCCTCACCCTCACCCCAATCCTAACCCTAACCCTCACCCTAAACCTAACCCTCACCCTCACCGTAACCCTAACCCTCATCCTAACCATCACCCTAATCCTAACCCTATCCCTAAACCTTACCCTAAAACTAACCCTAATCCTCACCTTCACCCTAGCCCTCACCCTAACCCTACTCCTAAACCTAATCCTCATCCTAACCTTCACCCTAACTCTAAGCCTAACTCTAACCCAAACCCTAACCCCAAAACTCACTCTAACTCTAACACTAACCCTAACACTAACACTACACCTAAACCTAACACTAAACCTAATCCTAATCCTCAGGCTCACCGAAACCCTAACCCAAACCCTAACCCTAACCCTCATAATAACTCTAAGCCTAACCCTAAACCTAATCCTAACCCTCACACTCACCCTCACCCTAACCCTAATCCTAAACCTAACCCTATCCCTAACCCTAACCCTCACCCTAACGCTAAGCCTAGCCCTCACCCTTACACTTATCCTAACCCTAACCCTCACCCTAACCATAACCCTCAACCTAAACCTAACCCTCTCCCTAAGACTTACCCTCACCCCAACACTAACCCTAACCCTAACACTAACCCTCACAGTAACCCTAAACATCACCCTAACCCTAACACTCACCCTAAGTCTAAACCTAACCCTCACCCTCACCCTATCCTTCACCCTAACCCTAACCCTCATCCTCACCATAAACCTCACTTTAACCCTAACCCTCACCCTAACCCTCACACTAACCCTAACTCTACCCCTAACAATAACACTAACCTAACCCTAAACCTAACCTGAACCCTAACCCTAATGCTAACACTCAACCTCACCCTAACCCTAAATCTCGCCCTAATCCTAAATGTACCCCTAAACCTCACCCTCACCCTAACCCTAACTCTAACCCTAACCCTAACACTAAACCTCATTGTAACCCTAAACCTAACCCTTACCCTCACATTAAACGTAACCCTAACCCTAAACCTAAGAATAACCCTAACCCTAACCCTAACCCTCACCCTAAACATAACACGTACCCTAACCTTAACCCTCACCCTAAAACTAACCCTAACCCTCACCCTTATCTTAAACCTCACCGTCTGCCTAAACCTCACCTTTACCCTTACGTTCATCCTCATCCTAAACCTATACCTCATCCTAACCCTCGCCCTAAGCATAAACCTAACCATCATCCTAACCCTAACACTCACCCTCACCCTAGCCCTCACCCTAACCCTAATCCTAATCCTAACCCTCATCCTAACCCTCACCTTAACCCTAACCCTAACGATCAACCCTAAACATAATCCTCACTCCCACCCTCACCCTCAGCCTAACCCTAAGCCTAAGCCAAACCCTAACCCTAACCCTAAACCTCACCCTCACCCTAGCCCTCACCCTAACCCTAATCCTTATCCTAACCCTCAACCTATCCCTCACCCAAACACTAAACCTAACCCACACCCTCACCCTCACCCTAACCTTAATCCGAACCCTAACCCTCTATCTCACCCTAACCATCACCCTCACCATAACCCTTACCCTAACACTCAACCTAACCCTAAACTTAAACTGAACCCTAACTCTCACCCTTACCCTAACCATAACCCTCACCCTAACCCTAACCCTAAAAATCACCCTCACCCTAGCCCTCACTCTCAACCTCACCCTCAGCCTAACCCTAACCCTAAACTTAAACCTAATGCTAACACACACACTCACCCTCACCCTAACCCTAATCCTAACCCTAACCCTCTTCCTAACCCTCCCAATAACCCTAACCCTCAACCTAAACCTAACCCTCACCCTCAGCCTAATCGTAAGCCTAACCCTAACCCTAACCCTCACACTCAACCTAACCCTAACCCTCAACCTAAACCTAACCCTCACCCTCAGCCTAATCGTAAGCCTAACCCTAACCCTAACCCTCACACTCAACCTAACCCTATCCCTAAACCTCATCCTAGCCTTAAACCTAACCCTCACCCTCACTCACAATAACCGGAACCCTAACCCTAATGCTAACAATAATCCTAAACCTAACCCTAACCCTCACCATAACCATAACCCTCACCCTAACCCTACCCCTCACCTAACACTGACCCTCACCCTAACACTAACCCTAACCCTAACACTAACCCTCACATTAACCCTAAACATCAAACTATACCTAAACCTCACCCTAACCCTAAACCTAAACCTCACCCTCTCCCTAGAACTCAACGTGACCCTAACCCTCACCTTCACCCTAAACTTCACACTAACACTAACACTAATACTCAATCTAACTCTCACACTCACCCTAAACCTCACCCTAACCCTAACCCTAACCCTAACCCTTACCCTTACTGTAACCCTCACCCTCAGCCTAACCCTCAACTTTACCCTTACCGTCACTGTCACCCTAACCCTCACTCTAACGCTAACCCTCACCCTAACCATAACTCTACCCCTAAACCTCAACCTCACCCTAACCCTAACTCTAATCCTAACCCTAACAATAACCCTCACCATAACCCTAACCATAACCATCACCCTAACCCTAATCCTCACCCCCACCTTCACCCTCAGCCTAATCCTAAGCCTAAGCATAACCCTAACCCTAAACCTCAAACTCACCCTCAGCCTAATCCTAAACCTAACCCTTAACCTAACCCAAACCCTAAACCTCAACCTAACCCTGACCCTAACCTTAAACCTAACACTAACCCTAACCCTAACCCTCGACCTAACCCTCCAACTAAACCTAACTCTAACCATAAACCTCACCCTCAGCCTAACACTAATCCAAACACTAACCCTAATCCTAACACTAAACCTCATACTAAACCTAACCCTCCCCCTAATCCTAATCCTAACCCTAACCCTCATCCTAACCCTCACCCTCAGTGTAACCCTAAGCCTAAACCTAACCCAAACACTCACACTCACCCTAACCCTTAACCTAATCCTAATCCTAACCCTAACCCTAAGCCTCACCCTCAGCCTCAGCTTAACCTTCACTCAAACCCTGTACTTCACACTCACCCTAACCCTAACCCTAACCTGAAACCTCATCCTAAAACTAACCCTAAACCTCAACCTCACCCTAGCCCTCACCGTAACCCTAATCCTAACACTAAAACTCATCCCAACCCTCCCCATATCCCTAACCCTAACCCTCACCCTAACCCTAAACCTCACCCTCACCCTCAGCCTAACCCTAAACCTAACCCTAACCCTCACAATCACCCTAACCCTAACCCTTATTCTAATCTTAACCCTCCCCCTCACCCTAACCCTCCCCCTAAACCTAACCTTAAACCTAACACTAACCCTAAACCTAACACTAACCCTAAAACTAACCCTCATTCTCCGCCTCACCCTAACCCTAACACTAACCCTAAACCTCACCCTCACCCTAACCCAAACTCTAACCCTAACCCAAACCCTAAACCTCACCCTAACACTAAACCTACCCCTAACCCACACCTTCACCCTCAGCCTAATTCTAAGCCTAACCCTAAACCTAAACCTCACACTCAACCTAATCCTAACCCTAAACCTCACCCTAACCTTAACCCTCACATTCACCGTAACACTAATCCTAATCCTACTCCTAACCCTAACCCTAACCTCACCCTCACCCTCACCCTAACCCTAACCCTAAACCTTACCCTAACACTAACCCTAATCCTCACCTTCACCCTAGCCCTCACCCTAACCCTAATGGAAACCTAATCCTCATCCTAAACCTCACCCTAAATCTAACCCTAAGCCTAAGCCTAACCCTAACCCCAACCCTCACTGTAACCCTAACACTAACCCAAACACTAACACTAACCCTAAACCTAACCCTAAATCTAACCCTAATCCTCATCCTCACCCGTACCCTATCCCAAACCCAGAACCTATCGCTCATCCTAACTCTAAGCCTAACCCTAACCCTAATCCTAACCCTCACACTTGCCCCGAACCTAAACCTAATCCTAAACCTAACCCTATCCCTAACCCTAACCCTCACCCTAACCCTCAGCCTAGCCCTCATCCTTACACTTATCCTAACCCTATCCCTCACCCTAAACATAACCCTCACTCTAAACCTAACCCGCACCCTAACACTTACCCTCACCCTAACACTAACCTTAACCCTAACACTAACCCTCACACTAACCCTAAACATCACCCTAACCCTAAACTTCCCCCTAACACAAACTCTAACCCTCAACCTCACCCTAGCCTTCATCCTAACCCTAACCTTAATCCTCACCATAAACCTCACACTAACCCTAACACTAATCCTGAATCTAACCCTCAACCTCACCCTAACACTAACACTAACCCTCACCCTAACCCTAACAGTCACACTTACGGTAACCCTCACCCTCAACCTAACCCTCACCTTTACCCTTACCGTCACCCCAACGCTTACCCGCACCCTAACCCTAACCCTCACTCTAATTCTAAATATACCACTAAACATCACCCTCACCCTAACCCTTACTCTAACCCTAACCCTAACACTAAACCTCACTGTAATACTAACCATAACCTTCACCCTCACCGTAAACATAACCCTAACCCTAAACCTAACAATAACCCTAACCCTAACCCTAACCGCCACCCTAAACATAACCCGGACCCTAAACCTAACCCTCACCCTAACACTTATCCTCACCCTAACACTAACCCTCACACTAACCCTAACCCTCACCCTAATCCTAAACCTCACCCTAACCCTAACCCTAACCTTAATCCTCACCCTCATCCTAGCCCTCACCCTAACCCTAATTCTAACCCTCACCCTCACCATAACCCTAACCCTCATCCTCACCCTAAACCTCACACAAACCCTAACTCTAATCCTCAATCTCACCCTCACCCTCACCCTAACACTAACCCTTACCCTAAACCTAAACCTAACCCTAACACTCACCCTTATCTTAACCCTCACCCTCAGCCTAAACCTCACCTTTACCCTTACCATCATCCTCACCCTAACCCTCACCCTAACCCTAAATCTCATCCTAACCCTCACCCTAACCGTTAACCTAACCATCACCCTAACCTTAACCCTCACCCTCACCCTAGCCCTAAACCTAACCTTAATCCTAATCCTAACTCTCATCCTAACACTCACCGTGATCCTAACACTAACAATCACCTTAAACCTAATCCTCAGCCCCACCCTCATCCTCAGCCTAACCCTAAGCCTAAGCCTAACTCTAACCCTAACCCTCACACTCACACTCACCCTCACCCTAATCCTAACCCTAAACCTAACCGTAACCCTAAACCTCAACCTAACCCTCACCCTACCCTTAACCCTAAAAGTAACCCTAACCCTAAGCCTCGACCTAAACCTCCTACTAACCCTAAATCTAACCCTAAACCTCACACTCACCCTAACCCTAAACATCACCCTAACCCTAAACATCACCCTAACCCTAACCCTAACCCTCACCCTCACCCTCACCTTCACCATAACTCTAACCCTAACCCTAACAATAACAATAATCTTAACCCCAAACCTAACCGTAACCCTAACCCTAACACTAATCCTAACACTCACCCTCATGCTAACCCTAATCTTAACCCTAACCCTCACCCTAACCCTAATCCTCACTCTCACTATAACCATAACCCTCAACCTAACCCTCACCCTAACCCTAACCCTAACCCTAAATATGAATCTAACACTAACCCTAACCCTCACCCTCACCCTAGCCCTCACCCTAACCCTACTCCTAACCCTAATCCTCATCCTTAAACTCACCCTAACCCTAACCTTAACCCTCACCCAAAACCTAAACCTAACCCTAAATCTCAACTTAACCCAAAACCTCAAGCTCACCGTAACCCTAACCCTAAACCTCATCCTAACCCTAAACATATCCGAACCCTAACTCTCACCCTAACCCTAACCCTAACCCTCAACATGACCCTAACCCTCAACCTCACCCTCAGCCTAACCCTAAGACTAACCCTAAACCTAACACTCACACTCACCCTAACACTTAACCTAAACCTAATCCTAAACCTTACCCTCAACTTAACCCTAAATCTAACACTAAACCTAACCCTCACCCTAACCCTAACACCCTTACCGTAAACCTCACTCTCAGCCTAAGCCACACCTTTACCCTTACCGTAAACCCCACCCTAACCGTCACTCTATACCTAACCCTCACCCTAACCCTAAATCTACCCCGAAACCTCACCCTCTCCCTAACCCTAACTCTAACCCTAACGCAAACACTAACCCTCACCCTCACATTAACCCTAAACATCACCCTAACCCTAATCCTCAAAACCACCCTCACCCTTAGCCTAACCCTAAGCCTAAGGCTAACCCTAACCCTAAACCTCACACTCACCCTCACCCTAACCCTAATCCTAACCCTAACCCTAAACCTAACCCTATTGCTAACAATAACCCTAACCCTAACCTTAACCCTCACCCTAAACACAAACCTAACCCTAACTCTAACCCTCACAATAACGGTTACCCTCACCCTAACACTAAACCTAACCCTAACACTAAACCTCACACTAACCCTAACCATCACCCTAAACCTAAAACTCACCCTAACACTACCCCAAAACCTCACCCTCTCCCTAGACCTCGCAATAACCCTAACCCTCATACTCACCCTAAACTTCACACTAACCCTAACACTAATCCTCAATCTAACCCTCACCCTCACCATAACCCTAACCCTAACCCTCACCCGAACCCTAACCATCACCTTTACCATAACTCTCACCCTCAGCCTAACCCTCACCTTTCCGCTTACCGTCACCCCCACCCTAACCCTCACTCTAAACCTAACCCTCACCCTTACCCTAACTCTACACCGAAACGTCACCCTCACCCTAACCCTAACTCTAACCCTAACCCTAACACTAACCCTCACCATAACCCCAACCCTAACCATCACCCTAACGCTAATCCTCACCCCCACACTTGCCCTCAGCCTACCCTAAGCCTAAGCCTAACCCTAACCCTAAACCTCACACTCACCCTCACCCTAACCATAATCCTAACCCTAAACCTAACAATAACCCTAAACCTCAACCTAACCCTGACCCTAACCTTAAACCTAACACTAACCCTAACCCTATCCCTCGACCTAACCCTCCAACTAAACCTAATCTAACCATAAACCTCACTTTCACCATAACCCTAATCCTAACCCTAACCCTAAACCTCACCCTAACCCTAACACTCACCCTCACCCTCATCCTCACCATAACTCTAACCCTAACTGTAACAATAACAATAATCCTAACCCTAAACCTAACCCTAACACTAACGCTAATGCTAACACTCAACCTCACCCTAATCCTAATCCTAACCCTCACACTCACCCTCACCCAAAACCTAATCCTAAACCTAAACCTATCCCTAACCCTAACCCTCACCCTAAACCTCAGCCTAGCCCTCACCCTTACACTTATCCTAACCTTAACCCTTACCCTAACCATAACCCTCACCCTAACACTAACCCAAACCCTAACACTAAAACTCACACTAACCCTAAACGTTACCCTAATCCTAAACCTCACCCTAACACTAACCCTAACCCTCACCCTCACCCTAGCCTTCATCCTAACCCTAATTCTCATCCTCACCATAAACCTCACACTAAACCTAACACTAATACTCAATCTAACCCTCCACCTCACCCTAACATTAACACTAACCCTCACCCAAACCCTAACAATCACCCTTACCATAACCCTCACCCTCAGCCTAAACCTCACCTTTACCATTACCGTCACCCCCACGCTAACCCACACCCTAACCCTAAACCTCACCCTAACCCTAAATTTACCACTAAACCTTACCCTCACCCTAACCATTACTCTAATGCTAAATCTAACACTAAACCTCACTGTTACCCTAACCCTAACCCATACCCTCACCGTAACCGTAACCCTAACTCTAAACCTAACATTAACCCTAACCCTAACCCTATACCTAAACCTCATCCTAGCCCTAACCCTAACCCTCAACCTCACCATAACCATAACCGTAACCCTAACCCTAATACTAATAATAATCCTAACCCTAACCTTAACCCTCAACCTAAACATAACCCTCACCCTAACCCTAACCCTCACCCTAACACTTACACTCACCCTAACCCTAACCCTCACCCTAACATTTACCCTCACCCTAACACTAACCCTAACCCTAACCCTAACCCTAAACCTTAACCTAACAATAACCCTAACCCTCAACCTCACCCTAGCCCTCACCGTAACCATAATCCTAACCCTAATCCTCATCCTTACCCTCACCCGAACCCTAAACTTAACCCTCAGCCAAACCCTAACCCTCACCCTAAGTCTCAACCTAACCCTAAATCTAAAGCTCACCGTAACCCTAACTCTAACCCTCACCCTAACCCTAAACATAACCGAACCCTAACTCTCACCCTCAACCTCACCCTCAGCCTAACCCTAAACCTAACCCTAACCCTAACGCACACATTCACCCAAAACCTTACCCTAAACCTAATGCTAACCTTAAGCCTAACCCTCACCCTCAACCTAACCAAAAATCTAACACTAACCGTAACTCTAACTCACAACCTCAGCCTCACCCTAACCCTAATTCTAACCCTAAACCTCACACTCACCCACACCATAACGCTAACCCTAACCCTAACCCTAACCCTAAACCTCCCCCTCAACCTAGTCCTCACCCTCAACCACACCCTCAGCCTAACCCTAAGCCTAACCCTAAACCTAACCCTAACAAACACACTCACCATCACCCTAACTGTAATCCTAACTCTAACCTTCATTCTAACCCTGCCCATAACCCTAACCCTCACCCTAACCCTAACCCGCACCCTCACCCTCAGCCTAACCCTAAGCCTAACCCTAACCTTAACCCTTACACTCACCCTAACCCTAACCCTAAACCTCACCCTAACACTAACTCTCACACTCACCCTAACAAAAACCCTACTAATCCTACTCCTAACCCTAACTCTAACCCTCACCCTCAACCTAACCCTCACCTTAAGCCTAAACCTAACATTAATCCTAAACCTAACCCTCATTCTAACTCTAACCCTAAACCTCACCCTGACCCTAACCCTGTCCCTAAAACTCATTATAATCCTAAACCTAACCCTCACCCTCACCATAACCTTAACCCTAACCCTAGAGCTAAAAATAACCTTAACCCTAACCTTAACACTCACCCTAAACATAACCCTCACCCTAACCCTCACCCTAACCCTAAACCTAAACCTCACGCTCACACTCACCCTAACCCACATCCTCACCCTTAGGATAACACTAAGCCTAACCCTAACACACACACTCACCCTAACCCTAACTCTAACACAAAACCTCACCCTGACCCTAACCCTAAACCTAACCATATCCCTAAACCTCATCCTAGCCCTAAGCCTAACCCTCACACTCACCCTCACCATAACCTTAACCCTAACCCTAATGCTAACAATAACCCTAACCCTAAACCTAAATCTCACCCTAAAAATAACCCTTACCCTAAACCTAAATCTAAACGTCACCATCACCCTAGCCCTCACCCTCAACCTCACCCTCAGCCTAAGCCTAAGCCTAACCCTAAAACTAACCCTAACACACACACTCACCCTCACCCTAAACCTAATCCTAAGCCTAACCCTAATATTAATCCTAACAATAACCTTCACCTTCAGCCTCACCCTAACCCTAACTCTAACACTAAACCTCATCATGACCCTAACCCTAAACCTAACCCTATCTCTAAACTTCATCCTAGCCCTAACCCTAACCCTCAACCTTGCCCTCAACATAAACTTAACCCTAACACTAAGGCTAACAATAACCCTATTCCTAAACCTAACCCTCACCCTAAACCTAACCCTAAACCGCACCTTCACCCTAGCCCTAACCCTCAACCTCACCCTCCGCCTAACTCTAAGCCGAACCCTAAACCTAACCCTAACACACACACTCACCCTAACCCTAACTCTAACCCTAGCCCTAACACTAACCCTCACCATAACCCTATCCCTAACCATCACCTTAAGCTTAATCCTCACCCCCAACCTCACCCTCAGCCTAACCCTAAGCCTAAGCCTAATCCTAACCCTAAACCTCACACTCACCCTCACCCTAACCCTAATCCTAACACTAAACCTAACCCAAAACCTAAACCTCAACCAAACGCTGACCCTAACCTTAAACCTAACACTAACCATAACACTAACCCTCGACTTAACCATCCAACTAAACCTAAATCTAACCATAAACCTCATCCTCACCCAAACCCTAATCCTAACCCTAACCCTAAATCTCACCCTAACCCTTACCTTAACCGTAACCCTCAACATAACTCTAACCATAACACTAATCCTAACCCTAAACCTAACCCTAATCCTAACGTTAACCCTAACCCTAATGCTAACACTCAACCTCACCCTAACCCTAATCCTAAACCTAACCCTCACCCTAACCCTAACCCTCACCCTCACCGTAACCCTAACCCTCATCCTAACCCTCACCCTAACTATAACCCTAACCCTAAACCTTACACTAACACTAACACTAATCCTCACCCTCACCCTAGCCCTTACCTTAAACCTAATCGTAAACCTAATCCTAATCCTAACCCTCACACTAACCCTAACCCTATCCTCACCCTTACCCTAACCCTAACCCACACCCTAACCCTAAACTTAACCGAACCCTAACTCTCACCCTAACCCTAACCCTCATCCTCAGCCTAACCGTAAACCTAAACCTAACCCTAACACTAACACTCACACTCACCCTAAACCTTACTCTAATAATAAACCTAACCCTAACCCTAATCCTCACCCTCACTCTAACCCTAACTCTAACACTAACCCTAAACCTCACCCTCACGCTAACCCTAAACCTAACACTAAATTTCACCCTCACCCTAGCCCTCACCCTAACCCTAATCCTAACACTCATCCTAACCCTGACCTTAACACTAAAACTAACCCTCACCCTCAATCTCACGGTAACACTAATCCTAACCCTAACCCTCATCCTAACCCTCCCCCTAACCCTTACCCTAAACCTCACCCTAACCCTAACCCTCACCCTCAACCTCACGCTTATCCTAACCCTTAGCCTAAACCTAAACCTAACCCTTACACCCTCACTCACCCTCACCCTAACCCTAATCCTAAATCTAAACCTCACCCGCACCCTCACCTTCAGTGTAAGCCTAAGCAAACCCTAACCATAACACTCACACTCACCCTAAACCTTACCCTAATCCTAACCATAACCCTAAACCTAAGTCTCACCCACAGCCTCACCTTAACATTAACTCTAAACCTATACCACACACTCACCTTGACACTGACACTAACCCTAACCCTAAACCTCATTCTAACACTAACCATAAACCTCAACCTTATCCTAGCCCTCACCCTAACCCTAATCCTAAAGCTAACCGTCATCCTAACCCTCCCCATAACCCTAACCCTAACCCTCATCCTAACCCTAAACCTCACCCTCACCGTCACCTCAGTGTAACCCTAAGCCTAACCCTAAACCTATCCCCAAACCTCACATTCACCCTAACCCTAACACTAATCCTAATCCTAACCCTAACACTAACCCTTACCCTCACCCTAAACATAACCCTAAACCTAACCCTAAACTTAACACTAACCCTAAACCTAACCCTCACCCTCAGCCTCACCCTAACCCTAATTCGAACCCGAAATCTCACCCTAACCCTAACCCTTACCCTAACGTTATACCTCATCCTCACACTCAACCTAGCCCTTCCCCTAACCCTAAACCTAACCCTAACCCTCATCCTAACCCTCCCGCTAACCCTAACCCTCACCCTCAACCTCACCCTCAGCCTAACCCTAAACCTAAAACTAACACACACACTCACCCTCACACTAACCCTAATCCTATCCCTAACCCTATCCCTAACCCTAACCTAACCCCTAACTCTCACCCTAACACTAACCCTAAAACTAACCCTTACCAAAACCCTCACCCTAAACCTCACCCTAAGCCTAACTCTAAACCTAAACCTCACTCTCACCCTAACCCTAACTCTAACCCTAACCCAAACCGTAAACCTCACCCTAACACTAACCCTAACCCTAACCCTCAACCTAACCCTCCAACTAAACCTAAATCTAAGCATAAACCTCACCCTCACCCTAACCCTAATCCTAACCCTAACCCTAAACCTCACCCTAACCCTAACCCTAATCCTCATCCTAACCCTCACCCTAACTCTAAGCCTAAATCTCACCCTAAACCTAACCCTAACCCTCCCCGTAATGGTTACCCTAACCTTATTCCTAACAATAACCCTAACCTAACCCTCACCCTAACCCTAACCATAAAACTTACCCTAAACGTAACCCTCACCATAACACTTACCCTTATTCTAACAATAGCCTTAACCTAACACTAACCCTCACACTAACCCTAACCCTCACCCTAATCCTAAACCTCACCCTAGACTTCACCCTAAACCTAAACCTAATCCTCACCCTCATCCTAGCCCTCACCCTAACCCTAATTCTAACCCTCACCCTCACCCTAACCCTAACCCTGATCCTCACCCTAAACCTCAAACTAACCCTAACCCTAATCCTCAATCCAACACTCACCCTAACCCTAACCCTTACCCTAAACCTAAACCTAACCCTAACAATCACCATTATATCAAATCTCATCTCAGCCTAAACCTCAAATTTACCCTTACCATCATCCTCACCCTAACCCTCACACTAACCCTAAACCTGATCCTAACCCTCACCCTAACAGTTAACCTAACCATCACCCTAAACTTAACCCTTAACCTCACCCTAGCCCTAAACCTAACCTTAATCCTAATCCTAACCCTCATGCTAACACTCACCCTAACCCTAACACTAACAATCACCTTAAACCTAATCCTCACCCCTACCCTCACACTCAGCCTAACCCTAAGCCTAAGCCTAACTCTAACCCTAACCCTCACACTCACACTCACCCTCACCCTAATCCTAACCCTAACCCTAACCGTAACCCTAAACCTCAACCTAACTCTCACACTATCCTTAACCGTAAAAGTAACCCTAACCCTAAGCCTCGACCTAAACCTCCAACTAACCCTAAATCTAACCCTAAACCTCACACTCACCCTAACCCTAATCCTAACCCTAACCCTAAATATCACCCTAATTCTAACCCTAACCCTCACACTCACCCTCACCCTCACCATAACTCTAACCCTAACCCTAACAATAATAATAATCCTAACCCCAAACCTTACCGTAACCCTAACCCTAACCCTAATCCTAACACTCACCCTCAAGCTAACCCTAATCCTAACCCTAACCCTCACCCTAAACCTAATCCTCACCCTCACTGTAACCCTAACCCTCAAGCAAACTCTCACCCTAACCCTAACCCAAACCCTAAACCTTAATCTAACACTAACCCTAACCCTCACCCTCACCTTAGTCCTGACCCTAACCCTAATCCTAACTCTAATCCTCATTCTTACCCTCACCATAACCCTAACCTTAAACCTCACCCAAACCCTAACCCTAACCCAACTCTCAACCTAACCCTAAACCTCAATCTCACCGTAACCATAACCCTAACCCTCATCCTAACCCTAAACATAACTGAACCCTAACTCTCACCCTAACCCTAACCTTAACCCTCACCCTAACCCTAACCCTCACCCACACCCTCACTCTTAGCCTAACCCTAAGACTAACCCTAACCCTAATGCTCACACTCACCCTAACCCTTACCCTAAACCTAATGCTAACCCTAAGCCTACCCCTCACCCTCAACCTAACCCTAAATCTAACACTAACCCTAACCCTAACCCACACCCTCATCCTCAGCCTAATCCTAAGCCTAACCCAAACCCTAACACTCACACTCACCCTAACCCTAACCCTCACCCTCAACCTCAGCCTAACCCTAAGCTTATCCCTAACCCTAACCCTAACCCTCACTCATACCCTAACACTAACACTAATACTACTCCTAACCCTAACCATAACCCTCATCCTCAACTTAACCCTCACCGTAAGCCTAACCCTAACATGAATCCTAAACCTAACCCTCACCCTCAGCCTCACCCTAACCCTAAATCTAACACTAAACCTCGCCCTGTCCCTAACCCTAACCCTAACACTATCCCTAAACCTCATCCTAGCACTAACCCTAAACCTCACCCTCACCCTCACCATAACCTTAACCCTAACCCTAACAATAACAATAACCCTAAACCTAACCCTAAACCTCACCCTAAACATAACCCTCACCCTAACCCTAACACTCACCCTAACACTTACCTCACCCTAACATTAACACTAACCCTAACACTAAACCTCACACTAACCCTAACCCTGACCATCACCCTAACCCTAATTCTCACCCCTACCCTCACCCTCAGCCTAAACCTAAGCCTAAGCCTAACCCTAACCCTAAACCTCACACTCACCCTCACCCTAACCATAATCCTAACCCTAAACCTTACCCTAACCCTAAACATCAACCTAACCCTCAACCTAACCTTAACCCTAACACTTAATCTAACCCTGACCCTCGACCTAACCCTCCAACTAAACCTAAATCTAACCATAAACCTCCCCCTCCCCCTAACCCTAATCCTAACTCTAACCCTAAACCTCACCCTAAACCTAACACTCACCCTCACCCTCACCCTCACCATAACTCTAATCCTAACCGTAACAATAACAGTAATCCTAACCCTAAACCTAACCCTAACCCTAACCCTAACCCTTATGCTAACACTTAACCTCACCCTAACCCTAATGCTAACCCTAACCCTCACCCTAACCCTAACCCTCACCCTCACCGTAACACTAACCCTCATCCTAACGCTCACCCTAACCCTAACTCTAACCCTAAACCTTACCCTCACACTAACCCTCATCCTCACCTTCAATCTAGCCCTCACCCTAACTCTAATCGTAAACCTAATCCTTATCCTAACCCTCATCCTAACTCTAAGCCTAAACCTAACCCTAACCCTAACCCCAAAACTCACTGTAACCCTAACACTAACCCTAACACTAACCCTAAAACTAACACTAAACCTAAATATAAACCTAACCCTAAACCTCAGCCTCACCCTCATCCTAACCCAAACCCTAACCCTAACCCTTATCCTAACTCTAAGCTGAACGCTAACCTAATCCTCTCCCTCACATTCACCCTCACCCAAAACCTAATCTTAAACCTAACCCTATCCCTAACCCTAACCCTCACCCTAACCCTCAGCCTAGCCCTCACCCTTACACTTATCCTAACTCTAACCCTCACCTTAACCATAACCCTCACCATAACCCTAACCCTCACCCTAACATTTACCCTCACCCTAACACTAACCCTAACCATAACAGTAACCCTCACACTAACCCTAAACATCACCCTAACCCTAAACCTCACCCTAACACTAACCCTAACCCTCACCCTCACCCTAGCCTTCACCCTAACCCTAACCCTCATCCTCACCATAAACCTCACACTAACCCTAACAATAATACTCAATCTAACACTCCACCTCACCCTAACGCTAACACTAACCCTCACCCTAACCCTAACCCCCACCCTTACCGTAACCCTCACCCTCAGCCTAACCAACTTTACCCTTACTGTCACCCACACTCTAACTGGGACCCTAACCCTAAGCCTCACACTAACCCTTAATGTACCCCTAAACCTCACCCTCTCCCTAACCCAAACTCTAACCCTAACACTAACACTAAACCTCACCCTAACCCTAACCCTAAGCCTCACCGTCACCCTAACCATAACCCTCAGCCTAACCCTAACCCTTACGCTAACACTTACCCTCAACCTAACACTAACCATAACCCTAAGAGTAACCCTCACACTAACCCTAACCCTCAACCTAATCCTAAACCTTACCCTAACCCTAACCCTAACCCTAATCCTAACCCTCACCCTAGCCCTCACCCTAACCCTAATTCTAACCCTCCGGTTGAGTAGAGTGTAGCCATCAAAGCTGGAATCAGTAGCACTCAGGTGAGAACGGGAAGCAGATATTCCCAGTCCGCTGGCAGTGTGCTACGGGGACCAGCCTATCTGGCTGCCACGCCTGAATGTTTGCAACCCCGGGAGAGCTAGGCAGGCGCAATTGTGCAGCAATGCAAACTGAATAACCTGGCCAAATTTCACGGGTATTCAAGAAACCACGGGGGATTTACAAGGAGATGTTCACCAGGAATAGCCGGGGTTTTGCCGGCAGCAAGATTCCGGAATTCTTCCTTAGAAGCCTTGAAAGCAGTGAAACGCTCCTATGTTGCAATAACTCAGAACCTCATTCTGAGTGTTCCAGGCAGAGGTTATTTGGCTGAACAGAACCGTGGCCTAATTAGAGCCAGATGTAGGCAGTGCCGTCCATAGTGCTGGATGGACAGTGGTGGCATGCCAAACAACTGAGCTCTAGTTCACAACAGTTTCACAAAGTGCCATCAATTGAGGTTCAAGTCCCTGCTCCGATTGAGTAGAGTGTAGACGTCTAAGCTGGAATCAGTAGCATTCTGCTGAAAATAACGGGAAGCAGATATACCCAGTCCGCTGGCATTGTCCTACGGGGACCAGCCTATCTGGCTGCCACGCCTGAATGTTTGCAACGGCGGCATAGCTAGGCAGGCGAAATTGTGCAGCAATGCAAACTGCATAACCTGGCCAAATTTCAGGGTTGTACAAGAAACCACCGGGGATTTACAAGGAGATGTTCACCCGGAACAGCCGGAGGCCTGCCGGCTGCATGATTCCGGAATTCTTCCTAAGAAGCCTTGAAAGCAGTGAAAATCTCCTATGTTGCAATAACTCAGAACCTCAATCTGAGAGTTCGGCAGAGGTCATTCGGCTGAACACAAGTGTGGATTAATTAGAGACAGATGTATGCAATGCTGTCCATATTGCTGGATGGACAGTGGTGGCATGCCAAACAACTGAGCTCTAGTTCTCAACACTATCACAAAGTGCCATCAGTTGCGGTTCAACTCACTGCTCCGGTTGAGTAGAGTGTAGCAGTCAAAGCTGGAATAAGTAGCACTCAGGTGAGAAGAACGGGAAGCAGATATACCCAGTCCGCTGGCAGTGTCCTATGGGGACCAGCCTATCTGGCTGCCACGTCTGAATGTTTGCAACCGCGGCAGAGCTAGGCAGGCGCAATTGTGCAGCAATGCAAACTGCATATCCTAGCCAAATTTCAGGGTTGTACAAGGTACCACGGGGAATTTACCAGGAGATGTTCACCCGGAACAGCCGGAGTCTTGCCGGCAGCAAGACTCTGGAATTCTTCCTAAGAAGCCTTGAAAGCAGTGAAACGCTCCTATATTGCAATAACTCAGAACCTCATTCTGAGTGTTCCCGGCAGAGGTCATTCCGCTGAACACAACCGTGGACTAAATAGAGCCAGATGTAGGCAGTGCCGTCCACATTGCTGGATGGACAGTGGTGGCGAGCCAAACAACTGAGCTCTAGTTCTCAACACTATCACAAAGTGCCATCAGTTGAGGTTCAACTTAGTGCTCCGGTTGAGTAGAGTGTAGCCGTCAAAGCGGGAATCAGTAGCACTCAGGTGAGAATGGAAGAGATATACCCAGTCCGGTGGCAGTGTCCAAAGGGGACCAGTCTATCTAGCTGCCACGTCTGGATGTTTGCAAGCCCGGCAGAGCTAGGCAGGCGCAATTGTGCAGCAATGCAAACTGCATAACCTGGCCAAGTTTTAGGGGTGTACTAGAAACTACCGGGTTTTTACAAGGAGATGTTCACCTGGAAGAGCCGGAGGCCTGCCGGCAGCAAGATTCCGGAATTCTTCCGAAGAAGCCTTGAAAGCAGTGAATGCTCCTGTGTTGCAATAACTCAGAACCTCATTCTGAGTGTTAACGGCAGAGATCATTCGGTTGAACACAACCGTGCACTAATTAGATCCAGAGGTAGGCAGTGCCGTCCATGTGCTGGATGGACAGTGGTGGCGTGCGAAACAACTGAGCTCTAGTTCTCAAAACTTTCACAAAGTGCCATAAGTTGCGTTTCAACTTACTGCTCCAGTTGAGTAGAGTGTACCCGTCAAAGCTGGAATCAATAGCACTCAGGTGAGAAGAACGGGAAGCAGATATACCCAGTCCCCTGGCAGTGTCCTACGGGGACCAGCCTATCTGGTGGCCACGCCTGAATGTTTGCAACCGCGGCAGAGCTTGGCAGGCGCAATTGTGCAGCAATGCAAACTGCATATCGTGGCCAAATTTCACTGGTGTTCAAGAAACCACGGGGGATTTCCAAGGAGATGTTCACACGGAACAGCCGGAGGCCTGCCGGCAGCAACATTCCGGAATTTTTCCGAAGAAGCCTTGAAAGAAGTGAAACGCTACTATGTTGCAATAATTCAGAACCTCATTCTGAGTGTTCCCGGCAGAAGTTATTCGGCTGAACACAACCGTGGACTAATTAGAGCCAGATGTAGGCATTGCCTTCCATCGTGCTGGATGGACAGTGGTGGCGTGCCAAACAACTGAGCTCTAGTTCTCAACACTTTCACAAAGTGCCATGAGTTGAGGTTCAACTTACTTCTCCGGTTGAGTAGAGTGTAGCCGTCAAAGCTGGAATCAGTAGCACTCAGATGAGAAGAACGGGAAGCAAATATACCCAGTCCGCTGGCAGTGTCTTATGGGACCAGCCTACCTGGCTTCCACGCCAGAATGTTTGCAACCGCGGCAGAGCTAGGCAGGCACAATTGTGCAGCAATGCAAACTTCATAACCTGGTCACATTTCATGGGTTTAAAAGAAACCACGGGGCATTTACAAGGAGATGTTCACCCAGAAGAACTTGAGGCCTGCCAGCAGCAAGATTCCGGAATTCTTCCTAAGAAGCCTTGAAAGCAGTGAAACGCTCCTATGTTGAAGTATCTCAGAACCTCATTCTGCGTGTTCCCGGCAGAGGTCATTCGGCTGAACACAACCGTGGACTAATTAGAGCAGGATGTAAGCAGTGCCGTCCATAGTACTGGATGGACAGTGGTGGCTTGCCAAACAACTGAGCTCTACTTCTCAACACTTTCATAAAGTGCCATAAGTTGAGGTTCAACTTACTGCTCCCGTTGAGTAGAGTGTAGCCGTCAAAGCTGGAATCAGTAGCAATCAGGTGAGAAGAACGGGAAGCAGATATGCCCAGTCCCTGGCAGTGTCCTACGGGGACCAGCCTATCTGGCTGCCACGCCTGAATGTTTGCAACCGCTGCAGAGCTAGGCAGGCGCAATTGTGTAGCAATGCAAACTGCATAACCTGGCCAAATTTCACGGGTGTACAAGAAACCACCGGGGATTTAAAGGGAGATGTTCACCCCGAACAGCCAGATTTCTGCCGGCAGCAAGATACCGTGCGGAATTCTTCCTATGAAGCCTTGAAAGCAGTGAAACGCTCCAAAGTTGCAATAACTCAGAACCTCATTCTGAGTGTTCCCGGCAGAAGTCATGCGGCTGAACACAACCGTGGAATAATTAGAGCCAGATATAGGCAGTGAGGTCCATAGTGCTGGATGGACAGTGGTGGCGTGCCAAACAGCTGAGCTCTAGTTCTCAACACTTTCACAACATGCCATCAGTTGAGGTTCAACTTACTGCTCCGGTTGCGTAGAGTGCAGCCGTCAAAGCTGGAATCAGTAGCACTCAGGTGAGAAGAACGGGAAACAGATATACCCAGTCCGCTGGCAGTGTCCTACCGGGACCAGCCTATCTGGCTGCCACGCCTGAATGTTTGCAACCCCGGCAGAGCTAGGCAGGCGCAATGTGCAGCAATGCAAACTGCATAACCTGGCCAAATTTCACGGGTGTACAAGAAACCACGGGGGATTTACAAGGAGATGTTCACCCGGAACAGCCTGAGGCCTGCCGGCAGCAACATTCCGGAATTCTTCCTAAGAAGCCTTGAAAGCAGTGAAACGCTCCTATGTTGCAATAATTCAGAACCTCATTCTGAGTGTACCCGGCCGAGGTCATTCCGCTGAACACACCCGAGGACTAATTAGAGCAGGATGTAAGCAGTGCCGTCCATAGTACTGGATGGACAGTGGTGGCTTACCAAACAACTGAGCTCTACTTCTCAACACTTTCATAAAGTGCCATAATTTGAGGTTCAACTTACTGCTCCGGTTGAGTAGAGTGTAGCATTCAAAGCTGGAATCAGTAGCACTCAGGTGAGAAGAACGGGAAGCAGATATACCCACTCCGCTGACAGTGTCCTACGGGGACCAGCCTTTCTGGCTGCCACGCCTGAATGTTTGAAACGGCGGCAGAGCTAGGCAGGCGCAATTGTGCAGCAATGGAAACTGCATAACCTGGCCAAATTTCACGGGTGTACAAGAAACCACGGGGGATTTAGAAGGAGATGTTCACCCGGAAGACCCGGAGGCCTGCCGGCAGCAAAATTCCGGAATTCTTCCTGTGAAGCCTTGAAAGCAGTGAAACGCTACTATGTTATAGTAACTTAGAACCTCATTCTGAGTGTTCCCGGCAGAGGTCATGCGGCTGAAAACAACCGTGGACTAATTAGAGCCAGATGCAGGCAGTGCCGTCCATAGTGCTGGATGGACAGTGGTGGCGTGCCAAACAACTGAGCTCTAGTTCTCAACACTTTCACAAAGTTCCATCAGTTGAGGTTCACCTTACTGCTCCGGTTGAGTACAGTGTAACCGTCAAAGCTGGAGGCAGTAGCACTCAGGTGAGAAGAACGGGAAGCAGATATACCCAGTCCGCTGGCAGTTTCCTACGGGGAACAGCCTATCTGGCTTCCACACCTGAAAGTTTGGAACCGCGGCAGAGATAGGCAGGCGCAATTGTGCAGCAATGCAAACTGCATAACCTGGTCAAAGTGCACGGGTGTACAAGAAACCACGGGGGATTTACAAGGAGATGTTTACCCGGAACTGTCGGAGGCCTGCCGGCACTAACATTCTGGAATTCTTCCTGAGAAGTCTTGAAAGCAGTGAAACGCTCCTATGTTGCCATATCTCAGAACCTCATTCTGAGTGTTCCCGGTAGAGGTCATTCGGCTGAACACAAAGGTGGTCTAATTAGAGGCAAATATAGGCAGTGTCTTTCATAGTGCTGGATGGACAGTGGTGGCGTGCCAAACAACTGAGCTCTAGTTATCAACACTTTCACAAAGTGCCACAAGTTGAGGTTCACCTTATTGCTCCGCTTGAGTAGAGTGTAGCCGTCAAAGCTGGAATCATTAGCACTAAGGTGAGTACAACGGGAAGTAGATATACCCAGTCCGCTGGCAATGTCCTACGGGGACCAGCCTATGTGGCTGCAACTCCTGAATGTTTGCAATCGCGGCAGAGCTAGGCAGGCGCAATTGTGCAGCAATTCAAACTGCATAACCTGGCCAAATTTCACGGGTGTACAAGAAACCACGGGGGATTTACCAGGAGATGTTCACCCGGAAAAGCCAGAAGCCTGCCTGCAGCACGATTCCAGAATCCTTCATAAGAAGCCTTGAAAGCAGTGAAACGCTCCTATGTTGCAATAACTCAGAACCTCATTCTGAGAGTCCACGGCAGAGGTCATTCGGCTGAACACAACCGTGGACTAATTAGAGCCAGATGAAGGCAGGGCCTTTCATAGTGATTGATGGACAGTTGTGGCCTGCAAAACAACAGAGCTCTAGTTCTCAACACTTTCACAAAGTGCCATAAGTTGTGGTTCAAGTTACTGCTCCGGTTGAGTAGAGTGTAGCCGTCAAAGCAGGAATCAGTAGCGCTCAGGTGAGACGAATGGGAAGAAGATATACCCAGTCCGCTGGGAGTGTCCTACGAGGACCAGCCTATGTGCCTGCCAGGCCAGAATGTTTGCAACCGCGGCAGACCTAGGCAGGCGCAATTGTGTAGCAATGCAAACTACATCACCTGGCCAAATTTCAAGGGTGTACAAGAAACCACGGGGGATTTACAAGGAGATGTTCACCCGGAACAGCCGGAGGCCTGCCTTCAGCAAGATTCCGGAATCATTCCTAAGAAGCCTTGAAAGCAGTGTTCGCTCCAATGTTGCAATAACTCAGAAACTCATTCTGAGCGTTCCCGGCAGAGGTCATTCGGCGGAACACAACCGTGGACTAATTAGAGCCAGATGTAGGCAGTGCCTTCCATAGTGCTGTATGGACAGTGGTGGCGTACCAAACAACTGCGCTCTAGTCCTCAACACTTTCACAAAGTGCCACAAGTTGAGGTTCAACTTACTGCTCCGGGTGAGTAGAGTGTAGCCCTCAAAGCTGGAATCAGTAGCACTCAGGTGACAAGAACTGGAAGCAGATATACCCAGTCCGCTGGCAGTGTACTAAGTGGACCAGCCTATCTGGCTGCCACGCCTGAATGTTTGCAACCGCGGCAAAGCTGGGCAGGCGCAATTGTGCAGCAATGCAAACTGCATAACCTGGCCAAATTTCACGGGTGTCCAAGAATCCACGGGGGATTTAAAAGGGGATGTTCACCTGGAACAGCCGGAGGCCTGTCATCAGTAAGATTCCAGAATTCTTCCTAAGAAGCCGTGAAAGTACTGAAACGCTCCTATGTTGCAGTTAATCAGAACCTCATTCTGAGTGTTCCCGGCAGAGGTCATTCGGCTAAACACAACCGTGGACTAAGTAGAGCCAGATGTAGGAGTGCCGTCCATAGTGCTGGGTGGACAGTGGTGGCATTACAAACAGCTGCGCTCTAGTTCTCAACACTTTCACAAAGAGCCATAAGTTGAGGTTCAACTTACTGCTCCGGGTGAGTAGAGTGTAGCCGTCAAAGCTGGAATCAGTAGCACTCAGGTGAGAAGAATGTGAAGCAGATATACCCAGTCCGCTGGCCGTGTCCTACGGGGACCAGCCTATCTGGCTGCCACGCCTGAATGTTTGCAACTGCGGCAGAGCTACGCAGGGGTGATTGTGCAGCAATGCAAGCTGCATAACCTGGCAAAATTAAACGGGTGTACAAGAATCCACGGGGGATTTACAAGGAGATGTTCACCCGGAACAGCTGGAGGCCTGCCATCAGTAAGATTCCGGAATTCTTCCTAAGAAGCCGTGAAAGTACTGAATCGCACATATGTTGCAGTAACTCCGAACCTCATTCTGAGTATTCCCGGCAGAGGACATTCAGCTAAACACAACCGTGGACTCATTAGAGCCAGATATAGGCAGTGCCTTTCATAATGCTGGATGGACAGTGGTGGCGTGCCAAACAACTGAGCTCTATTTCTCAACACTTTCACAAAGTGCCATCAGTTGAGGTTCAACTTACTGCTCCGGTTGAGTAGAGTGTTGCCGTCAAAGAGGGAATCAGTAGCACTCAGGTGAGAACGGGAAGCAGATATACCCAGTCTGCTGGCAGTGTCCTACGGGGACCAGTCTATCTAGCTGCCAGGGCTGAATGTTTGCAACCCCGGCAGAGCTAGGCAGGTGCAATTGTGCAGCAATGCAAACTGAATAACCTGGCCAAATTTTAGGGGTGTACTACACACCACCGGGGATTTACAAGGAGATGTTCACCCGGAAGAGCCGGAGGCCTGCCGGCAGCATGATTCCGGAATTCTTCGAAGAAGCCTTGAAAGCAGTTAAACGCTCCTATGTTGCAATAACTCAGAACCTCATTCTGAATGTTAACGGCAGAGGTCATTCAGCTGAACACAACCGTGGACTAATTAGAGCCAGATGTAGGCAGAGCCCTCCATAGTGTGGATGGGGAGTGGTGGCGTGCCAAACAACTGAGCTCTAGTTCTCAACACTTTCACAAAGTGCCATCAGTTGAGATTCAACTCACTGATCCGTTTGAGTAGAGTGTAGCCCTCAAAGCTGGAATCAGTAGCACTCAGCTGAGAATAACGGGAAGCAGATATACCCAGTCTGCTGGCAGTGTCCTACGGGGACCAGCCTATCTGGCTGCCACGCCTGAATGTTTGCAACCCCGGGAGAGCTAGGCAGGCACAATTGTGCAGAAATGCAAACTGCATAACCTGGCCAAATTTCAGGGTTGTACAAGAAACCACGGGGGATTTACCAGGAGATGTTCACCTGGAACAGCTGGAGTCCTGCCGGCAGCAAGATTCCGGAATTCTTCGAAAGAAGCCTTGGAAGCAGTGAAACGCTCCTATGTTGCAATTACTCAGAACCTCATTCTGAGTGTTAATGGCAGAGGTAATTCGGCTGAACACAACCGTGCACTAATTAGAGCCAAATGTAGGCAGTGCCGTCCATAGTGCTGGATGGACAGTGGTGGCGTGCCAAACAACTGAGCTCTAGTTCTCAACACTTTCACAAAGTGCCGTCAGTTGAGGTTCAACTTACTGCTCCGGTTGAGTAGAGTGTAGCCGTCAAAGATGGAATCAGTAGCACTTTGGTGAGAAGAACGGGAAGCAAATATACCCAGTCCGCTGGCAGTGTCTTACGGGGACCAGCCTGTCTGGCTGCCACGCCTGAATGTTGGCAACCACGGCAGAGCTAGGCAGGCGCAATAGTGTAGCAGTGCAAACTGCATAACCTGGCCAAATTTCACGGGTGTACAAGAAACCACTGGGGTTTTACAAGGAGATGTTCACCCGGAATAGCCGGAGGCCTGCTGGCAGCAAGATTCCCTCCGGAAATTTTCCTAAGAAGCCTTGAAAGCAGTGAAACGCTCCTATGTTGCAATAACTCAGAATCTCGTTCTGAGTGTTCCGGGCAGAGGTCATTCGACTGAACACAACCGTCGACTAATTAGAGCCCGATGTAGGCAGTGTCGTCCAAAGTGCTGGATGGACAGTGGTGGCATGCCAAACAACTGAGCTCTAGTTCTCAACACTTTCACAAAGTGCCATCAGTTGAGGTTCAACTTACTGCTCCGATTGAGTAGAGTGTAGCCGTCAAAGCTGGAATCAGTAGCCTTCAGGTAAGTACGGGAAGCAGATACACCCAGTACGCTGGCAATGTCCTACGGGGTCCAGCCTATCTGTCTGCCACGCCTGAATGTTTGCAACCGTGGCAGAGCTAGGCAGGTGCAATTATGCAGTAATGCAAACTGCATAACCTGGCCAAATTTCACGGGTGTACAAAAAACCACGGGGGATTTACCAGGAGATGTTCACCCGGAACAGACGGAGGCCTGGCTGCAGAAAGATTTCTGAATTCTTCCTAGGAAGCCTTGAAAGCAGTGAAACGCTCCTATGTTGAAATATCTCAGAACTTCATTCTGAGTGTTCCCGGCAGAGGTCATTCGGCTGAACACAACCGTGGACTAATTAGAGCCAGATGTAGGCAGTGCCTTCTATAGTGCTGGATGAACAGTGGTGGCGTGCCAATCAACTGAGCTCTAGTTCTCAACACTTTCACAAAGTGCCATAAGTGAGGTTCATCTTACTGCTCCGGTTGAGTACAGTGTAGCCGTCAAAGCTGGAATCAGTAGCACTCAGGTGAGAAGAACGGGAAGCAGATATAACCAGTCCGCTGGCAGTGTCCTACGGGGACCAGCCTATATGGCTGCCACGCCTGAATGTTTGCAACCGCGGCAGAGCTAGGCAGGCGCAATTGTGCAGCGATGCAAACTGCATTACCTGGCCAAATTTCACGGGTGTACAACAAAACACGGGGGATTTACAAGCCGATGTTCATCAGGAAGAGCCTTAGGCCTGCCAGCAGCATCATTCCGGAATTTTTCCTAAGAAGCCTTGAAAGCAGTGAAACGCTCCTATGTTGCAATTACTCAGAACCTCATTCTGATTGTTCCCGGCAGAGGCCATTCTGCTGAACACAACCGTGGACTAATTAGAGCCAGATGTAGGCATTGCCATCCATAGTGCTGGACGGAGAGTGGTGGCGGGCCAAACAACTAAGCTCTAGTTCTCAACACTTTCACATAGTGCCATCAGTTGAGGTTCAACTTACTGCGACGGTTGAGTAGAGTGTAGCCGTCAAAGCTGGAATCAGTAGCACTCAGGTGAGAAGAACGGGAAGCAGATATTCCCAGTCCGCTGGCAGTGTCCTACGGGGACCAGCCTATCTGGCTGCCATGCCTGAATATTTCCAACCGCGGCACAGCTAGGCACGCGCAATTGTGCAGCAATGCAAACTGCATAACCTGGCCAAATTTCAGGGGTGTACAAGAAACCACCGGGGATTTACAAGGAGATGTTCACCCGGAAGAGCCATAGGACTGCCGGCAGCAAGATTCCGGTATTCTTCCTTAGAAGCCTTGAAAGCAGTGAAACGCTCCTGTGTTGCAAAAACTCAGATACTCATTCTGAGTGTTCCCAGCAGAGGTCATTCGGCTGAACAGAACCGTGGACTAATAAGAGCCAGATGTAGGCAGTGTCGTCCATAGTGCTGGATGGAGGGTGGTGGCGTGCCAAACAACTGAGCTCTAGTTCTCAACACTTTCACAAAGTGCCATCAGTTGAGGTTCAACTCACTGCTCTGGTTGAGTAGAGTGTAGCCGTCTAAGCTGGAATCAGTAGCACTCAGCTGAGGATAAGGGGAAGCAGATATAACCAGTCTGATGGCAGTGTCCTACTGGGACCAGCCTATCGGGTTGCCATGCCTGAATGTTTGCAAGCGCGGCAGAACTAGGCAGGCGCAATTGTGCAGCAATGCAAACTGCATAACCTGGCCAAATTTCAGGGTTGTACAAGAAACCACGGGGGATTTACAAGAGATGTTAACCCGAACAGCCGGAGGCCTGCCGCCAGCAAGATTCTGGAATTCATCCTAAGAAGCCTTGAAAGCAGTGAAACGCTCCTATGTTGCAATAACTCAGAACCTCATTCTGAGTGTTCCCGGCAGAGGTCATTCGGCTGAACACAACCGTGGACTAATTACCGACAGATGTAGGCAGTGCCGTCCATAGTGCTGGATGGACAGTGGTGGCGTGCAAAACAACTGAGCTCTAGTTCTCAACACTTTCACAAAGTGCCATCAGTTGAGGTTCAACTTAATGCTCCGGTTGAGTAGAGTGTAGCTGTCAAAGCGGGAATCAGTAGCACTCAGGTGAGAACGGGAAGCAGATAAACCCAGTCTGCTGGCAGTGTCCTACGGGGACCAGCCTATCTGGCTGCCATGCCTGAATGTTTGCAACCGCAGGAGAGCTAGGCAGGCGCAATTGTGCAGCAATGCAAACTGCATAACCTGGCCAAATTTCAGGGTTGTACAAGAAACCACGGGGGATTTACCAGAAGATATTCACCCGGAACATCCGGAGTCCTGCCGGCAGCAAGATTCCGGAATTCTTCGAAAGAAGCCTTCAAAGCAGTGAAACGCTCCTATGTTGCAATTACTCAGAACCTCATTCTGAGTGTTAACGGCAGAGGTCATTCGGCTGAACACAACCGTGCACTAATTAGAGCCAGAGGTATGCAATGGCGTCCAAAGTGCTGGATGGACAGTGGTGGCGTGCCAAACAACTGACCTCTAGTTCTCAACAATTTCACAAAGTGCCATAAGTTGAGGTTCAACTTACTGGTCCGGTTAAGTAGAGTGTAGCCGTCAAAGTTGGAATGAGTAGCACTTAGGTGAGAAGAACGGGAAGCAAATATACCCAGTTCGCTGGCAGTGTCTTACGTGGACCAGCCAATCTGGCTGCCACGACTGAATGTTTGCATCCGCGGCAGAGCTAGGCAGGCGCAATTGTGCAGCAATGCAAACTGCATAACCTTGCCAAATTTCGCGGGTGTAAAAGAAACCTCAGGGGATTTACAGGGAGATGTTCACCAGGAACAGACGGTGGCCTGCCCACAGCAATTTTCCGGAATCCTTCCTCAAAAGCCTTGAAAGCAGTGAAACGCTCCAATGTTGCAATAACTCAGAATCTCATTCTGAGTGTTCCCGGCAGAGGACATTTGGCTGAACACAACGGTGGAGTAATTAGAACCAGATGTAGGCAGTGCCGTCCATAGTGCTCTATGGACAGTGGTGCCTTGCCAAACAACTGAACTCCAGTGCTCAACACTTTCACAAAGTGCCATCAGTTGAGGTTCCACTAACTGCACCGTTTGAGTAGAGTGTAGCCGTCAAAGTTGGAATCAGTAGCACTCAGGTGAGAAGAACGGGAAGCAGATATACACAGTCCGCTGGCAGTGTCCCACGGGGACCAGCCTATCTGGCTGCCACGCCTGAATGTTTGCAAGTGCGACAGAGCTAGGCTAGCACAATTGTGCAGCAATCTAAACTGCATAAACTGGCCAAATTTCACGTGTGTACATGAAATCACGGAGGATTTACAAGGAGATGTTCACCCAGAACAGCTTGAGGCCTGCCGGCAGCAACATTCCGGAATTCTTCCTAAGAAGCCTTGAAAGCACTGAAACGCTCCTATGTTGCAATAAATCAGAACCTCATTCTGAGTGTTCCCGGCAGAGGTCATTTGGCTGAACAGAACCGTGGACTAATTAGAGCCAGATGAAGGCAGTGCCGTCCATAGTGCTGGATGGACAGTGGTGGCGTGCCAAACAATTGAGCTCTAGTTCTCAACAGTTTCACAAAGTGCCATCAGTTGAGGTTCAACTCCCTGCTCCGGTTGAGTAGAGTGTAGCTGTCTAAACTGGAATCAGTAGCATTCAGCTGAAAATAACGGGAAGCACATATACCCAGTCTGCTGTCAGTGTCCTACGGGGACCAGCCTATCTGGCTGCCATGCCTGAATGTTTGCAACAGCGGCAGAGCTAGGCAGGCGACATTGTGCAGCAATGCAAACTGCATAACCTGGCCAAATTTCAGGGTTGTCCAAGAAACCACCGGGGATTTACAAGGAGATGTTCACCCGGAACAGCCAGAGGCCTGCCTGCTGCAAGCTTCCGGAATTCTTCCTAAGAAGCCTTGAAATCAGTGAAACGCTCCTATGTTGCAATAACTCAGAACCTCATTCTGAGTGTTCCTGGCAGAGGTCATGCAGATGAAAACTACCGTGGACTAATTAGAGCCAGATGTAGGCAGTGCCGTCTATAGTACTGGATGGACAGTGGTGCCGGGCCAAACAACTGAGCTCTAGTTCTAAACACTTTCACAAAGTGCCATCAGTTGAGTTTGAACTTACTGCTCCGGTTGAGTAGAGTGTAGCCGTCAAAGCTGGTTTCAGTAGCACTCAGGTGAGAACGGGAAGCAGATATACCCAGTCCCCTGGCAGTGTCCTACGGGGACCATCCTATCTGGCTGCCACGCCTGAATGTTTGCAACCGCGGCAGAGCTAGGCAGGCAGAATTGTGCAGCAATGCAAACTGCATAACCTGGCCAAATTTCACGGGTGTACAAGAAACCACTGGGGATTTACAAGGACATATTCACCCGGAACAGCCGGCGGCCTGCCCGCAGCAAGATTCCGGAATTCTTCCAAAGAAGCCTTGAAAGCAATGAAACGCTCCTATGTTGCAATAACTCAGAATCTCATTCTGAGTGTTCCCGGCAGAGGACATTTGGCTGAACACAACGGTGGAGTAATTAGAACCAGATGTTTGCAGTGCCGTCCATAGTGCTCTATGGACAGTGGTTGCTTGCCAAACAACTGAGCTCTAGTTCTCAACACTTTCACAAAGTGCCATCAGTTGAGGTTCAAGTAACTGCACCGGTTGAGTAGAGTGTAGCCGTCAAAGCTGGAATCAGTAGCACTCAGGTGAGAACGGGAAGGAGATATACCCTCTCAGCTGGCAGTGTCCTATGGGCACCAGCCTATCTGGCTGCCACGCTTGAATGTTTGCAACCGCGGCAGAGTTAGGCAGGCGCAATTGTGCAGCAATGCAAACTGCATAACCTAGCCAAATTTCAGGGTTCTACAAGAAACCACGGGTTATTTACGAGGAGATGTTCACCCGAAACACCCTGAGGCCTGCCGCCAGCAAGATTCCGGAATTTTTCCGAAGAAGACTTGAAAGCAGTGAAATGCTCCTATGTTGTAGTAACTCAGAACCTCATTCTGAGAGTTCCCGGCAGATGTCATTCGGCTGAACACAACCGTGGACTAATTAGAGCCAGATGTAGGCAGTGCCGTCCATAGTGCTGGATGGATAGTGGTGGCGTGACAAACAACTGAGCTCTAGTTCTCAACACTTTCACAAAGTGCCATCAGTTGTGGTTCAACTCACTGCTCCGGTTGAGTAGAGTGTAGCCGTCAAACCTGGAATCAGTAGCACTCAGGTCAGAAGAACGGGAAGCATGTATACCCAGTCGGCTGGCAGTGTCTTACGGGGACCAGCCTATCTGGTTGCCACGCCTGAATATTTGCAACCGAGGCAGAGCTAGGCTGGCGCAATTGTGCAGCAATGCAAACTGTATAACATGTCCAAATTTCACGGGTGTACAAGAAACCACGGGGGATTTACAAGGAGATGTTTACCCGAAACAGCCGGAGGACTGACAGCAGCAATATTCCGGAATTCTTCCTAAGAATCCTTGAAAGCAGTGAAACGGTCCTACGTTGCAAGAACTCAGAACCTCATTGTGAGTGTTCCCGGCAGAGGTCATTCGGCTGAACACAACCGTGCACTAATTAGAGCCAGATGTAGGCAGTGCCGTCCATAGTGCTGGATGGACAGTGGTGGCGGGCCAAACAACTGAGCTCTAATTCTCAACACTTTCACAAATTCCCATCAGTTGAGGTTCAACTTACTGCTCTGGTTGAGTAGAGTGTAGCCATCAAAGCTGGAATCAGTAGCACTCAGGTGAGAACGGGAAGCAGATATTCCCAGTCCGCTGGCAGTGTCCTACGGGGACCAGCCTATCTGGCTGCCACGCCTGAATGTTTGCAACCCCGGGAGAGCTAGGCAGGCGCAACTGTGCAGCAATGCAAACTGAATAACCTGGCCAAATTTCACGGGTATTCAAGAAACCACGGGGGATTTACAAGGAGATGTTCACCCGGAATAGCCGGGGTTTTGTCGGCAGCAAGATTCCGGAATTCTTCCTTAGAAGCCTTGAAAGCAGTGAAACGCTCCTATGTTGCAATAATTCAGAACCTCATTCTGAGTCTTCCCGGCAGAGGTTATTTGGCTGAACAGAACCGTGGACTAATTAGAGCCAGATGTAAGCAGTGCCGTCCATAGTGCTGGATGGACAGTGGTGGCGTGCCAAACAACTGAGCTCTAGTTCACAACAGTTTCACAAAGTGCCATCAATTGAGGTTCAACTCCCTGCTCCGATTGAGTAGAGTGTAGACGTCTAAGCTGGAATCCGTAGCATTCCGCTGAAAATAACGGGAAGCAGATATACCCAGTCTGCTGGCAGTGTCCTACGGGGACCAGCCTATCTGGCTGCCACGCCTGAATGTTTGCAACGGCGGCATAACTAGGCAGGCGCAATTGTGCAGCAATGCAAACTGCATAACCTGGCCAAATTTCAGGGTTGTCCAAGAAACCACCGGGGATTTACAAGGAGATGTTCACCCGGAACAGCCGGAGGCCTGCCGGCTGCAAGATTCCGGAATTCTTCCTAAGAAGCCTTGAAAGCAGTGAAAATCTCCTATGTTGCAATAACTCAGAACCTCAATCTGAGAGTTCGGCAGAGGTCATTCGGCTGAACACAAGTGTGGATTAATTAGAGACAGATGTATGCAATGCCGTCCAGAGTGCTGGATGGACAGTGGTGGCTTGCCAAACAACTGAGCTCTAGTTCTCAACACTATCACAAAGTGCCATCAGTTGCGGTTCAACTCACTGCTCCGGTTGAGTAGAGTGTAGCCGTCAAAGCTGGAATAAGTAGCACTCAGTTGAGAAGAACGGGAGGCAGATATACCCAGTCCGCTGGCAGTGTCTTATGGGGAACAGCCTATCTGGCTGCCACGTCTGAATGTTTGCAACCGCGGCAGAGCTAGGCAGGCGCAATTGTGCAGCAATGCAAACTGCATATCCTAGCCAAATTTCAGGGTTGTACAAGGAACCACGGGGAATTTACCAGGAGATGTTCACCCGGAACAGCCGGAGTCTTGCCGGCAGGAAGACTCTGGAATTCTTCCTAAGAAGCCTTGAAAGCAGTGAAACGCTCCTATATTGCAATAACTCAGAACCTCATTCTGAGTGTTCCCGGCAGAGGTCATTCCACTGAACACAACCGTGGACTAAATAGAGCCAGATGTAGGCAGTGCCGTCCACATTGCTGGATGGACAGTGGTGGCGAGCCAAACAACTGAGCTCTAGTTCTCAACACTATCACAAAGTGCCATCAGTTGAGGTTCAACTTAGTGCTCCGGTTGAGTAGAGTGTAGCCGTCAAATCGGGAATCAGTAGCACTCAGGTGAGAATGGAAGAGATATACCCAGTCCTCTGGCAATGTCCAAAGGGGACCAGTCTATCTAGCTGCCACGTCTGGATGTTTGCAAGCCCGGCAGAGCTAGGCAGGCGCAATTGTGCAGCAATGCAAACTGCATAACCTGGACAAATTTTAGGGGTGTACTAGAAACTACCGGGGATTTACAAGGAGATGTTCACCTGGAAGAGCCGGAGGCCTGCCGGCAGAAAGATTCCGGAATTCTTCCAAAGAAGCCTTGAAAGCAGTGAATGCTCCTGTGTTGCAATAACTCAGAACCTCATTCTGAGTGTTAACGGCAGAGATCATTCGGTTGAACACAACCGTGCACTAATTAGATCCAGAGGTAGGCAGTGCCGTCCATGTGCTGGATGGACAGTGGTGGCGGGCGAAACAACTGAGCTCTAGTTCTCAACACTTTCACAGAGTGCCATAAGTTGAGGTTCAACTTACTGCTCTGGTTGAGTAGAGTGTACCCGTCAAAGCTGGAATCAATAGCACTCAGGTGAGAAGAACGGGAAGCAAATATACCCAGTCCCCTGGCAGTGCCCTACGGGGACCAGCCTATCTGGTGGCCACGCCTGAATGTTTGCAACCGCGGCAGAGCTTGGCAGGCGCAATTGTGCAGCAATGCAAACTGCATATCGTGGCCAAATTTCACTGGTGTTCAAGAAACCACGGGGGATTTACAAATAGATGTTCACATGGAACAACCGGAGGCCTGCCGGCAGCAACATCCGGAATTCTTCCGAAGAAGCCTTGAAAGAAGTGAAACGCTACTATGTTGCAATAATTCAGAACCTCATTCTGAGTGTTCCCGGCAGAAGTTATTCGGCTGAACACAACCGTGGACTAATTAGAGCCAGATGTAGGCAGTGCCTTCCATCGTGCTGGATGGACAGTGGTGGCGTGCCAAACAACTGAGCTCTAGTTCTCAACACTTTCACAAAGTGCCATGAGTTGAGGTTCAACTTACTGCTCCGGTTGAGTAGAGTGTAGCCGTCAAAGCTGGAATCAGTAGCACTCAGGTGAGAAGAACGGAAAGCAAATATACCCAGTCCGCTGGCAGTGTCTTATGGGACCAGCCTACATGGCTTCCACGCCTGAATGTTTGCAACCACGACAGAGCTAGGCAGGCACAATTGTGCAGCAATGCAAACTTCATAACCTGGTCACATTTCATGGGTTTAAAAGAAACCACGGGGCATTTACAAGGAGATGTTCACCCAGAAGAGCTTGAGGCCTGCCAGCAGCAAGATTCCGGAATTCTTCCTAAGAAGCCTTGAAAGCAGTGAAACGCTCCTATGTTGAAGTATCTCAGAACCTCATTCTGCATGTTCCCGGCAGAGGTCATTCGGCTGAACACAACCGTGGACTAATTAGAGCCAGATGTAGGCAGTGATGTCCATAGTGCTGGATGGTCAGTGGTGGCGTGCCAAACAACTGAGCTCTAGTTCTCAACACTTTCACAAAGTGCCATCAGTTCAGGTTCAACTTACTGCTCCGGTTGAGTAGAGTGTAGCCGTCAAAGCTGGAATCAGTAGCACTCGGTTGAGAAAAATGGGGGGAAGATATGCCCAGTCCCTGGCAGTGTCCTACGGGGACCAGCCTATCTGGCTGCCACGCCTGAATGTTTCCAACCGCGGCAGAGCTAGGCAGGCACAATTGTGCAGCAATGCAAACTTCATAACCTGGTCACATTTCATGGGTTTAAAAGAAACCACGGGGCAATTACAAGGAGATGTTCACCCGGAAGAGCTTGAGACCTGCCAGCAGCAAGATTCCGGAATTCTTCCTAAGAAGCCTTGAAAGCAGTGAAACGCTCCTATGTTGAAGTATCTCAGAACTTCATTCTGCGTGTTCCCGGCAGAGGTCATTCGGCTGAACACAACCTTGGACTAATTAGAGCCAGATGTAGGTAGTGCCGTCCATAGTGCTGGATGGTCAGTGGTGGCGTGCCAAACAACTGAGCTCTAGTTCTCAACACTTTCACAAACTGCCATCAGTTGAGGTTCAACTTACTGCTCCGGTTGAGTAGAGTGTAGCCGTCAAAGCTGGAATCAGTAGCACTCGGGTGAGAAAAATGGGAAGCAGTTATGCCCAGTCCCTGGCAGTGTACTACGGGGACCAGCCTATCTGGCTGCCACGCCTGAATGTTTGCAACCGCGGCAGAGCTAGGCAGGCGCAATTGTGCAGCAATGCAAACTGCATAACCTGGCCAAATTTCACGGGTGTACAAGAAACCACCGGGGATTTAAAGGGAGATGTTCACCCGGAACAGCCGGATTCCTGCCGGAAGGAAGATACCATGCGGAATTCTTCCTATGAAGCCTTGAAAGCAGTGAAACGCTCCAAAGTTGCAATAACTCAGAACCTCATTCTGAGTGTTCCGGGCAGAGGTCATTCGGCTGAACACAACCGTGGACTAATTAGAGCCAGATATAGGCAGTGAGGTCCATAGTGCTGGATGGACAGTGGTGGCGTGCCAAACAACTGAGCTCTAGTTCTCAACAATTTCACAAAATGCCATCAGTTGAGGTTCAACTTACTGCTCCGGTTGAGTAGAGTGTAGCCGTCAAAGCTGGAATCAGTAGCACTCAGGTGAGAAGAACGTGAAACAGATATGCCCAGTCCGCTGGCAGTGTCCTACCGGGACCAGCCTATCTGGCTGCCACGCCTGAATGTTTGCAACCCCGGCAGAGCTAGGCAGGCGCAATGTGCAGCAATGCAAACTGCATAACCTGGCCAAATGTCACGGGTGTACAAGAAACCACGGGGGATTTACAAGGAGATGTTCACCCGGAACAGCCTGAGGCCTGCCGGCAGCAACATTCCGGAATTCTTCCTAAGAAGCCTTGAAAGCAGTGAAACGCTCCTATGTTGCAATAATTCAGAACCTCATTCTGAGTGTTCCCGGCAGAGGTCATTCCGCTGAACACACCTGAGGACTAATTAGAGCAGGATGTAAGCAGTGCCGTCCATAGTACTGGATGGACAGTGGTGGCTTGCCAAACAACTGAGCTCTACTTCTCAATACTTTCATAAAGTGCCATAAGCTGAGGTTCAACTTACTGCTCCGGTTGAGTAGAGTGTAGCATTCAAAGCTGGAATCAGTAGCACTCAGGTGAGAAGAACGGGAAGCAGATATACCCACTCCGCTGACAGTGTCCTACGGGGACCAGCCTTTCTGGCTGCCACGCCTGAATGTTTGCAACCGTGGCAGAGCTAGTCAGGCGCAATTGTGCAGCAATGGAAACTGCATAACCTGGCCAAATTTCACGGGTGGACAAGAAACCACGGGGGATTTAGAAGGAGATGTTCACCCGGAACACACGGAGGCCTGCCGGCAGCAAAATTACTTAATTCTTCCTGTGAAGCCTTGAAAGCAGTGAAACGCTACTATGTTATAGTAACTCAGAACCTCATTCTGAGTGTTCCCGGCAGAGGTCATTCGGGTGAAAACAACCGTGGACTAATTAGAGCCAGATGTAGGCAGTGCCATCCCTAGTGCTGGATGGACATTGGTGGCGTGCCAAAGGACTGAGCTCTCGTTCTCAACACTTTCACAAAGTGACATCAGTTGAGGTTCAACTTACTGCTCCGGTTGAGTAGAGTGTAGCAGTCAAAGCTGGCATCAGTAGCACTCAGGTGAGAAGAACGGGAAGCAGATATACCCAATCCTGTGGCAGTGTCCTACGGGAACCAGCCTATCTGGCTGCACGCCTGAATGTTTGCAACCGCGGCAGAGCTAGGCAGGCGCAATTGTGCAGCAATGCATACTGTATAACCTATCCAAATTTCACGGGTGTACAAGAAACCACGGGGGATTTACAAGCAGATGTTAACCCGGAAGATCTGGAGGCCTGCCAGCAGCAACATTCCGGAATTTTTCCTAAGAAGCCTTGAAAGCAGTGAAAGGCTCCTATGTTGCAATAACTCAGAACCTCATTCTGAGTGTTCCTGGCAGAGGTCATTTGGCTGAACACAACTGTGGCCTAATTAGAGCCAGATGTAGGCAGTGCCGTCCATAGTGCTGGATGGACAGAGGTGGCGGGCCAAACAACTGAGCTCTAGTTCTCAACACTTTCACAAAGTGCCATCAGTTGAGGTTCAACTTACTGCTCCGGTTGAGTAGAGTGTAGCTGTCAAAGCTGGAATCTGTAGCACTCAGGTGAGAACGGGAAGCAGATATACCCAGTCTCCTGCCAGTGTCCTACGGGGACCAGCCTATCTGGCTGCCACGCCTGAATGTTTGCAACCCCGGGAGAGCTAGGCAGGCGCAATTGTGCAGCAATGCAAACTGCATAAGCTGGCCAAATTTCAGGGGTGTACAAGAAACCACCGGGGATTTACAAGGAGATGTTCACCCGGAAGAGCCTGAGGAATGCCGGCAGCAAGATTCCGGAATTCTTCCTTAGAAGCCTTGAAAGCAACGAAACGCTCCTATGTTGCAATAAGTCAGATCCTCATTCTGAGTGTGCTCGGCAGAGGTCATTCGGCTGAACAGATCCCTGGACTAATTAGATCCAGATGTAGGCAGTGCCGTCCATAGTGCTGGATGGAGAGTGGTGGCGTGTCGAACAACTGAGCTCTAGTTCTCAACACTTTCACAAAGTGCCATCAGTTGAGGTTCAACTCACTGCTCCGGTTGAGTAGAGTGTAGCAGTCAAAGCTGGCATCAGTAGCACTCAGTTGAAAAGAACGGGAAGCAAATATGCCCAATCCTGTGGCAGTGTCCTACGGGAACTAGCCTATCTGGCTGCACGCCTGAATGTTTGCAACCGCGGCAGAGCTAGGCAGGCGCAATTGTGCAGCAATGCAAACTGCATAACCTGGCCAAATTTCACGGGTGTACAAGAAACCACCGGGGATTTAAAGGGAGATGTTCACCCGGAACAGCCGGATTCCTGCCACCAGCAAGATACCGTGCGGAATTCTTCCTATGAAGCCTTGAAAGCAGTGAAACGCTCCTATGGTGCAATAACTCAGATCCTCATTCTGAGTGTTCCCGGCAGAGGTCATTCGGCTGAACACAACCGTGGACTAATTAGAGCCAGATGTAGGAAGTGCCGTCCATAGTGCTGGATGGATAATGGTGGCTAGTTCTCAACACTTTCACAAAGTGCCATCAGTTGACGTTCAACTTACTGCTCCGATTGAGTAGAGTGTAGCCATCAAAGCTGGAATCAGTAGCACTCAGGTGAGAAGAACGGGAAGCAGATATATCCAGTCCGCTGGCATTGTCCTTCGGGGACCAGCCTATCTCGCTGCCACGCCTGAATGTTTGCAACCGCGGCAGAGCTAGGCAGGCGCAATTGTGCAGCAATGCAAACTGCATAACCTGGACAAATTTCACGGGTGGACAAGAAACCACGGGGGATTTACAAGGAGATGTTCACCCAGAACAGCCGGAGCTTGGCCGCCAGCAAGATTCCGGAATTCTTCCGAAGAAGCCTTGAAAGCAGTGAAACTCTACTATGTTGCAATAATTAAGAACCTCATTCTGAGTGTTCCCGGCAGAGGTCATTCGGCTGAACACAACCGTGGACTAATTAGAGCCAGATGTAGTCAGTGCCGTCCATACTGCTGGATGGACAGTGGTGGCGTGCCAAACAACTGAGCTCTAGTTCTCAACACTTTCATAAAGTGCCATAAGTTGAGGTTCAACTTACTGGTCCGGTTGAGTAGAGTGTAACCGTCAAAGCTGGAATCAGTAACACTCAGGTGAGAAGAACTGGAAACAGATATACCCAGTCCCCTAGCAGTGTCCTACGGGGACCAGCCTATCTGGTGGCCACTCCTGAATGTTTGCAACCGTGGCAGAGCTAGGCAGGCGCAATTGTGCAGCAATGCAAACTGCATAACCTGGCCAAATTTCACTGGTGTTCAAGAAACCACGGGGGATTTACAAGGAGATGTTCACCCGGAGCAGCCGGAGGCCTGCCGGCAGCAACATTCCGGAATTCTTCCAAAAAGCCTTGAAAGCAGTGAAACGCTCCTATGTTACAATAACTCAGAAACTCATTCTGAGTGTTCCTGGCAGAGGTCATGTGGCTGAACACAATCGTGGACTAATTAGAGCCAGATGTATGCGGTGACGTCCATAGTGCTGGATGGACAGTGGTGGCATGCCAAACAACTGAGATCTACTCATCAACACTTTCATAAAGTGCCATAAGTTGAGGTTCAACTTACTGCTCCGGTTGAGTAGAGTGTAGCCTTCAAATCTGGAATCAGTAGCACTCAGGTGAGAAGAACAGGAAGGAGATATACCCAGTCCGTTGGCAGTGTCCTACGGCGACCAGCCTATCTGGCTGCCACGCGTGAATGTTTGTAACCGCGGCAGAGCTAGGCAGGGGCAATTATGCAGCAATGCAAACTGCATAACCTGGCCAAATTTCATGGGTGAACTAGAAACCACGGGGGATTTACAAGCAGATGTTCACCCGGAAGAGCTGGAGCCCTGCCAGCAGCAACATTCCGGAATTTTTCCTAAGAAGCCTTGAAAGCAGTGAAACGCTCCTAAGTTGCAATATCTCAGAACCTCATTCTGAGTGTTCCCAGCAGAGGTCATTCGGCTGAACACAACCCTGGACTATTTAGAGCCAGAGGTATGCAGTGCCGTCCATAGTGCTGGATGGACAGTGGTGGCGTGTCGAACAACTGAGCTCTAGTTCTCAACACTTTCACAAAGTGCCATCAGTTGAGGTTCAACTTACTGCTCCGGTTTAGTCGAGTGTTATCGTATAAGCTGGAATCAGTAGCACTCAGGTGAGAAGAACGGGAAGCAGATATACCCAATCCTGTGGCAGTGTCCTACGGGGACCTGCCTATCTGGCTTCCATGCCTGAATGTTTGCAACCGCGGCAGAGCTAGGCAGGCGCAATTGTGCTGCAATGCAAACTGCATAACCTGGCCAAATTTCTGGGTTGTACAAGAAACCACGGGGGATTTACCAGGAGATGTTCACCCGGAACAGCCGGAGTCTTGCCTGCAGCAAGACTCTGGAATTCTGCCTAAGAAGCCTTGAAAGGAGTGAAACGCTCGTATGTTGCAATAATTCAGAACCTCATTCTGAGTGTTCCCGGCAGAGGTCATTCCGCTGAACACACCTGAGGACTAATTAGAGCAGGATGTAAGCAGTGCCGTCCATAGTACTGGATGGACAGTGGTGGCTTGCCAAACAACTGAGCTCTACTTCTCAATACTTTCATAAAGTGCCATAAGCTGAGGTTCAACTTACTGCTCCGGTTGAGTAGAGTGTAGCATTCAAAGCTGGAATCAGTAGCACTCAGGTGAGAAGAACGGGAAGCAGATATACCCACTCCGCTGACAGTGTCCTACGGGGACCAGCCTTTCTGGCTGCCACGCCTGAATGTTTGCAACCGTGGCAGAGCTAGTCAGGCGCAATTGTGCAGCAATGGAAACTGCATAACCTGGCCAAATTTCACGGGTGGACAAGAAACCACGGGGGATTTAGAAGGAGATGTTCACCCGGAACACACGGAGGCCTGCCGGCAGCAACATTACTTAATTCTTCCTGTGAAGCCTTGAAAGCAGTGAAACGCTACTATGTTATAGTAACTCAGAACCTCATTCTGAGTGTTCCCGGCAGAGGTCATTCGGGTGAAAACAACCGTGGACTAATTAGAGCCAGATGTAGGCAGTGCCGTCCCTAGTGCTGGATGGACATTGGTGGCGTGCCAAAGGACTGAGCTCTCGTTCTCAACACTTTCACAAAGTGACATCAGTTGAGGTTCAACTTACTGCTCCGGTTGAGTAGAGTGTAGCAGTCAAAGCTGGCATCAGTAGCACTCAGGTGAGAAGAACGGGAAGCAGATATACCCAATCCTGTGGCAGTGTCCTACGGGAACCAGCCTATCTGGCTGCACGCCTGAATGTTTGCAACCGCGGCAGAGCTAGGCAGGCGCAATTGTGCAGCAATGCATACTGTATAACCTATCCAAATTTCACGGGTGTACAAGAAACCACGGGGGATTTACAAGCAGATGTTAACCCGGAAGATCTGGAGGCCTGCCAGCAGCAACATTCCGGAATTTTTCCTAAGAAGCCTTGAAAGCAGTGAAAGGCTCCTATGTTGCAATAACTCAGAACCTCATTCTGAGTGTTCCTGGCAGAGGTCATTTGGCTGAACACAACTGTGGCCTAATTAGAGCCAGATGTAGGCAGTGCCGTCCATAGTGCTGGATGGACAGAGGTGGCGGGCCAAACAACTGAGCTCTAGTTCTCAACACTTTCACAAAGTGCCATCAGTTGAGGTTCAACTTACTGCTCCGGTTGAGTAGAGTGTAGCTGTCAAAGCTGGAATCTGTAGCACTCAGGTGAGAACGGGAAGCAGATATACCCAGTCTCCTGCCAGTGTCCTACGGGGACCAGCCTATCTGGCTGCCACGCCTGAATGTTTGCAACCCCGGGAGAGCTAGGCAGGCGCAATTGTGCAGCAATGCAAACTGCATAAGCTGGCCAAATTTCAGGGGTGTACAAGAAACCACCGGGGATTTACAAGGAGATGTTCACCCGGAAGAGCCTGAGGAATGCCGGCAGCAAGATTCCGGAATTCTTCCTTAGAAGCCTTGAAAGCAATGAAACGCTCCTATGTTGCAATAAGTCAGATCCTCATTCTGAGTGTGCTCGGCAGAGGTCATTCGGCTGAACAGATCCCTGGACTAATTAGATCCAGATGTAGGCAGTGCCGTCCATAGTGCTGGATGGAGAGTGGTGGCGTGTCGAACAACTGAGCTCTAGTTCTCAACACTTTCACAAAGTGCCATCAGTTGAGGTTCAACTCACTGCTCCGGTTGAGTAGAGTGTAGCAGTCAAAGCTGGCATCAGTAGCACTCAGTTGAAAAGAACGGGAAGCAAATATGCCCAATCCTGTGGCAGTGTCCTACGGGAACTAGCCTATCTGGCTGCACGCCTGAATGTTTGCAACCGCGGCAGAGCTAGGCAGGCGCAATTGTGCAGCAATGCAAACTGCATAACCTGGCCAAATTTCACGGGTGTACAAGAAACCACCGGGGATTTAAAGGGAGATGTTCACCCGGAACAGCCGGATTCCTGCCACCAGCAAGATACCGTGCGGAATTCTTCCTATGAAGCCTTGAAAGCAGTGAAACGCTCCTATGGTGCAATAACTCAGATCCTCATTCTGAGTGTTCCCGGCAGAGGTCATTCGGCTGAACACAACCGTGGACTAATTAGAGCCAGATGTAGGAAGTGCCGTCCATAGTGCTGGATGGATAATGGTGGCTAGTTCTCAACACTTTCACAAAGTGCCATCAGTTGACGTTCAACTTACTGCTCCGATTGAGTAGAGTGTAGCCATCAAAGCTGGAATCAGTAGCACTCAGGTGAGAAGAACGGGAAGCAGATATATCCAGTCCGCTGGCATTGTCCTTCGGGGACCAGCCTATCTCGCTGCCACGCCTGAATGTTTGCAACCGCGGCAGAGCTAGGCAGGCGCAATTGTGCAGCAATGCAAACTGCATAACCTGGACAAATTTCACGGGTGGACAAGAAACCACGGGGGATTTACAAGGAGATGTTCACCCAGAACAGCCGGAGCTTGGCCGCCAGCAAGATTCCGGAATTCTTCCGAAGAAGCCTTGAAAGCAGTGAAACTCTACTATGTTGCAATAATTAAGAACCTCATTCTGAGTGTTCCCGGCAGAGGTCATTCGGCTGAACACAACCGTGGACTAATTAGAGCCAGATGTAGTCAGTGCCGTCCATACTGCTGGATGGACAGTGGTGGCGTGCCAAACAACTGAGCTCTAGTTCTCAACACTTTCATAAAGTGCCATAAGTTGAGGTTCAACTTACTGGTCCGGTTGAGTAGAGTGTAACCGTCAAAGCTGGAATCAGTAACACTCAGGTGAGAAGAACTGGAAACAGATATACCCAGTCCCCTAGCAGTGTCCTACGGGGACCAGCCTATCTGGTGGCCACTCCTGAATGTTTGCAACCGTGGCAGAGCTAGGCAGGCGCAATTGTGCAGCAATGCAAACTGCATAACCTGGCCAAATTTCACTGGTGTTCAAGAAACCACGGGGGATTTACAAGGAGATGTTCACCCGGAGCAGCCGGAGGCCTGCCGGCAGCAACATTCCGGAATTCTTCCAAAAAGCCTTGAAAGCAGTGAAACGCTCCTATGTTACAATAACTCAGAAACTCATTCTGAGTGTTCCTGGCAGAGGTCATGTGGCTGAACACAATCGTGGACTAATTAGAGCCAGATGTATGCGGTGACGTCCATAGTGCTGGATGGACAGTGGTGGCATGCCAAACAACTGAGATCTACTCATCAACACTTTCATAAAGTGCCATAAGTTGAGGTTCAACTTACTGCTCCGGTTGAGTAGAGTGTAGCCTTCAAATCTGGAATCAGTAGCACTCAGGTGAGAAGAACAGGAAGGAGATATACCCAGTCCGTTGGCAGTGTCCTACGGCGACCAGCCTATCTGGCTGCCACGCGTGAATGTTTGTAACCGCGGCAGAGCTAGGCAGGGGCAATTATGCAGCAATGCAAACTGCATAACCTGGCCAAATTTCATGGGTGAACTAGAAACCACGGGGGATTTACAAGCAGATGTTCACCCGGAAGAGCTGGAGCCCTGCCAGCAGCAACATTCCGGAATTTTTCCTAAGAAGCCTTGAAAGCAGTGAAACGCTCCTAAGTTGCAATATCTCAGAACCTCATTCTGAGTGTTCCCAGCAGAGGTCATTCGGCTGAACACAACCCTGGACTATTTAGAGCCAGAGGTATGCAGTGCCGTCCATAGTGCTGGATGGACAGTGGTGGCGTGTCGAACAACTGAGCTCTAGTTCTCAACACTTTCACAAAGTGCCATCAGTTGAGGTTCAACTTACTGCTCCGGTTTAGTCGAGTGTTATCGTATAAGCTGGAATCAGTAGCACTCAGGTGAGAAGAACGGGAAGCAGATATACCCAATCCTGTGGCAGTGTCCTACGGGGACCTGCCTATCTGGCTTCCATGCCTGAATGTTTGCAACCGCGGCAGAGCTAGGCAGGCGCAATTGTGCTGCAATGCAAACTGCATAACCTGGCCAAATTTCTGGGTTGTACAAGAAACCTCGGGGGATTTACCAGGAGATGTTCACCCGGAACAGCCGGAGTCCTGCCTGCAGCAAGACTCTGGAATTCTGCCTAAGAAGCCTTGAAAGGAGTGAAACGCTCGTATGTTGCAATAACTCAGAAACTCATTCTGAGTGTTCCCGGCAGAGGTCATTCGGCTGAACACAAGCGTGGACTAATTAGAGACAGATGTATGCTGTGCCGTCCATAGTGCTGGATGGACAGTGGTGACGTGCCAAACAACTGAGCTCTAGTTCTCAACACTTTCAGAAAGTGCCATCAGTTGAGGTTCAACTCACTGCTCCGGTTGAGTAGAGTGTAGCCGTCAAAGCTGGAATATGTAGCACTCAGGTGAGAAGAACGGGAAGCAGATATACACAGTCCGCTGGCAGTGTCCTACGGGGACCAGCCTATATGGCTGCCACGCCTGAATGTTTGCAACCGCGGCAGAGCTAGGCAGGCGCTATTGTTCAGCAATGCAAACTGCATAACCTGGACAAATTTTACGGGTGGACAAGAAAACACGGGGGATTTACAAGGAGATGTTCACCCGGAACAGCCGGAGCCTGGCCGCCAGCAAGATTGCGGAATTCTACCAAAGAAGCCTTGAAAGCAGTGAAACGCTACTATGTTGCAATAATTAAGAACCTCATTCTGAGTGTTCCCGGCAGAGGTCATCCGGCTGAACACAACCGTGGACTAATTAGAGCCAGATGTATGCAGTGCCGTCCACAGTGCAGGATGGACAGTGGTGGCATGCGAAACAACTCAGCTCTAGTTCTCAACACTTTCATAAAGTGCCATAAGTTGAGGTTCAACTTACTGCCTCGGTTGAATAGAGTGTAGCCGTCAAAGCTGGAATCAGTAGCACTCAGGTGAGAAGGACGGAAGCAGATATACCCAGTGCGCTGACAGTGTCGTACGGGGACCAGCCTATCTGGCTGCACGCCTGAATGTTTGCAACCGCGGCAGAGCTAGTCAGGCGCAATTGTGCAGCAATGCAAACTGCATAACCTGGCCAAATTTCACGGGTGTACAAGAAACCACGGGGGATTTACAAGCAGATGTTCACCCGGAACAGCCGGAGGCCTGCCGGCAGCAAAATTCCTAAATTCTTCCTGTGAAGCCTTGAAAGCAGTGAAACGCTCCTATGTTATAGTAACTCAGAACCTCATTCTGAGTGTTCCCGGCAGAGTTCATTCTGCTGAACACAACCGTGGACTAATTAGAGCCAGATGTAGGAAGTGCCGTCCCTAGTGCTGGATTGACATTGGTGGCGTGCCAAACAACTGAGCTCACGTTCTCAACACTTTCACAAAGTGACATCAGTTGAGGTTCAACTTACTGCTCCGGTTGTGTAGAGTGTAGCCGTCAAAGCTGGCATCAGTAGCACTCAGGTGAGAAGAACGGGAAGCAGATATACCCAATCCTGTGGCAGTGTCCTACGGGAACCAGCCTATCTGGCTGCACGCCTGAATGTTTGCAACCGCAGCAGAGCTAGGCAGGCGCAATTGTGCAGCAATGCATAATGCATAACCTGGCCAAATTTCACGGGTGTACAAGAAACCACCGGGGATTTAAAGGGAGATGTTCACCCGGAACAGCCGGATTCCTGCCGGCAGGAAGATACCATGCGGAATTCTTCCTATGAAGCCTTGAAAGCAGTGAAACGCTCCAAAGTTGCAATAACTCAGAACCTCATTCTGAGTGTTCCCGGCAGAGGTCATTCGGCTGAACACAACCGTGGACTAATTAGAGCCAAATGTAGGCAGTGCCGTCCTTAGTGCTGGATGGACAGTTGTGGCGTGCAAAACAACCAAGCTCTAGTTCTCAACACTTTCACTAAGTGCCATAAGTTGAAGTTCAACTTACTGCTCCGGTTGAGTAGAGTGTAGCCATCAAAGCTGGAATCAGTAGCCTTCAGGTAAGAACGGGAAGCAGATATACCCAGGACGCTGGCAATGTCCTACGGGGTCCAGCCTATCTGTCTGCCACGCCTGAATGTTTGCAACCGTGGCAGAGCTAGGCAGGTGCAATTATGCAGTAATGCAAACTGCATAACCTGGCCAAATTTCACGGGTGTACAAAAAACCACGGGGGATTTACCAGGAGATGTTCACCCGGAACAGACGGAGGCCTGGCTGCAGAAAGATTTCTGAATTCTTCCTAGGAAGCCTTGAAAGCAGTGAAACGCTCCTATGTTGAAATATCTCAGAACTTCATTCTGAGTGTTCCCGGCAGGGGTCATTCGGCTGAACACAACCGTGGACTAATTAGAGCCAGATGTAGGCAGTGCCTTCTATAGTGCTGGATGAACAGTGGTGGCGTGCGAATCAACTGAGCTCTAGTTCTCAACACTTTCACAAAGTGCCATAAGTGAGGTTCATCTTACTGCTCCGGTTGAGTACAGTGTAGCCGTCAAAGCTGGAATCAGTAGCACTCAGGTGAGAAGAACGGGAAGCAGATATAACCAGTCCGCTGGCAGTGTCCTACGGGGACCAGCCTATATGGCTGCCACGCCTGAATGTTTGCAACCGCGGCAGAGCTAGGCAGGCGCAATTGTGCAGCGATGCAAACTGCATTACCTGGCCAAATTTCACGGGTGTACAAGAAACCATGGGGGATTTACAAGCCGATGTTCATCAGGAAGAGCCTTAGGCCTGCCAGCAGCATCATTCCGGAATTTTTCCTAAGAAGCCTTGAAAGCAGTGAAACGCTCCTATGTTGCAATTACTCAGAACCTCATTCTGATTGTTCCCGGCAGAGGCCATTCTGCTGAACACAACCGTGGACTAATTAGAGCCAGATGTAGGCATTGCCATCCATAGTGCTGGACGGAGAGTGGTGGCGGGCCAAACAACTGAGCTCTAGTTCTCAACACTTTCACATAGTGCCATCAGTTGAGGTTCAACTTACTGCCACGGTTGAGTAGAGTGTAGCCGTCAAAGCTGGAATCAGTAGCACTCATGTGAGAAGAACGGGAAGCAGATATTCCCAGTCTGCTGGCAGTGTCCTACGGGGACCAGCCTATCTGGCTGCCATGCCTGAATGTTTCCAACCGCGGCACAGCTAGGCAGGCGCAATTGTGCAGCAATGCAAACTGCATAACCTGGCCAAATTTCAGGGGTGTACAAGAAACCACCGGGGATTTACAAGGAGATGTTCACCCGGAAGAGCCATAGGACTGCCGGCAGCAAGCTTCCGGCATTCTTCCTTAGAAGCCTTGAAAGCAGTGAAACGCTCCTGTGCTGCAATAACTCAGATATTCATTCTGAGTGTTCCCAGCAGAGGTCATTCGGCTGAACAGAACTGTGGACTAATAAGAGCCAGATGTAGGCAGTGTCGTCCATAGTGCTGGATGGAGGGTGGTGGCGTGCCAAACAACTGAGCTCTAGTTCTCAACACTTTCACAAAGTGCCATCAGTTGAGGTTCCACTCACTGCTCCGGTTGAGTAGATTGTAGCCGTCTAAGCTGGAATCAGTAGCACTCAGCTGAGAATAAGGGGAAGCAGATATAACCAGTCTGATGGCAGTGTCCTACGGGGACCAGCCTATCGGGTTGCCATGCCTGAATGTTTGCAAGCGCGGCAGAGCTAGGCAGGCCCAATTGTGCAGCAATGCAAACTGCATAACCTGGCCAAATTTCAGGGTTGTACAAGAAACCACGGGGGATTTACAAGAGATGTTAACCCGAACAGCCGGAGGCCTGCCGCCAGCAAGATTCTGGAATTCATCCTAAGAAGCCTTGAAAGCAGTGAAACGCTCCTATGTTGCAATAACTCAGAACCTCATTCTGAGTGTTCCCGGCAGAGGTCATTCGGCTGAACACAACCGTGGACTAATTACCGACAGATGTAGGCAGTGCCGTCCATAGTGCTGGATGGACAGTGGTGGCGTGCCAAACAACTGAGCTCTAGTTCTCAACACTTTCACAAAGTGCCATCAGTTGAGGTTCAACTTAATGCTCCGGTTGAGTAGAGTGTAGCCGTCAAAGCGGGAATCAGTAGCACTCAGGTGAGAACGGGAAGCAGATATACCCAGTCTGCTGGCAGTGTCCTACGGGGACCAGCCTATCTGGCTGCCATGCCTGAATGTTTGCAACCGCGGGAGAGCTAGGCAGGCGCAATTGTGCAGCAATGCAAACTGCATAACCTGGCCAAATTTCAGGGTTGTACAAGAAACCACGGGGATTTACCAGGAGATATTCACCCGGAACATCCGGAGTCCTGCCGGCAGCAAGATTCCGGAATTCTTCGAAAGAAGCCTTCAAAGCAGTGAAACGCTCCTACGTTGCAATTACTCAGAACCTCATTCTGAGTGTTAACGGCAGAGGTCATTCGGCTGAACACAACCGTGCATTAATTAGAGCCAGAGGTAGGCAATGGCGTCCAAAGTGCTGGATGGACAGTGGTGGCATGCCAAACAACTGACCTCTAGTTCTCAACAATTTCACAAAGTGCCATAAGTTGAGGTTCAACTTACTGGTCCGGTTAAGTAGAGTGTAGCCGTCAAAGTTGGAATGAGTAGCACTTAGGTGAGAAGAACGGGAAGCAAATATATCCAGTTCGCTGGCAGTGTCTTACGTGGACCAGCCAATCTGGCTGCCACGACTAAATGTTTGCATCCGCGGCAGAGCTAGGCAGGCGCAATTGTGCAGCAATGCAAACTGCATAACCTTGCCAAATTTCGCGGGTGTAAAAGAAACCTCAGGGGATTTACAGGGAGATGTTCACCAGGAACAGACGGTGGCCTGCCCACAGCAATTTTCCGGAATCCTTCCTCAAAAGCCTTGAAAGCAGTGAAACGCTCCAATGTTGCAATAACTCAGAATCTCATTCTGAGTGTTCCCGGCAGTGGACATTTGGCTGAACACAACGGTGGAGTAATTAGTACCAGATGTAGGCAGTGCCGTCCATAGTGCTCTATGGACAGTGGTGCCTTGCCAAACAACTGAGCTCCAGTGCTCAACACTTTCACAAAGTGCCATCAGTTGAGGTTCCACTAAGTGCACCGTTTGAGTAGAGTGTAGCCGTCAAAGTTGGAATCAGTAGCACTCAGGTGAGAAGAACGGGAAGCAGATATACACAGTCCGCTGGCAGTGTCTCACGGGGACCTGCTTATCTGGCTGCCACGCCTGAATGTTTGCAAGTGCGACAGAGCTAGGCTAGCACAATTGTGCAGCAATCTAAACTGCATAAACTGGCCAAATTTCACGTGTGTACATGAAATCACGGAGGATTTACAAGGAGATGTTGACCCAGAACAGCTTGAGGCCTGCCGGCAGCAACATTCCGGAATTCTTCCTAAGAAGCCTTGAAAGCACTGAAACGCTCCTATGTTGCAATAAATCAGAACCTCATTCTGAGTGTTCCCGGCAGAGGTCATTTGGCTGAACAGAACCGTGGACTAATTAGAGCCAGATGAAGGCATTGCCGTCCATAGTGCTGGATGGACAGTTGTGGCGTGCCAAACAATTGAGCTCTAGTTCTCAACAGTTTCACAAAGTGCCATCAGTTGAGGTTCAACTCCCTGCTCCGGTTGAGTAGAGTGTAGCTGTCTAAGCTGGAATCAGTAGCATTCAGCTGAAAATAACGGGAAGCACATATACCCAGTCTGCTGGCAGTGTCCTACGGGGACCAGCCTATCTGGCTGCCATGCCTGAATGTTTGCAACAGCGGCAGAGCTAGGCAGGCGACATTGTGCAGCAATGCAAACTGCATAACCTGGCCAAATTTCAGGGTTGTCCAAGAAACCACCGGGGATTTACAAGGACATATTCACCCGGAACAGCCAGAGGCCTGCCTGCTGCAAGCTTCCGGAATTCTTCCTAAGAAGCCTTGAAATCAGTGAAAAGCTCCTATGTTGCAATAACTCAGAACCTCATTCTGAGTGTTCCTGGCAGAGGTCATGCAGATGAAAACTACCGTGGACTAATTAGAGCCAGATGTAGGCAGTGCCGTCTATAGTACTGGATGGACAGTGGTGCCGGGCCAAACAACTGAGCTCTAGTTCTAAACACTTTCACAAAGTGCCATCAGTTGAGTTTGAACTTACTGCTCCAGTTGAGTAGAGTGTAGCCGTCAAAGCTGGTTTCAGTAGCACTCAGGTGAGAACGGGAAGCAGATATACCCAGTCCCCTGGCAGTGTCCTACGGGGACCAGCCTATCTCGCTGCCACACCTGAATGTTTGCAACCGCGGCAGAGCTAGGCAGGCAGAATTGTGCAGCAATGCAAACTGCATAACCTGGCCAAATTTCACGGGTGTACAAGAAACCACTGGGGATTTACAAGGACATATTCACCCGGAACAGCCGGCGGCCTGCCCGCAGCAAGATTCCGGAATTCTTCCAAAGAAGCCTTGAAAGCAGTGAAACGCTCCTATGTTGCAATAACTCAGACCCTCATTCTGAGTGTTCCCGGCAGAGGACATTTGGCTGAACACAACGGTGGAGTAATTAGAACCAGATGTTTGCAGTGCTGTCCATAGTGCTCTATGGACAGTGGTTGCTTGCCAAACAACTGAGCTCTAGTTCTCAACACTTTCACAAATTCCCATCAGTTGAGGTTCAACTTACTGCTCTGGTTGAGTAGAGTGTAGCCATCAAAGCTGGAATCAGTAGCACTCAGGTGAGAACGGGAAGCAGATATTCCCAGTCTGCTGGCAGTGTCCTACGGGGACCAGCTTATCTGGCTGCCACGCCTGAATGTTTGCAACCCCGGGAGAGCTAGGCAGGCGCAATTGTGCAGCAATGCAAACTGAATAACCTGGCCAAATTTCACGGGTATTCAAGAAACCACGGGGGATTTACAAGGAGATGTTCACCAGGAATAGCCGGGGTTTTGTCGGCAGCAAGATTCTGGAATTCTTCCTTAGAAGCCTTGAAAGCAGTGAAACGCTCCTATGTTGCAATAACTCAGAACCTCATTCTGAGTCTTCCCGGCAGAGGTTATTTGGCTGAACACAACTGTGGCCTAATTAGAGCCAGATGTAGGCAGTGCCGTCCATAGTGCTGGATGGACAGAGGTGGCGGGCCAAACAACTGAGCTCTAGTTCTCAACACTTTCACAAAGTGCCATCAGTTGAGGTTCAACTTACTGCTCCGGTTGAGTAGAGTGTAGCTGTCAAAGCTGGAATCTGTAGCACTCAGGTGAGAACGGGAAGCAGATATACCCAGTCTCCTGCCAGTGTCCTACGGGGACCAGCCTATCTGGCTGCCACGCCTGAATGTTTGCAACCCCGGGAGAGCTAGGCAGGCGCAATTGTGCAGCAATGCAAACTGCATAAGCTGGCCAAATTTCAGGGGTGTACAAGAAACCACCGGGGATTTACAAGGAGATGTTCACCCGGAAGAGCCTGAGGAATGCCGGCAGCAAGATTCCGGAATTCTTCCTTAGAAGCCTTGAAAGCAATGAAACGCTCCTATGTTGCAATAAGTCAGATCCTCATTCTGAGTGTGCTCGGCAGAGGTCATTCGGCTGAACAGATCCCTGGACTAATTAGATCCAGATGTAGGCAGTGCCGTCCATAGTGCTGGATGGAGAGTGGTGGCGTGTCGAACAACTGAGCTCTAGTTCTCAACACTTTCACAAAGTGCCATCAGTTGAGGTTCAACTCACTGCTCCGGTTGAGTAGAGTGTAGCAGTCAAAGCTGGCATCAGTAGCACTCAGTTGAAAAGAACGGGAAGCAAATATGCCCAATCCTGTGGCAGTGTCCTACGGGAACTAGCCTATCTGGCTGCACGCCTGAATGTTTGCAACCGCGGCAGAGCTAGGCAGGCGCAATTGTGCAGCAATGCAAACTGCATAACCTGGCCAAATTTCACGGGTGTACAAGAAACCACCGGGGATTTAAAGGGAGATGTTCACCCGGAACAGCCGGATTCCTGCCACCAGCAAGATACCGTGCGGAATTCTTCCTATGAAGCCTTGAAAGCAGTGAAACGCTCCTATGGTGCAATAACTCAGATCCTCATTCTGAGTGTTCCCGGCAGAGGTCATTCGGCTGAACACAACCGTGGACTAATTAGAGCCAGATGTAGGAAGTGCCGTCCATAGTGCTGGATGGATAATGGTGGCTAGTTCTCAACACTTTCACAAAGTGCCATCAGTTGACGTTCAACTTACTGCTCCAATTGAGTAGAGTGTAGCCATCAAAGCTGGAATCAGTAGCACTCAGGTGAGAAGAACGGGAAGCAGATATATCCAGTCCGCTGGCATTGTCCTTCGGGGACCAGCCTATCTCGCTGCCACGCCTGAATGTTTGCAACCGCGGCAGAGCTAGGCAGGCGCAATTGTGCAGCAATGCAAACTGCATAACCTGGACAAATTTCACGGGTGGACAAGAAACCACGGGGGATTTACAAGGAGATGTTCACCCAGAACAGCCGGAGCTTGGCCGCCAGCAAGATTCCGGAATTCTTCCGAAGAAGCCTTGAAAGCAGTGAAACTCTACTATGTTGCAATAATTAAGAACCTCATTCTGAGTGTTCCCGGCAGAGGTCATTCGGCTGAACACAACCGTGGACTAATTAGAGCCAGATGTAGTCAGTGCCGTCCATACTGCTGGATGGACAGTGGTGGCGTGCGAAACAACTCAGCTCTAGTTCTCAACACTTTCATAAAGTGCCATAAGTTGAGGTTCAACTTACTGGTCCGGTTGAGTAGAGTGTAACCGTCAAAGCTGGAATCAGTAACACTCAGGTGAGAAGAACTGGAAACAGATATACCCAGTCCCCTAGCAGTGTCCTACGGGGACCAGCCTATCTGGTGGCCACTCCTGAATGTTTGCAACCGTGGCAGAGCTAGGCAGGCGCAATTGTGCAGCAATGCAAACTGCATAACCTGGCCAAATTTCACTGGTGTTCAAGAAACCACGGGGGATTTACAAGGAGATGTTCACCCGGAGCAGCCGGAGGCCTGCCGGCAGCAACATTCCGGAATTCTTCCAAAAAGCCTTGAAAGCAGTGAAACGCTCCTATGTTACAATAACTCAGAAACTCATTCTGAGTGTTCCTGGCAGAGGTCATGTGGCTGAACACAATCGTGGACTAATTAGAGCCAGATGTATGCGGTGACGTCCATAGTGCTGGATGGACAGTGGTGGCATGCCAAACAACTGAGATCTACTCATCAACACTTTCATAAAGTGCCATAAGTTGAGGTTCAACTTACTGCTCCGGTTGAGTAGAGTGTAGCCTTCAAATCTGGAATCAGTAGCACTCAGGTGAGAAGAACAGGAAGGAGATATACCCAGTCCGTTGGCAGTGTCCTACGGCGACCAGCCTATCTGGCTGCCACGCGTGAATGTTTGTAACCGCGGCAGAGCTAGGCAGGGGCAATTATGCAGCAATGCAAACTGCATAACCTGGCCAAATTTCATGGGTGAACTAGAAACCACGGGGGATTTACAAGCAGATGTTCACCCGGAAGAGCTGGAGCCCTGCCAGCAGCAACATTCCGGAATTTTTCCTAAGAAGCCTTGAAAGCAGTGAAACGCTCCTAAGTTGCAATATCTCAGAACCTCATTCTGAGTGTTCCCAGCAGAGGTCATTCGGCTGAACACAACCCTGGACTATTTAGAGCCAGAGGTATGCAGTGCCGTCCATAGTGCTGGATGGACAGTGGTGGCGTGTCGAACAACTGAGCTCTAGTTCTCAACACTTTCACAAAGTGCCATCAGTTGAGGTTCAACTTACTGCTCCGGTTTAGTCGAGTGTTATCGTATAAGCTGGAATCAGTAGCACTCAGGTGAGAAGAACGGGAAGCAGATATACCCAATCCTGTGGCAGTGTCCTACGGGGACCTGCCTATCTGGCTTCCATGCCTGAATGTTTGCAACCGCGGCAGAGCTAGGCAGGCGCAATTGTGCTGCAATGCAAACTGCATAACCTGGCCAAATTTCTGGGTTGTACAAGAAACCACGGGGGATTTACCAGGAGATGTTCACCCGGAACAGCCGGAGTCCTGCCTGCAGCAAGACTCTGGAATTCTGCCTAAGAAGCCTTGAAAGGAGTGAAACGCTCGTATGTTGCAATAACTCAGAAACTCATTCTGAGTGTTCCCGGCAGAGGTCATTCGGCTGAACACAAGCGTGGACTAATTAGAGACAGATGTATGCTGTGCCGTCCATAGTGCTGGATGGACAGTGGTGACGTGCCAAACAACTGAGCTCTAGTTCTCAACACTTTCAGAAAGTGCCATCAGTTGAGGTTCAACTCACTGCTCCGGTTGAGTACAGTGTAGCCGTCAAAGCTGGAATATGTAGCACTCAGGTGAGAAGAACGGGAAGCAGATATACCCACTCCGCTGACAGTGTCCTACGGGGACCAGCCTTTCTGGCTGCCACGCCTGAATGTTTGCAACCGTGGCAGAGCTAGTCAGGCGCAATTGTGCAGCAATGGAAACTGCATAACCTGGCCAAATTTCACGGGTGGACAAGAAACCACGGGGGATTTACAAGGAGATGTTCACCCGGAACAGCCGGAGCCTGGCCGCCAGCAAGATTGCGGAATTCTACCAAAGAAGCCTTGAAAGCAGTGAAACGCTACTATGTTGCAATAATTAAGAACCTCATTCTGAGTGTTCCCGGCAGAGGTCATCCGGCTGAACACAACCGTGGACTAATTAGAGCCAGATGTATGCAGTGCCGTCCACAGTGCAGGATGGACAGTGGTGGCATGCGAAACAACTCAGCTCTAGTTCTCAACACTTTCATAAAGTGCCATAAGTTGAGGTTCAACTTACTGCCTCGGTTGAATAGAGTGTAGCCGTCAAAGCTGGAATCAGTAGCACTCAGGTGAGAAGGACGGAAGCAGATATACCCAGTGCGCTGACAGTGTCGTACGGGGACCAGCCTATCTGGCTGCACGCCTGAATGTTTGCAACCGCGGCAGAGCTAGTCAGGCGCAATTGTGCAGCAATGCAAACTGCATAACCTGGCCAAATTTCACGGGTGTACAAGAAACCACGGGGGATTTACAAGCAGATGTTCACCCGGAACAGCCGGAGGCCTGCCGGCAGCAAAATTCCTAAATTCTTCCTGTGAAGCCTTGAAAGCAGTGAAACGCTCCTATGTTATAGTAACTCAGAACCTCATTCTGAGTGTTCCCGGCAGAGTTCATTCTGCTGAACACAACCGTGGACTAATTAGAGCCAGATGTAGGAAGTGCCGTCCCTAGTGCTGGATTGACATTGGTGGCGTGCCAAACAACTGAGCTCACGTTCTCAACACTTTCACAAAGTGACATCAGTTGAGGTTCAACTTACTGCTCCGGTTGTGTAGAGTGTAGCCGTCAAAGCTGGCATCAGTAGCACTCAGGTGAGAAGAACGGGAAGCAGATATACCCAATCCTGTGGCAGTGTCCTACGGGAACCAGCCTATCTGGCTGCACGCCTGAATGTTTGCAACCGCAGCAGAGCTAGGCAGGCGCAATTGTGCAGCAATGCATAATGCATAACCTGGCCAAATTTCACGGGTGTACAAGAAACCACCGGGGATTTAAAGGGAGATGTTCACCCGGAACAGCCGGATTCCTGCCGGCAGGAAGATACCATGCGGAATTCTTCCTATGAAGCCTTGAAAGCAGTGAAACGCTCCAAAGTTGCAATAACTCAGAACCTCATTCTGAGTGTTCCCGGCAGAGGTCATTCGGCTGAACACAACCGTGGACTAATTAGAGCCAAATGTAGGCAGTGCCGTCCTTAGTGCTGGATGGACAGTTGTGGCGTGCAAAACAACCAAGCTCTAGTTCTCAACACTTTCACTAAGTGCCATAAGTTGAAGTTCAACTTACTGCTCCGGTTGAGTAGAGTGTAGCCATCAAAGCTGGAATCAGTAGCCTTCAGGTAAGAACGGGAAGCAGATATACCCAGGACGCTGGCAATGTCCTACGGGGTCCAGCCTATCTGTCTGCCACGCCTGAATGTTTGCAACCGTGGCAGAGCTAGGCAGGTGCAATTATGCAGTAATGCAAACTGCATAACCTGGCCAAATTTCACGGGTGTACAAAAAACCACGGGGGATTTACCAGGAGATGTTCACCCGGAACAGACGGAGGCCTGGCTGCAGAAAGATTTCTGAATTCTTCCTAGGAAGCCTTGAAAGCAGTGAAACGCTCCTATGTTGAAATATCTCAGAACTTCATTCTGAGTGTTCCCGGCAGGGGTCATTCGGCTGAACACAACCGTGGACTAATTAGAGCCAGATGTAGGCAGTGCCTTCTATAGTGCTGGATGAACAGTGGTGGCGTGCCAATCAACTGAGCTCTAGTTCTCAACACTTTCACAAAGTGCCATAAGTGAGGTTCATCTTACTGCTCCGGTTGAGTACAGTGTAGCCGTCAAAGCTGGAATCAGTAGCACTCAGGTGAGAAGAACGGGAAGCAGATATAACCAGTCCGCTGGCAGTGTCCTACGGGGACCAGCCTATATGGCTGCCACGCCTGAATGTTTGCAACCGCGGCAGAGCTAGGCAGGCGCAATTGTGCAGCGATGCAAACTGCATTACCTGGCCAAATTTCACGGGTGTACAAGAAACCATGGGGGATTTACAAGCCGATGTTCATCAGGAAGAGCCTTAGGCCTGCCAGCAGCATCATTCCGGAATTTTTCCTAAGAAGCCTTGAAAGCAGTGAAACGCTCCTATGTTGCAATTACTCAGAACCTCATTCTGATTGTTCCCGGCAGAGGCCATTCTGCTGAACACAACCGTGGACTAATTAGAGCCAGATGTAGGCATTGCCATCCATAGTGCTGGACGGAGAGTGGTGGCGGGCCAAACAACTGAGCTCTAGTTCTCAACACTTTCACATAGTGCCATCAGTTGAGGTTCAACTTACTGCCACGGTTGAGTAGAGTGTAGCCGTCAAAGCTGGAATCAGTAGCACTCATGTGAGAAGAACGGGAAGCAGATATTCCCAGTCTGCTGGCAGTGTCCTACGGGGACCAGCCTATCTGGCTGCCATGCCTGAATGTTTCCAACCGCGGCACAGCTAGGCAGGCGCAATTGTGCAGCAATGCAAACTGCATAACCTGGCCAAATTTCAGGGGTGTACAAGAAACCACCGGGGATTTACAAGGAGATGTTCACCCGGAAGAGCCATAGGACTGCCGGCAGCAAGCTTCCGGCATTCTTCCTTAGAAGCCTTGAAAGCAGTGAAACGCTCCTGTGCTGCAATAACTCAGATATTCATTCTGAGTGTTCCCAGCAGAGGTCATTCGGCTGAACAGAACTGTGGACTAATAAGAGCCAGATGTAGGCAGTGTCGTCCATAGTGCTGGATGGAGGGTGGTGGCGTGCCAAACAACTGAGCTCTAGTTCTCAACACTTTCACAAAGTGCCATCAGTTGAGGTTCCACTCACTGCTCCGGTTGAGTAGATTGTAGCCGTCTAAGCTGGAATCAGTAGCACTCAGCTGAGAATAAGGGGAAGCAGATATAACCAGTCTGATGGCAGTGTCCTACGGGGACCAGCCTATCGGGTTGCCATGCCTGAATGTTTGCAAGCGCGGCAGAGCTAGGCAGGCCCAATTGTGCAGCAATGCAAACTGCATAACCTGGCCAAATTTCAGGGTTGTACAAGAAACCACGGGGGATTTACAAGAGATGTTAACCCGAACAGCCGGAGGCCTGCCGCCAGCAAGATTCTGGAATTCATCCTAAGAAGCCTTGAAAGCAGTGAAACGCTCCTATGTTGCAATAACTCAGAACCTCATTCTGAGTGTTCCCGGCAGAGGTCATTCGGCTGAACACAACCGTGGACTAATTACCGACAGATGTAGGCAGTGCCGTCCATAGTGCTGGATGGACAGTGGTGGCGTGCCAAACAACTGAGCTCTAGTTCTCAACACTTTCACAAAGTGCCATCAGTTGAGGTTCAACTTAATGCTCCGGTTGAGTAGAGTGTAGCCGTCAAAGCGGGAATCAGTAGCACTCAGGTGAGAACGGGAAGCAGATATACCCAGTCTGCTGGCAGTGTCCTACGGGGACCAGCCTATCTGGCTGCCATGCCTGAATGTTTGCAACCGCGGGAGAGCTAGGCAGGCGCAATTGTGCAGCAATGCAAACTGCATAACCTGGCCAAATTTCAGGGTTGTACAAGAAACCACGGGGATTTACCAGGAGATATTCACCCGGAACATCCGGAGTCCTGCCGGCAGCAAGATTCCGGAATTCTTCGAAAGAAGCCTTCAAAGCAGTGAAACGCTCCTACGTTGCAATTACTCAGAACCTCATTCTGAGTGTTAACGGCAGAGGTCATTCGGCTGAACACAACCGTGCATTAATTAGAGCCAGAGGTAGGCAATGGCGTCCAAAGTGCTGGATGGACAGTGGTGGCATGCCAAACAACTGACCTCTAGTTCTCAACAATTTCACAAAGTGCCATAAGTTGAGGTTCAACTTACTGGTCCGGTTAAGTAGAGTGTAGCCGTCAAAGTTGGAATGAGTAGCACTTAGGTGAGAAGAACGGGAAGCAAATATATCCAGTTCGCTGGCAGTGTCTTACGTGGACCAGCCAATCTGGCTGCCACGACTAAATGTTTGCATCCGCGGCAGAGCTAGGCAGGCGCAATTGTGCAGCAATGCAAACTGCATAACCTTGCCAAATTTCGCGGGTGTAAAAGAAACCTCAGGGGATTTACAGGGAGATGTTCACCAGGAACAGACGGTGGCCTGCCCACAGCAATTTTCCGGAATCCTTCCTCAAAAGCCTTGAAAGCAGTGAAACGCTCCAATGTTGCAATAACTCAGAATCTCATTCTGAGTGTTCCCGGCAGTGGACATTTGGCTGAACACAACGGTGGAGTAATTAGTACCAGATGTAGGCAGTGCCGTCCATAGTGCTCTATGGACAGTGGTGCCTTGCCAAACAACTGAGCTCCAGTGCTCAACACTTTCACAAAGTGCCATCAGTTGAGGTTCCACTAACTGCACCGTTTGAGTAGAGTGTAGCCGTCAAAGTTGGAATCAGTAGCACTCAGGTGAGAAGAACGGGAAGCAGATATACACAGTCCGCTGGCAGTGTCTCACGGGGACCTGCTTATCTGGCTGCCACGCCTGAATGTTTGCAAGTGCGACAGAGCTAGGCTAGCACAATTGTGCAGCAATCTAAACTGCATAAACTGGCCAAATTTCACGTGTGTACATGAAATCACGGAGGATTTACAAGGAGATGTTGACCCAGAACAGCTTGAGGCCTGCCGGCAGCAACATTCCGGAATTCTTCCTAAGAAGCCTTGAAAGCACTGAAACGCTCCTATGTTGCAATAAATCAGAACCTCATTCTGAGTGTTCCCGGCAGAGGTCATTTGGCTGAACAGAACCGTGGACTAATTAGAGCCAGATGAAGGCATTGCCGTCCATAGTGCTGGATGGACAGTTGTGGCGTGCCAAACAATTGAGCTCTAGTTCTCAACAGTTTCACAAAGTGCCATCAGTTGAGGTTCAACTCCCTGCTCCGGTTGAGTAGAGTGTAGCTGTCTAAGCTGGAATCAGTAGCATTCAGCTGAAAATAACGGGAAGCACATATACCCAGTCTGCTGGCAGTGTCCTACGGGGACCAGCCTATCTGGCTGCCATGCCTGAATGTTTGCAACAGCGGCAGAGCTAGGCAGGCGACATTGTGCAGCAATGCAAACTGCATAACCTGGCCAAATTTCAGGGTTGTCCAAGAAACCACCGGGGATTTACAAGGACATATTCACCCGGAACAGCCAGAGGCCTGCCTGCTGCAAGCTTCCGGAATTCTTCCTAAGAAGCCTTGAAATCAGTGAAAAGCTCCTATGTTGCAATAACTCAGAACCTCATTCTGAGTGTTCCTGGCAGAGGTCATGCAGATGAAAACTACCGTGGACTAATTAGAGCCAGATGTAGGCAGTGCCGTCTATAGTACTGGATGGACAGTGGTGCCGGGCCAAACAACTGAGCTCTAGTTCTAAACACTTTCACAAAGTGCCATCAGTTGAGTTTGAACTTACTGCTCCAGTTGAGTAGAGTGTAGCCGTCAAAGCTGGTTTCAGTAGCACTCAGGTGAGAACGGGAAGCAGATATACCCAGTCCCCTGGCAGTGTCCTACGGGGACCAGCCTATCTCGCTGCCACACCTGAATGTTTGCAACCGCGGCAGAGCTAGGCAGGCAGAATTGTGCAGCAATGCAAACTGCATAACCTGGCCAAATTTCACGGGTGTACAAGAAACCACTGGGGATTTACAAGGACATATTCACCCGGAACAGCCGGCGGCCTGCCCGCAGCAAGATTCCGGAATTCTTCCAAAGAAGCCTTGAAAGCAGTGAAACGCTCCTATGTTGCAATAACTCAGACCCTCATTCTGAGTGTTCCCGGCAGAGGACATTTGGCTGAACACAACGGTGGAGTAATTAGAACCAGATGTTTGCAGTGCTGTCCATAGTGCTCTATGGACAGTGGTTGCTTGCCAAACAACTGAGCTCTAGTTCTCAACACTTTCACAAATTCCCATCAGTTGAGGTTCAACTTACTGCTCTGGTTGAGTAGAGTGTAGCCATCAAAGCTGGAATCAGTAGCACTCAGGTGAGAACGGGAAGCAGATATTCCCAGTCTGCTGGCAGTGTCCTACGGGGACCAGCTTATCTGGCTGCCACGCCTGAATGTTTGCAACCCCGGGAGAGCTAGGCAGGCGCAATTGTGCAGCAATGCAAACTGAATAACCTGGCCAAATTTCACGGGTATTCAAGAAACCACGGGGGATTTACAAGGAGATGTTCACCAGGAATAGCCGGGGTTTTGTCGGCAGCAAGATTCTGGAATTCTTCCTTAGAAGCCTTGAAAGCAGTGAAACGCTCCTATGTTGCAATAACTCAGAACCTCATTCTGAGTCTTCCCGGCAGAGGTTATTTGGCTGAACAGAACCGTGGACTAATTAGAGCCAGATGTAGGCAGTGCCGTCCATAGTGCTGGATGGACAGTGGTGGCGTGCCAAACAACTGAGCTCTAGTTCACAACAGTTTCACAAAGTGCCATCAATTGAGGTTCAACTTACTGCTCCGATTGAGTAGAGTGTAGATGTCTAAGCTGGAATCAGTAGCATTCCGCTGAAAATAACGGGAAGCAGATATACCCAATCCTGTGGCAGTGTCCTACGGGGACCTGCCTATCTGGCTTCCATGCCTGAATGTTTGCAACCGCGGCAGAGCTAGGCAGGCGCAATTGTGCTGCAATGCAAACTGCATAACCTGGCCAAATTTCTGGGTTGTACAAGAAACCACGGGGGATTTACCAGGAGATGTTCACCCGGAACAGCCGGAGTCCTGCCTGCAGCAAGACTCTGGAATTCTGCCTAAGAAGCCTTGAAAGGAGTGAAACGCTCGTATGTTGCAATAACTCAGAAACTCATTCTGAGTGTTCCCGGCAGAGGTCATTCGGCTGAACACAAGCGTGGACTAATTAGAGACAGATGTATGCTGTGCCGTCCATAGTGCTGGATGGACAGTGGTGACGTGCCAAACAACTGAGCTCTAGTTCTCAACACTTTCAGAAAGTGCCATCAGTTGAGGTTCAACTCACTGCTCCGGTTGAGTACAGTGTAGCCGTCAAAGCTGGAATATGTAGCACTCAGGTGAGAAGAACGGGAAGCAGATATACACAGTCCGCTGGCAGTGTCCTACCGGGACCAGCCTATATGGCTGCCACGCCTGAATGTTTGCAACCGCGGCAGAGCTAGGCAGGCGCTATTGTTCAGCAATGCAAACTGCATAACCTGGACAAATTTCACGGGTGGACAAGAAAACACGGGGGATTTACCTGGAGATGTTCACCCGGAACAGCCGGAGCCTGGCCGCCAGCAAGATTCCGGAATTCTTCCAAAGAAGCCTTGAAAGCAGTGAAACGCTACTATGTTGCAATAATTAAGAACCTCATTCTGAGTGTTCCCGGCAGAGGTCATCCGGCTGAACACAACCGTGGACTAATTAGAGCCAGATGTAGGCAGTGCCGTCCACAGTGCAGGATGGACAGTGGTGGCGTGCGAAACAACTCAGCTCTAGTTCTCAACACTTTCATAAAGTGCCATAAGTTGAGGTTCAACTTACTGCCTCGGTTGAATAGAGTGTAGCCGTCAAAGCTGGAATCAGTAGCACTCAGGTGAGAAGGACGGAAGCAGATATACCCAGTGCGCTGACAGTGTCGTACGGGGACCAGCCTATCTGGCTGCACGCCTGAATGTTTGCAACCGCGGCAGAGCTAGTCAGGCGCAATTGTGCAGCAATGCAAACTGCATAACCTGGCCAAATTTCACGGGTGTACAAGAAACCACGGGGGATTTACAAGCAGATGTTCACCCGGAACAGCCGGAGGCCTGCCGGCAGCAAAATTCCTAAATTCTTCCTGTGAAGCCTTGAAAGCAGTGAAACGCTCCTATGTTATAGTAACTCAGAACCTCATTCTGAGTGTTCCCGGCAGAGTTCATTCTGCTGAACACAACCGTGGACTAATTAGAGCCAGATGTAGGAAGTGCCGTCCCTAGTGCTGGATTGACATTGGTGGCGTGCCAAACAACTGAGCTCACGTTCTCAACACTTTCACAAAGTGACATCAGTTGAGGTTCAACTTACTGCTCCGGTTGTGTAGAGTGTAGCCGTCAAAGCTGGCATCAGTAGCACTCAGGTGAGAAGAACGGGAAGCAGATATACCCAATCCTGTGGCAGTGTCCTACGGGAACCAGCCTATCTGGCTGCACGCCTGAATGTTTGCAACCGCGGCAGAGCTAGGCAGGCGCAATTGTGCAACAATGCATACTGCATAACCTAGCCAAATTTCACGGGTGTAAAAGAAACCACGGGGGATTTACAAGCAGATGTTAACCCGGAAGATCTGGAGGCCTGCCAGCAGCAACATTCCGGAATTTTTCCTAAGAAGCCTTGAAAGCAGTGAAAGGCTCCTATGTTGCAATAACTCAGAACCTCATTCTGAGTGTTCCTGGCAGAGGTCATTTGGCTGAACACAACTGTGGCCTAATTAGAGCCAGATGTAGGCAGTGCCGTCCATAGTGCTGGATGGACAGAGGTGGCGGGCCAAACAGCTGAGCTCTAGTTCTCAACACTTTCACAAAGTGCCATCCGTTGAGGTTCAACTTACTGCTCCGGTTGAGTAGAGTGTAGCTGTCAAAGCTGGAATCTGTAGCACTCAGGTGAGAACGGGAAGCAGATATACCCAGTCTCCTGCCAGTGTCCTACGGGGACCAGCCTATCTGGCTGCCACGCCTGAATGTTTGCAACCCCGGGAGAGCTAGGCAGGCGCAATTGTGCAGCAATGCAAACTGCATAACCTGGCCAAATTTCAGGGGTGTACAAGAAACCACCGGGGATTTACAAGGAGATGTTCACCCGGAAGAGCCTGAGGAATGCCGGCAGCAAGATTCCGGAATTCTTCCTTAGAAGCCTTGAAAGCAATGAAACGCTCCTATGTTGCAATAAGTCAGATCCTCATTCTGAGTGTGCTCGGCAGAGGTCATTCGGCTGAACAGATCCCTGGACTAATTAGATCCAGATGTAGGCAGTGCCGTCCATAGTGCTGGATGGAGAGTGGTGGCGTGTCAAACAACTGAGCTCTAGTTCTCAACACTTTCACAAAGTGCCATCAGTTGAGGTTCAACTCACTGCTCCGGTTGAGTAGAGTGTAGCAGTCAAAGCTGGCATCAGTAGCACTCAGTTGAAAAGAACGGGAAGCAAATATGCCCAATCCTGTGGCAGTGTCCTACGGGAACTAGCCTATCTGGCTGCACGCCTGAATGTTTGCAACCGCGGCAGAGCTAGGCAGGCGCAATTGTGCAGCAATGCAAACTGCATAACCTGGCCAAATTTCACGGGTGTACAAGAAACCACCGGGGATTTAAAGGGAGATGTTCACCCGGTACAGCCGGATTCCTGCCACCAGCAAGATACCGTGCGGAATTCTTCCTATGAAGCCTTGAAAGCAGTGAAACGCTCCTATGGTGCAATAACTCAGATCCTCATTCTGAGTGTTCCCGGCAGAGGTCATTCGGCTGAACACAACCGTGGACTAATTAGAGCCAGATGTAGGCAGTGCCGTCCATAGTGCTGGATGGACAATGGTGGCTAGTTCTCAACACTTTCACAAAGTGCCATCAGTTGACGTTCAACTTACTGCTCCGATTGAGTAGAGTGTAGCCATCAAAGCTGGAATCAGTAGCACTCAGGTGAGAAGAACGGGAAGCAGATATATCCAGTCCGCTGGCAGTGTCCTTCGGGGACCAGCCTATCTCGCTGCCACGCCTGAATGTTTGCAACCGTGGCAGAGCTAGGCAGGCACAATTGTGCAGCAATGCAAACTGCATAACCTGGACAAATTTCACGGGTGGACAAGGAACCACGGGGGATTTACAAGGAGATGTTCACCCAGAACAGCTGGAGCTTGGCCGCCAGCAAGATTCCGGATATCTTCCGAAGAAGCCTTGAAAGCAGTGAAACTCTACTATGTTGCAATAATTAAGAACCTCATTCTGAGTTTTCCCGGCAGAGGTCATTCGGCAGAACACAACCGTGGACTAATTAGAGCCAGATGTAGTCAGTGCCGTCCATACTGCTGGATGGACAGTGGTGGCGTGCGAAACAACTCAGCTCTAGTTCTCAACACTTTCATAAAGTGCCATAAGTTGAGGTTCAACTTACTGGTCCGGTTGAGTAGAGTGTAACCGTCAAAGCTGGAATCAGTAACACTCAGGTGAGAAGAACTGGAAACAGATATACCCAGTCCCCTAGCAGTGTCCTACGGGGACCAGCCTATCTGGTGGCCACTCCTGAATGTTTGCAACCGCGGCAGATCTAGGCAGGCGCAATTGTGCAGCAATGTAAACTGCATAACCTTGCCAAATTTCAGGGTTGTACAAGAAACAACGGGGGATTTACAAGGAGATGTTCACCTGGAATAGCCGGAGACCTGCCGGCAGCATGCTTCCGGAATTCTTCCTAAGAAGCCTTGAAAGCAGTGAAACGCTCCTATGTTGTAATAACTCAGAACCTCATTCTGAGTGTTCCCGGCAGAGGTCATGCGGCTGAATCCAACCGTGCACTAAATAGAGCCAGAGGTAGGCAGTGCAGTCCATAGTGCTGGATGGACAGTGGTGGCGTGCCAAACAACTGAGCTCTAGTTCTCAACACTTTCACAAAGTGCCATAAGTTGAGGTTCAACTTACTGCTCCAGTTGAGTAGAGTGTAGCCGTTAAAGCGGGAATCAGTAGCACTCAGGTGAGAAGAACGGGAAGCAGATATACCCGGTCCACTGGCAGTGTCCTACGGGGACCAGCCTATCTGGCTGCCCCGCCTGAATATTTGCAACCGTGGCAGAGCTAGGCAGGCACAATTGTGCAGCAATGCAAACTGCATAACCTGGCCAAATTTCACGGGTGTACAAGAAACCACGGGGGTTTTACAAGGAGATGTTCACCGGGAACAGCCGGAGGCCTGCGGGAAGCAAGATTCCGTCGGGAATTCTTCCTAAGAAGGCTTGAAATCAGTGAAACGCTCCAATGTTGCAATAACTCAGACCCTCATTCTGAGTGTTCCCGTCAGAGGTCATTCGGCTGAAGACAAACGTGGACTAATTAGAGCCAGATGTAGGCAGTGCCGTCCATAGTGCTGGATGGACAGTGGTGGCGTGCCAAACAACTGAGCTCTAGTTCTCAACACTTTCACAAATGGCCATAAGTTGAGGTTCAACTAACTGCTCCGTTTGAGTAGAGTGTAGCTGTCAAAGCTGGAATCAGTAGCATTCAGGTGAGAAGAACCCGAAGCAGATATGTCCAGTCCGTTGGCAGTGTCCTACGGGGACCAGCCTATCTGGCTCCCTCGCCTGAATGTTTGCAACCACAGCAGAGCTAGGCAGGCGCAATTGTGCAGCAATGCAACCTGCATAACCTGGCCAAATTTCACGGGTGTACAAGAAACTACGGGGGATTTACAAGGAGATGTTCACCCGGAACAGCCCGAGGCCTGCCGGCACCAACATTGTGGAATTCTGCCTGAGAAGCCTTGAAAGCAGTGAAACGCTCCTATGTCGCAATAACTCAGAACTTCATTCTGAGTGTTCCCGGCAGAGGTCTTTCGGCTGAACACAACCGTGGAATAATTAGAGCCAGATGTAGGCAGTGCCGGATGGACAGTGGTGGCGTGCCAAACAAATGAGCTCTAGTTCTCCACACTTTCACAAAGTGCCATAAGTTGAGGTTCATATTACTGCTCCGGTTGAGTAGAGTGTAGCCGTTAAAGCTGGAATCAGTAGCAATCAGGTGAGAAGAAAGGGAAGCAGATATACCCACTCCGCTGGCAGTTTCCTGCGGGGACCAGCCTATCTGGCTGCCACGCCTGAATGTTTGCAACCGCGGCAAAGCTCGGCAGGCGCAATTGTGCAGCAATGCAAACTGCATAACCTGGCCAAATTGCACGGGTTTACGATAAACCACGGGGGATTTATAAGGAGATGTTCACCCGTAACTACGGGAGGCCTGCCGACACCAACATTATGGAATTCTGCCTGAGGAGCCTTGAAAGCAGTGAAACGCTCCTATGTTGCAGTAACTCAGAACCTCATTTTGTGTGATTTGGGCAGAGGTCATTCGGCAGAACAAAACCGTGCACTAATTAGAGCGAGATGTAGGCAGTGCCTTCCATAGTGCTGTTTGGACAGTGGTGGCGTGCCAAACAACTGCGCTCTAGTTCTCAACACTTTCACAAAGTGCCACAAGTTGAGGTTCAACTTACTGCTCCGGTTGAGAAGAGTGTAGCCCTCAAAGCTGGAATCAGTAGCACTCAGGTGAGTAGAACGGGAAGCAGATATACCCAGTCCGCTGGCAGTGTCCTACGGGGACCAGCCTATCTGGCTGCCACGCCTGAATGTTTGCAACTGTGGCAGAGTTAGGCAGGCGCAATTGTGCAGCAATGCAAACTGCATCACCTGACCAAATTTCACGGGTGTACAAGAATCCACGGGGGATTTACAAGGAGATGTTCACCGGAACAGCTGGAGGCCTGCCATCAGTAAGATTCTGGAATTCTTCCTAAGAAGCCGTGAAAGTACTGAATCCCTCATATGTTGCAGTAACTCCGAACCTCATTCTGAGTATTCCCGGCAGAGGACATTCAGCTAAACACAACCCTGGACTCATTAGCGCCAGATATAGGCAGTGCCTTTCATAGTGCTGGATGGACAGTGGTGGCATGCCAAACAATTGAGCTCGATTTCTCAAGACTTTCACAAAGTGCCACAAGTTGAGGTTCACCTTACTGCTCCGGGTGAGTAGAGTGTAGCCGTCAAAGCTGGAATAACTAGCACTCAGGTGAGAAGAATGGGAAGCAGATATACCCAGTCCGCTGGCAGTGTCCTACGGGGACCAGCCTATCTGGCTGCCACGCCTGAATTTTTGCAACCGCGGCAGAGCTAGGCAGGCGCAATTGTGCAGCAATGCAAACTGCATAACATGGCCAAATTTCACGGGTGTATAAGAAACCACGGGGGATTTACAAGGAGATGTTCACCCGGAACAGCCGGAGGCCTGCCAGCAGCAAGATTCGGTAATCCTTCTGAAGAAGCCTAGATAGAATTCAAACGCTACTATCTTGAAATAACTCAAAACCTCATTCTGAGTGTTCCTGGCAGAGGTCATTCGGCTGAACACAACCGTGGACTAATTAGAGCCAGATGTAGGCAGTGCCGTCCATAGTGCTGGATGGAGAGTGGTGGCGTGCCAAACAACTGAGCTCTAGTTCTCAACACTTTCACAAAGGGCCATAAGTTGAGATTCACCTTACTGCTCCGGTTGAGTACAGTGTAACCGTCAAAGCTGGAATCAGTAGCACCCAGGTGAGAAGAACGGGAAGCAGATATACCCAGTCCGCTGGCAGTTTCCTACGGGGAACAGCCTATCTGGCTGCCAAACCTGAAAGTTTGGAACCGCGGCAGAGATAGGCAGGCGCAATTGTGCAGCAATGCAAACTGCATAACCTGGTCAAATTGCACGGGTGTACAAGAAACCACGGGGGATTTACAAGGAGAAGTTTACCCGGAACTGCCGGAGGCCTGCCGGCACTAACATTCTGGAATTCTTCCTGAGAAGCCTTGAAAGCAGTGAAACGCTCCTATGTTGCCATATCTCAGAACCTCATTCTGAGTGTTCCCGGCAGAGGTCATTCGGCTGAACACAACCGTGGACTAATTAGAGCCAAATATAGGCAGTGTCTTTCATAGTGCTGGATGGAGAGTGGTGGCGTGCCAAACAACTGAGCTCTAGTTATCAACACTTTCACAAAGTGCCACAATTGAGGTTCACCTTACTGCTCCGCTTGAGTATAGTGTAGCCGTCAAAGCTGGAATCAGTAGCACTAAGGTGAGTAGAACGGGAAGTAGATATACCCAGTCCGCTGGCAGTGTCCTACGGGAACCAGCCTATCTGGCTGGAACTCCTGAATGTTTGGAATCGCGGCAGAGCTAGGCAGGCGCTATTGTGCAGCAATGCAAACTGCATAACCTGGCCAAATTCCACGGGTGTACAAGAAACCACGGCGGATTTACAAGGAGATTTTCACCCGGAACAGTCTGAGTCCTGCCTGCAGCAAGATTCCGGAATTCTTCCTAAGAAGCCTTGAAAGCAGTGAAACGCTCCTATGTTACCGTAACACATAAACTCATTCTGAGTGTTCCAGGTATTCGTCATTGGTATGAACACAACCGTGGACTAATTACAGCCAGATGTAGGCAGTGCCGTCCATAGTGCTGGATGGACAGTGGTTACGTGCCAAACAACAGAACTCTACTTCTCAACACTTTCACAAAGTGCCATGAATTGAGTTTCAACTTACTGCTCCGGTTGAGTAGAGTATAGCCTTCAAACCTGGTATAAGTAGCACTCAGGTGAGTAGAACGGGAAGCAGATATACCCAGTCCGCTGCCAGTGTCCTACGGGGACCAGCCTATCTGGCTTCGACTCCTGAATGTTTGCAATCGCGGGAGAGCTAGGCTTGCGCAATTGTGCAGCAATGCAAAATGCATAACCTGGCCAAATTTCACGGGTGTACAAGAAACCACGGGGGATTTACAAGGAGATGTTCACCCGGAAAAGCCATAAGCCTGCTTGCAGCAAGATTCCGGAATCCTTCCTAAGAAGCCTTGAAAGCAGTGAAACACTCCTATGTTGCAATAACGCAGAACCTCATTCTGAGAGTTCCCGTCAGAGGTCATTTGGCTGAACACAACCTTTGACTAATTAGAGCCAGATGAAAGCAGGGCCGATCATAGTGCTTGATGGACAGTGGTGGCCTGCAAAACAACTGAGCTCTAGTCCTCAACACTTTCACAAAGTGCCACAAGTTGAGGTTCAAATTACTGCTCCGGTTGAGTAGAGTGAAGCCGTCAAAGCTGGAATCAGTAGCACTCAGGTGAGAAGAACGGGAAGCAGATATACCCAGTCGGCTGGCAGTGACCTACGGGGACCAGCCTATCTGGCTGCCACGAGCTAGGCAGGCGCAATTGTGCAGCAATGCACGCTGCATAACCTGGCCAAATATCACGGGTGTATATGAATCCACGGGGGATTTACAAGGAGATGTTCACCCGGAACAGCCTGAGGCGTTCCTGCCACAAGATTCCGGAAATCTTAATGTGAAGCTTTGAAAGCAGTGAAACGCTCCTATGTTGAAATAACTCAGAATCTCATTCTGAGTGTTCCCGGCAGAGGTCATTCTGCTGAACACAACCGTGGACTAATTAGAGCAAGATGTAAGCAGTGCTGTACATAGTGCTGCATGGACAGTGGTGGCCTGCCAAACAACTGAGCTCTAGTTCTCAACACTTTCACAAAGTGCCATAAGTTGAGGTTCAGCTTACTGCTGCGGTTGAGTAGAGTGTAGCCGTCAAAGCTGGAATCAGTAGCACTCAGGTGAGAAGAACGGGAAGCAGATATACCCAGTCCGCTGGCAGTGTACTACGGGGACCAGCCTATCTGGCTGCCACGCCTGAATGTTTGCAATCGCGGCAGAGCTAGGCCGGCGCAATTGTGCAGCAATGCAAACTGCATAACCTGGCCAAATTTCACGGGTGTACAAGAAACCACGGGGCATTTACAATGACATGTTCACCCGGAAAAGCTGTAAGCCTGCCTTCAGCAAGATTCCGGAATCCTTCCTAAGAAGCCTTGAAAGCAGTGTTCGCTCGAATATTGCAATAACTCATAACCTCATTCTGAGTGTTACCGGCAGAGGTCATTCGGCTGAATACAACCGTGGACTGATTAGAGCCAGATGTAGGCAGTGTGGTCCATAGTGCTGGATGGAGATTGGTGGCGTGCCAAACAACTGAGCTCTAGTTCTCAACACTTTCACAAAGTGCCACAAGTTGAGGTTCTACTGACTGCTCCGGTTGAGTAGAGTGTAGCCGTCAAAGCTGGAATCAGTGGCACTAATGTGAGAAGAACGAGCAGCAGATATACCCAGTCTACTGTCAGTGTCCTACGGAGACCAGCCTATCTGGCTGCCACGCCTGAATGTTTGCAACCGCGGCAGAGCTAGGCAGGCGCAATTGTGCAGCAATGCAAACTACATGAGCTGGGCAAATTTCCCGGGTGTACAAGAAAACACGGGGGATTTACAAGGAGATGTTCACCCAGAACAGCCAGAAGCCTGCCGGCAAAAGATTCCCGAATTCTTCCTAAGAAGCCTTGAAAGCAAAGAAACGCTCCTATGTTGCAGTAACTCAGAATCTCATTCTGAGTGATCCGGGCAGAGGTCATTCGGCTGAAAACAACAATGGACTAATTTGAGCCAGATGTAGGCAGTGCCGTCCATAGTGCTGGATGGACAGTGTTGGCGTGCCAAAAAACTGAGCTCTAGTTCTCAACACTTTCACAAAGTTCCATAAGTTGAGGTTCATCTTACTGCTCCGGTTAAGTAGAGTGTAGCCGTGAATGCTAGAATCAGTAGCACTCAGTTGAGAAGAACGGGAAGCAGATATACCCAGTCCGCTGGCAGTGTCCTACGGGGACCAGCCTATCTGCCTGCTAGGCCTGAATGTTTGCAACCGCGGCAGAGCTAGGCAGGAGCAATTGTGCAGCAATGCAAACTGCACAACCTGGCCAAATTTCACGGGTATACAAGAAACCACGGGGGATTTACAAGGAGATGTTCACCCGGAACAGCCTGAGGCCTGCCACCTGCAAGATTCCAGAATCCTTCCTAAGAAGCCTTGAAAGCAGTAAAACGCTCCTATGTCCCAATAACTCAGAACCGCATTCTGAGTGTTCCCGGCAGAGGTCATTCGGCTGAACACAACCACGGACTAATTAGAGCCAGATGTATGCAGTGCCGTCCATAGTGCTGGGTGGAGAGTGGTAGCTTGCCAAACAATTGCGCTCTAGGTCTCAACACTTTCACAAAGGGCCATAAGTTGAGGTTCAACTTATTGCTCCGGTTGAGTAGAGTGTAGCCGTCAAAGCTGGAATCAGTAGCACTCAGGTGAGAAGAACGGGAAGCAGATATAACCAGTCCGCTGGCAGTGTCCTATGGGGACCAGCCTATCTGACTGCCACGCCTGAATGGTTGCAATCGCGGCAGAGCTAGGCAGGCACAATTGTGCAGCAATGCAAACTGCATAAGCTGGCCAAATTTCACGTGTGTACAAGAAACCACGGGGGATATACAAGGAGATGTTCACCCGGAACATATGGAGGCCTGCCGGCAGCAAGATTCCGGTATTCTTCCAAAGAAGCCTTGAAAGCAGTGAAACGCTCCTATGTTGCAATAACTAAGAAACTCATTCTGAGTGTTCCCGGCATAGGTCATGCGGCTGAACACAACCGTGGACTAATTAGAGCCAGAGGTAGGCAGTGCCGTCCATAGTGCTGGGTTTACACTGGTGGCGTGCCAAACAACTGAGCTCTAGTTCTCAACACTTTGACAAAGTGCCATAATTTGAGGTTCAACTTACTGCTCCGGTTCAGAAGAGTGTAGCTGTCAAAGCTGGAAACAGTAGCACTCAGGTGAGAAGAAGGGGAAGCAGATATACCCAGTCCGCTGGAAGTTTCCTTCAGGGACCGGCCAATCTGCCTGGACGCCTGAATGTTTGCAACTGCGGCAGAGGTAGGCAAGCGCAATTGTGCAGCAATGCAAACTGCATAACCTGGCCAAATTTCACGGGTGTACAAGAAACCACGGGGGATTAACAAGGAGACGTTCACCCGGAACAGCTGGAGGCCTGCCGGCATCAAGATTACGGAATTCTTCCTAAGAAGCTTTGAAAGCAGTTAAATGCTCCTATGTTGAAATAACTCAGAAACTGATTCTGAGTGTTCCTGGCAGAGGTCATTCGACTGAACACAACCTTGGACTAATTAGAGCCAGATGTAGGCAGTGCCGTCCATAGTGCTGGATGGACAGTGGTGGCGTGCCAAACAACTGAGCTCTAGTTCTCAACACGTTCACAAAGTGCCATCAGTTGAGGTTCAACTTAATGCTCCGGTTGAGTAGAGTGTAGCCGTCAAACCTGGAATCAGTAGCACTCAGGTGAGAAGAACGGGAAGCAAATATACCCAGTCCCCTGGCAGTGTCCTGCAGGGACCAGTTTATCTGGCTGCCACGCCTGAATGTTTGCAACCAGGGCAGAGCTACGCAGGCGCAATTATGCAGCAATGCAAACTGCATAACCTGGCCAAATTAAATGGGTGTACAAGAAACCACGGGGTATTTACAAGGAGATGTTCACCCGGAACATCCGGAGGTCTGCCGGCAGAAAGATTCCGTAATCCTTCCTAAGAAGCCTAGAAAGCATTCAAACGCTACTATCTTGAAATAACTCAGAACCTCATTCTGAGTGTTCCCGGCAGAGGTCATTCGGCTGAACACAACCGTGGACTAATTAGAGCCAGATGTAGGCAGTGCCGTCCATAGTGCTGGATGGAGATGGGTGGCGTGCCAAACAACTGAGCTCTAGTTCTCAAAACTTTCACTAACGGCCATTTGTTGAGGTTCAATTAAGTGCTCCGGTTGAGTACAGTGTAACCGTCAAAGCTGGAATCAGTAGCACTCAGGTGAGAAGAACGGGAAGCAGATATACCCAGTCCGCTGGCACTGTATTATGGGGACCAGCCTATCTGGCTGCCACGCCTGAAAGTTTGGAACCGCGGCAGAGATAGGCAGGCACAATTGTGCAGCAATGCAAACTGCATAACCTGGACAAATTGCACGGGTGTACAAGAAACCACGGGGATTAACAAGGAGATGTTTACCCGGAACTGCCGGAGGTTGCCGGCATTAACATTCCGGAATCCTTCCTAAGAACCCTTGAAAGCATTGTAACGCTACTATGTTGAAATAACTCAGAACCTCATTCTGAGTGTTCCCGGCAGAGGACATGCAGCTGAACACAACCGTGGACTAATTAGAGCCAGATGTAGGCAATGCCATCCATAGTGCTGGATGGACAGTGGTGGCGTGCCGAACAACTGAGCCCTAGTTCTCAACATTTTCACAAAGTGCCATAAGTTGAGGTTCAACTTACTGCTCCGGTTGAGTAGAGTGTAGTAATCAAAGCTGGAATCAGTAGCACTCAGGTGAGAAGAACGGGAAGCAGATATACCCAGTCCGCCAGCAGTGTCCTTCGGGAACCAGCCTCTCTGGCTGCCACGCCTGAATGTTTGCAACTGCGGCAGAGCTAGGCAGGCACTATTGTGCAGCAATGCAAACTGCATAACCTGGCCAAATTCCACGGGTGTACAAGAAACCACGGCGGATTTACAAGGAGATTTTCACCCAGAACAGTCTGAGACCTGCCTGCAGCAAGATTCCGCAATTCTTCCTAAGAAGCCTTGAAAGCAGTGAAACGCTCCTATGTTACCGTAACTCATAACCTCATTCTGAGTGTTCCAGGTAGAGGTCATTCGTATGAACACAACCGTGGACTAATTAGAGCCAGATGTAGGCAGTGACGTCCATAGTGCTGGATGGACAGTGGTTACATGCGAAACAACAGAACTCTAGTTCTCAACACTTTCACAAAGTGCCATAATTTGAGGTTCAACTTATTGCTCCGGTTGAGCAGAGTGAAACCGTCAAAGCTGGAATCAGTAGCACTCAGGTGAGAAGAACGGGAAGCAGATATACCCAATCGGCTGGCAGAGTCATGTGGGGACCAGCCTATCTGGCTGCCACGCCTGAATGTTTGCTACCGCGGCAGAGCTAGGCAGGCCCAATTGTGCAGCAATGCACGCTGCATAACCTGGTCAAATATCACGGGTGTATAAGAATCCACGGGGGATTTACAAGGAGATGTTCACCCGGAACAGCCTGAGTCCTTCGGCAACAAGATTCCGGAAATCTTAAGGTGAAGCCTTGAAAGCAGTGAAACGCTCCTACATTGCAACAACTCAGAACCTCATTCTGAGTGTTCCCAGCAGTGGTCATTCGGCTGAACACAACCGTGGACTAATTAGAGCCAGATGTAGGCAGTACCGTCCATAGTGCTGGATGGACAGTGGTGGCGTGCCAAACAACTGAGCCCTAGTTCTCAACACTTTCACAAAGGGCCATAAGTTGAGATTCACCTTACTGCTCCGGATGAGTACAGTGTAACCGTCAAAGCTGGAATCAGTAGCACCCAGGTGAGAAGAACTGGAAGCAGATATACCCAGTCTGCTGGCAGTTTCCTACGGGAAACAGCCTATCTGCCTGCCAAACCTGAAAGTTTGGAACCGCGGCAGAGATAGGCAGGCGCAATTGTGCAGCAATGCAAACTGCATAACCTGGTCAAATTGCACGGGTGTACAAGAAACCACGGGGGATTTACAAGGAGAAGTTTACCCGGAACTGCCGGAGGCCTGCCGGCACTAACATTCTGGAATTCTTCCTGAGAAGCCTTGAAAGCAGTGAAACGCTCCTATGTTGCCATATCTCAGAACCTCATTCTGAGTGTTCCCGGCAGAGGTCATTCGGCTGAACACAACCGTGGACTAATTTGAGCCAAATATAGGCAGTGTCTTTCATAGTGCTGGATGGAGAGTGGTGGCGTGCCAAACAACTGAGCTCTAGTTATCAACACTTTCACAAAGTGCCACAAGTTGAGGTTCACCTTACTGCTCCGCTTGAGTATAGTGTAGCCGTCAAAGCTGGAATCAGTAGCACTAAGGTGAGTAGAACGGGAAGTAGATATACCCAGTCCGCTGGCAGTGTCCTACGGGAACCAGCCTCTCTGGCTGGAACTCCTGAATGTTTGCAATCGCGGCAGAGCTAGGCAGGCGCTATTGTGCAGCAATGCAAACTGCATAACCTGGCCAAATTCCACGGGTGTACAAGAAACCATGGCGGATTTACAAGGAGATTTTCACCCGGAACAGTCTGAGTCCTGCCTGCAGCAAGATTCCGGAATCCTTCCTAAGAACCCTTGAAAGCATTGTAATGCTACTATGTTGAAATAATTCAGAACTTCACTCTGAGTGTTCCCGGCAGAGGACATGCAGCTGAACACAACCGTGGACTAATTAGAGCCAGATGTAGGCAATGCCATCCATAGTGCTGGATGGACAGTGTTGGCGTGCTAAACAACTGAGCCCTAGTTCTCAACACTTTCACAAAGTGCCATAAGTTGAGGTTCAACTTACTGCTCCGGTTGAGTAGAGTGTAGCCATCAAAGTTGGAATCAGTAACACTCAGGTTGGAAGAACGGGAAGCAGATATACCTAGTCCGCTAGTAGTGTCCCACGGGTACCAGCCTATCTGGCTGCCACGCCTGAATGTTTGCAACTGTGGCAGAGCTAGGCAGGCGCTATTGTGCAGCAATGCAAACTGCATAACCTGGCCAAATTCCACGGGTGTACAAGAAACCACGGCGGATTTACAAGGAGATTTTCACCCGGAACAGTCTGAGTCCTGCCTGCAGCAAGATTCCGGAATTCTTCCTAAGAAGCCTTGAAAGCAGTGAAACGCTCCTATGTTACCGTAACACATAAACTCATTCTGAGTGTTCCAGGTATTCGTCATTGGTATGAACACAACCGTGGACTAATTACAGCCAGATGTAGGCAGTGCCGTCCATAGTGCTGGATGGACAGTGGTTACGTGCCAAACAACAGAACTCTACTTCTCAACACTTTCACAAAGTGCCATGAATTGAGTTTCAACTTACTGCTCCGGTTGAGTAGAGTATAGCCTTCAAACCTGGTATAAGTAGCACTCAGGTGAGTAGAACGGGAAGCAGATATACCCAGTCCGCTGCCAGTGTCCTACGGGGACCAGCCTATCTGGCTGCGACTCCTGAATGTTTGCAATCGCGGCAGAGCTAGGCCAGCGCAATTGTGCAGCAATGCAAACTGCATAACCTGGCCAAATTTCACGGGTGTACAAGAAACCACGGGGGATTTACAAGGAGATGTTCTCCCGGAAAAGCCATAAGCCTGCTTGCAGCAAGATTCCGGAATCCTTCCTAAGAAGCCTTGAAAGCAGTGAAACGCTCCAATGTTGCAATAACGCAGAACCTCATTCTGAGAGTTCCCGTCAGAGGTCATTTGGCTGAACACAACCCTTGACTAATTAGAGCCAGATGAAAGCAGGGCCGATCATAGTGCTTGATGGACAGTGGTGGCCTGCAAAACAACTGAGCTCTAGTCCTCAACACTTTCACAAAGTGCCACATGTTGAGGTTCAAATTACTGCTCCGGTTGAGTAGAGTGAAGCCGTCAAAGCTGGAATCAGTAGCACTCAGGTGAGAAGAACGGGAAGCAGATATACCCAGTCGGCTGGCAGTGTCCTACGGGGACCAGCCTATCTGGCTGCCACGAACTAGGCAGGCGCAATTGTGCAGCAATTCACGCTGCATAACCTGGCCAAATATCACGGGTGTATATGAATACACGGGGGATTTACAAGGAGATGTTCACCCGGAACAGCCTGAGGCATTCCTGCCACAAGATTCCGGAAATCTTAATGTGAAGCTTTGAAAGCAGTGAAACGCTCCTATGTTGAAATAACTCAGAATCTCATTCTGAGTGTTCCCGGCAGAGGTCATTCTGCTGAACACAACCGTGGACTAATTAGAGCAAGATGTAAGCAGTGCTGTACATAGTGCTGCATGGACAGTGGTGGCCTGCCAAACAACTGAGCTCTAGTTCTCAACACTTTCACAAAGTGCCATAAGTTGTGGTTCAGCTTACTGCTGCGGTTGAGTAGAGTGTAGCCGTCAAAGCTGGAATCAGTAGCACTCAGGTGAGAAGAACGGGAAGCAGATATACCCAGTCCGCTGGCAGTGTACTACGGGGACCAGCCTATCTGGCTGCCACGCCTGAATGTTTGCAATCACGACAGAGCTAGGCCGGCGCAATTGTGCAGCAATGCAAACTGCATAACCTGGCCAAATTTCACGGGTGTACAAGAAACCACGGGGCATTTACAATGACATGTTCACCCGGAAAAGCTGTAAGCCTGCCTTCAGCAAGATTCCGGAATCCTTCCTAAGAAGCCTTGAAAGCAGTGTTCGCTCGAATATTGCAATAACTCATAACCTCATTCTGAGTGTTACCGGCAGAGGTCATTCGGCTGAATACAACCGTGGACTGATTAGAGCCAGATGTAGGCAGTGTGGTCCATAGTGCTGGATGGAGATTGGTGGCGTGCCAAACAACTGAGCTCTAGTTCTCAACACTTTCACAAAGTGCCACAAGTTGAGGTTCTACTGACTGCTCCGGTTGAGTAGAGTGTAGCCGTCAAAGCTGGAATCAGTGGCACTAATGTGAGAAGAACGAGCAGCAGATATACCCAGTCTACTGTCAGTGTCCTACGGAGACCAGCCTATCTGGCTGCCACGCCTGAATGTTTGCAACCGCGGCAGAGCTAGGCAGGCGCAATTGTGCAGCAATGCAAACTGCATGACCTGGGCAAATTTCCCGGGTGTACAAGAAAACACGGGGGATTTACAAGGAGATGTTCACCCAGAACAGCCGGAAGCCTGCCGGCAAAAGATTCCCGAATTCTTCCTAAGAAGCCTTGAAAGCAAAGAAACGCTCCTATGTTGCAGTAACTCAGAATCTCATTCTGAGTGATCCGGGCAGAGGTCATTCGGCTGAACACAACAATGGACTAATTTGAGCCAGATGTAGGCACTGCCGTCCATAGTGCTGGATGGACAGTGTTGGCGTGCCAAACAACTGAGCTCTAGTTCTCAACACTTTCACAAAGTTCCATAAGTTGAGGTTCAACTTACTGCTCCGGTTAAGTAGAGTGTAGCCGTGAATGCTAGAATCAGTAGCACTCAGTTGAGAAGAACGGGAAGCAGATATACCCAGTCCGCTGGCAGTGTCCTACGGGGACCAGCCTATCTGCCTGCTAGGCCTGAATGTTTGCAACCGCGGCAGAGCTAGGCAGGAGCAATTGTGCAGCAATGCAAACTGCATAAGCTGGCCAAATTTCACGTGTGTACAAGAAACCACGGGGGATATACAAGGAGATGTTCACCCGGAACACATGGAGGCCTGCCGGCAGCAAGATTCCGGAATTCTTCCAAAGAAGCCTTGAAAGCAGTGAAACGCTCCTATGTTGCAATAACTAAGAAACTCATTCTGAGTGTTCCCGGCTTAGGTCATGCGGCTGAACACAACCGTGGACTAATTAGAGCCAGAGGTAGGCAGTGCCGTCCATAGTGCTGGGTTTACACTGGTGGCGTGCCAAACAACTGAGCTCTAGTTCTCAACACTTTGACAAAGTGCCATAAGTTGAGGTTCAACTTACTGCTCCGGTTCAGAAGAGTGTAGCTGTCAAAGCTGGAAACAGTAGCACTCAGGTGAGAAGAACGGGAAGCAGATATACCCAGTCCGCTGGAAGTTTCCTTCGGGGACCGGCCTATCTGGCTGGACGCCTGAATGTTTGCAACTGCGGCAGAGCTAGGCAAGCGCATTTGTGCAGCAATGCAAACTGCATAACCTGGCCAAATTTCACGGGTGTACAAGAAACCACGGGGGATTTACAAGGAGACGTTCACCCGGAACAGCTGGAGGCCTGCCGGCAGCAAGATTCCGGAATTCTTCCTAAGAAGCTTTGAAAGCAGTTAAATGCTCCTATGTTGAAATAACTCAGAAACTGATTCTGAGTGTTCCTGGCAGAGGTCATTCGACTGAACACAACCTTGGACTAATTAGAGCCAGATGTAGGCAGTGCCGTCCATAGTGCTGGATGGACAGTGGTGGCTTGCCAAACAACTGAGCTCTAGTTCTCAACACGTTCACAAAGTGCCATCAGTTGAGGTTCAACTTAATGCTCCGGTTGAGCAGAGTGTAGCCGTCAAACCTGGAATCAGTAGCACTCAGGTGAGAAGAACGGGAAGCAAATATACCCAGTCCCCTGGCAGTGTCCTGCAGGGACCAGTTTATCTGGCTGCCACGCCTGAATGTTTGCAACCAGGGCAGAGCTACGCAGGCGCAATTATGCAGCAATGCAAACTGCATAACCTGGACAAATTGAACGCGTGTACAAGAAACCACGGGGATTAACAAGGAGATGTTTACCCGGAACTGCCGGAGGTTGCCGGCATTAACATTCCGGAATCCTTCCTAAGAACCCTTGAAAGCATTGTAACGCTACTATGTTGAAATAACTCAGAACCTCATTCTGAGTGTTCCCGGCAGAGGACATGCAGCTGAACACAACCGTGGACTAATTAGAGCCAGATGTAGGCAAGGCCATCCATAGTGCTGGATGGACAGTGGTGGCGTGCCAAACAACTGAGCCCTAGTTCTCAACATTTTCACAAAGTGCCATAAGTTGAGGTTCAACTTACTGCTCCAGTTGAGTAGAGTGTAGTAATCAAAGCTGGAATCAGTAGCACTCAGGGGAGAAGAACGGGAAGCAGATATACCCAATCCGCTAGCAGTGTCCTACGGGAACCAGCCTCTCTGGCTGCCACGCCTGAATGTTTGCAACTGCGGCAGAGCTAGGCAGGCACTATTGTGCAGCAATGCAAACTGCATAACCAGGCCATATTCCACGGGTGTACAAGAAACCACGGCGGATTTACAAGGAGATTTTCACCCAGAACAGTCTGAGACCTGCCTGCAGCAAGATTCCGCAATTCTTCCTAAGAAGCCTTGAAAGCAGTGAAACGCTCCTATGTTACCGTAACTCATAACCTCATTCTGAGTGTTCCAGGTAGAGGTCATTCGTATGAACACAACCGTGGACTAATTAGAGCCAGATGTAGGCAGTGCCGTCCATAGTGCTGGATGGACAGTGGTTACATGCGAAACAACAGAACTCTAGTTCTCAACACTTTCACAAAGTGCCATAATTTGAGGTTCAACTTACTGCTCCGGTTGAGCAGAGTGTAGCCTTCAAACCTGGTATCAGTAGCATTCAGGTGAGTAGAATGGGAAGCAGATATACCCAGTCCGCTGGCAGTGTCCTACGGGGACCAGCCTATCTGGCTGCGACTCCTGAATGTTTGCAATCGCGGCAGAGCTAGGCCAGCGCAATTGTGCAGCAATGCAAACTGCATAACCTGGCCAAATTTCACGGGTGTACAAGAAACCACGGGGGATTTACAAGGAGATGTTCACCCGGAAAAGACGTAAGCCTGCCTGCAGCAAGATTCCGGAATTCTTCCTAAGAAGCCTTGAAAGCAGTGAAACGCTCCTATGTTGCAGTAACTCAGAACCTCATTCTGAATGTTCCGGGCAGAAGTCATTCGGCTGAACACAACCTTGGACTAATTATAGCCAGATGTAGGCAGTGCCGTCCATAGTGCTGGATGGACTGTGGTGGCGTGCAAATCAACTGAGCTATAGTTCTCAACACTTTCACAAAGGGCCATAAGTTTAGGTTCAACGTACTGCTCCGGTTGAGTAGAGTGTAGCCCTCAAAGTTGGAATCAGTAGCACTCAGGTGAGTAGTACGGGAAGCAGATATACACAGTCCGCTAGAAGTGTCCTACGGGGACCAGCCTATCTGCCTGCCAGGCTGAATGTTTGAAACCGCGGAAGAGCTAGGCAGGCGCAATTGTGCAGCAATGCAAACTGCATAACCTGGCCAAGTTTCACGGGTATACAAGAAACCACGGGGGATTTACAAGGAGATGTTCACCCGGAACAGCCGGAGGCCTGCCGGAAGCAAGATACCAGAATCCTTCCTAAGAAGCCTTGAAAGCAGTAAAACTCTCCTATGTTCCAATAACTCAGAACCTCATTCTGAGTGTTCCCTGCAGAGGTCATTCGGCTGAAAACAACCGTGGACTAATTAGAGCCAGATGTAGGCAGTGCCATCCATAGTGCTGGATGGACAGTGGTGGCGTGCCAAACAACTGAGCTCTAGTTCTCAACACTTTCACAAAGTGCCATAAGTTGAGGTTCAACTTACTGCTCCGGTTGAGTAGAGTGTAGCCCTCAAAGTTGGAATCAGTAGCGCTCAGGTGAGAAGAACGGGAAGCAGATATACCCAGTCCGCTGGCAGTGTCCTACGGGGACCATCCTATCTGGCTGTTTCGCCTGGATTTTTGCAACCACGGCAGAGCTAGGAAGGCACAATTGTGCAGCAATGCAAACTGCATAACCTGGTCAAATTTCACGGGTGTACAAGAAACCACGGGGGATTTACAAGTAGATGTTTACCCAGAATATCCGGAGGCCTGCCGGCAGCAAGATTACGGAATTCTTCCTAAGAAGCCTTGAAAGTAGTGAAACGCACCTATCTTGTAGTAACTCAGAACCTCATTCTGAGTGTTTCCGGCAGAGGTCATTGGCTGAACACAACCGTGGACTAATTAGGGCCAGATGTATGCAGTGCCATCCATAGTGCTGGATGGACAGTGGTGGCGTGCCAAACAACTGAGCTCTAGTTCTCAACACTTTCACAAAATGCCTTAAGTTGAGGTTCAACTTACCTCACCGATTGAGTAGAGTGAAGCTGTCAAAGCTGGAAGAAGTAGCAATCAGGTGAGAAGAACAGGAAGCAGATATACCCAGTCTGCTGGCAGTGTACTTCGGGGACCAGCCTATCTGGCTGCCAAGCCTGAATGTTTGCAACCGCGGCAGAGCTAGGCAAGCGCAATTGTGCAGCAATGCAAACTGCATAACCTGGCCAAATTTCACAGGGGTACAAGAAATCACCGGGGAATTACAAGGAGACGTTCACCCTGAACAGCTGGAGGCCTGCCGGCAGAAAGATTCAGGAATTCTTCCTAAGAAGCCTTGAAAGCAGTTAAATGCTCCTATGTTGCAATAACTCAGAAACTGTTTCTGAGTGTTCCCGGCAGAGGTCATTCGGCTGAACACAACCGTGGACTAATTAGAGCCAGATGTAGGCAGTGCCGTCCATAGTGCTGGATGGACAGTGGTGGCGTGCCAAACAACTGAGCTCTAGTTTTCATCACTTTCACAAAGTGCCATCAGTTGAGGTTCAACTTAATGCTCTGGTTGAGTAGAGTGTAGCCGTCAAACCTGGAATCAGTAGCACTCAAGTGAGAAGAACGGGAAGCAAATATACAAAGTCCGCTGGCAGTGTCCTACGGGGACCAGCCTATCTGGCTGCCACGCCTGAATGTTTGCAACCAGGGCAGAGCTAGGCAGGCGCAATTGTGCAGCAATGCAAACTGCATAACCTGGCCAAATTTCAGGGGTGTACAAGAAACCACGGGGGATTTACAAGGAGATGTTGACCCGGAACAGCCAGAGGCCTGCCGGCAGCAAGATTCCCGAATTCTCTATGTGAATCCTTGAAAGCAGTGAAACGCTCCTATGTTGCAATAACTCAGAACCTCATTCTGAGTGTTCCCGGCAAAGGTCATTCGGCTGAACAGAACCGTGGACTAATTAGAGCCAGATGTAGGCAGTGCCGTACATAGTGCTGGATGGAGAGTGGTGGCGTGCCAAACAACTGTGCTCTAGTTCTCAACAGTTTCACAAATTGGCATCAGTTTAGGTTCAACTCACTGCTCCGGTTGAGTAGAGTGTAGCCGTCAAAGCTGGAATATGTAGCACTCAGGTGAGAAGAACGGGAAGCAGATATACCCAGTCCCCTGGCAGTGTCCTACGGGGACCAGCCTATCTGGCTGCCTCGGCTGAATGTTTGCAACCACGGCAGAGCTAGGCAGGCGCAATCGTGCAGCAATGCAAAATGCATAACCTGGCCAAATTTCAGGGGTGTACAAGAAACCACCGGGGATTTACAAGGAGATGTTCACCCGGAAGAGCCAGAGACCTGCCGGCAGCAAGATTCCGGAATTCTTCCTAAGAAGCCTTGAAAGCAGTTAAACGCTCCTTTGTTGCAATAACTCAGAACCTCATTCTGGGTGTTCCCGGCAGAGTTCATTCAGCTGAACACAACCGTGGACTAATTAGAGCCAGATGTAGGCAGTGCCGTCCATAGTGCTGGATAGATTGTGTTGGCGGGCCAAACAACTATGCTCTAGTTCTCAACACTTTCACAAAGTACCATCAGTTGAGGTTCAATTCACTGCTCTGGTTGAGTAGAGTGTAGCCGTCAAAGCTGGAATCAGTAGCACTCAGGTGAGAAGAACGGGAAGCAGATATATCCAGTCCGCTGGCAGTGTCCTACGGGGACCAGCCTAACTGGCTGCCACGCCTGAATGTTTGCAACCGCGGCAGAGCTACGCAGGCGCAATTATGCAGCAATGCAAACTGCATAACCTGGCCAAATTTCACGGGTGTACAGGAAACCACGGGAGATTTACAAGGAGATGTTCACGGGAACAGCCGGAGGCCTGCCGGCAGCAAGATTCCGGAATTGTTACTAAGAAGCATTGAAAATAGTGAAACGCTCTTATGTTGCAATAACTCAGAAACTGATTCTGAGTGTTCCCGGCAGAGGTCATTGGGCTAAGCACAACCATGGACTAATTCGAGCCAGATGTAGGCAGTGCCTTCCATAGTGCTGGAAGGACAGTGGTGGCGTGCCAAACAACTGAGCTCTAGTTCTCAACACTTTCACAAAGTGCCCTCAGTTGAGGTTCAACTTACTGCTCCGGTTGAGTAGAATGTAGCCGTCAAAGCTGGAATCAGTAGCACTCAGGTGAGAAGAACGGGAAGCAAATATACCAGTCCGATGTCAGTGTCTTACGGGGACCAGCCTATCTGGCTGCCACGACTGAATGTTTGCAAGCGCGGCAGAGCTAGGGAGGCACAATTGTGCAGCAATGCAAACTGCCTAACATGGCCAAATTTCACGGGTGGACAAGAAACCACGGAGGATTTAAAAGGAGATGTTCACCCGGAACAGCCGGAGGCTGGCCGCCAGCAAGTTTCCGGAATTCTTCCAAAGAATCCTTGAAAGCAGTGAAACGCTACTATGTTGCAATAATTCAGAACCTCATTCTGAGTGTTCCCGGCTGAGGTCATTTGGCTGAACACATCTGTGGACTAATTAGAGCCAGATGTATGCAGTGCCGTCCATAGTGCTGGATGGACAGTGGTGGCGTGCCAAACAACTGAGCTCTAGTTCTCAACACTTTCACAAAGTGCCATAAGTTGACGTTCAGCTTACTGCTGCGGTTGAGTAGAGTGTAGCCGTCAAAGCTGGAATCAGTAGCACTCAGGTGAGAAGAACGGGAAGCAGATATACCCAGTCCGCTGGCAGTGTCCTTCGGGGACCAGCCTATCTGGCTGCCACGCCTCAATGATTGCAATCGTGGCAGAGCTAGGCAAGCGCAATTGTGCAGCAATGCAAACTGCATAAGCTGGCCAAATTTCACGGGTGTACAAGAAACCACAGGGGATTTACAAGGAGACCTTCACCCGGAACAGCTGGAGGCCTACCGGCAGCCAGATTCCGGAATTCTTCCTAAGAAGCCTTGAAAGCAGTTAAATGCTCCTATGTTGCAATAACTCAGAAACTGATTCTGAGTGTTCCCGGCAGAGGTCATTCGACTGAACACAACCGTGGACTAATTAGAGCCAGATGTAGGCAGTGCCGTCCATAGTGCTGGAGGGACAGTGGTGGCTTGCCAAACAACTGAGCTCTAGTTCTCAACACTTTCACAAATTGCCATCAGTTGAGGTTCAACTTACTGCTCCGGTTGAGTAGAGTGTAGCCGTCAAAGCTGGAATCAGTAGCACTCAGGTGAGAAGAAGGGGAAGCAGATATACCCTGTCTTCTGGCAGTGTCCTTCGGGGACCTGCCTATCTGGCTGCCACGGCTGAATGTTTGCAACCGCGGCAGAGCAAGGCATGCTCTATTGTGCAGCAATACAAACTGCATCACCTGGCCAAATTTCACGGGTGTACAAGAATCCATGGGGGATTTACAAGGAGATGTTCACCTGGAACAGCCGGAGGCCTGCGGGCAGCAAGATTCCGGAATTCTTCCTAAGAAGTCTTGATAGCAGTGAAACACTCCTATGTTGCAGTAACTCAGAACCTCATTCTGAGTGTTCCCGGCAGAGGTCATTCGGCTGAACTCAACCGTGGACTCATTAGAACCAGTTATAGGCAGTGCCATCCATAGTGTTGGATGGACAGTGGAGGCGTGCCAAACAACTAAGCTCTAGTTCTCAACACTTTCACAAAGTGCCATAAGTTGAGGTTCACCTTACAGCTCCGGTTGAGTAGAGTGTAACCGTCAAAGCTGGAATTAATAGAAATCAGGTGAGAAGAAGGGGAAGCAGATATACCCAGTCCGCTGGCAGTGTCCAACAGGGACCAGACTATCTGGCTGCCACGACTGAATGTTTGCAACCACGGCAGAGCTAGGCAGGAGCAATTGTGCAGCAATGCAAACTGCATAACCTGGCCAAATTTCAAGGGTGTAAAAAAAACCACCGGGGATTAACCAGGAGATGTTCACCTAGAAGAGCTGGAGGCCTGCCGGCAGCAAGTCTCTGAAATTCTTACTAAGAAGCCTTGAAAGCTGTGATATGCTCCTATGTTGCAATAACTCAGAACCTCATTCTGAGTGTTCCCGGCAGAGATCATTTTGCTGAACACAAGCGTGGACTATTTAGAGCCAGATGTATGCAGTGCCGTCCATAGTGCTGGATCGACAGTGGTGGCGTGCCAAACAATTGAGCTCTAGTTCTCAACACTTTCACATAGTGCCATCAGTTGAGGTTCAACTCACTGCTCCGGTTGAGTAGAGTGTAGCTGTCAAAGCTGGAATAAGTAGCACTCAGTTGAGAGAACGGGAAGCAGATATACCCAGTCTGCTGGCAGTGTCCTACGGGGACCAGCCTATCTGGCTGCCACGCCTGAATGTTTGCAACCGCGGCAGAGCTAGGCAGGCACAATTGTGCAGCAATGCAAACTGCCTAACATAGCCAAATTTCACGGGAGTACAAGAAACCACGGGGGATTTACAAGGAGATGTTCACCCGGAACAGACGGAGTCCTGCGGGCAGCAAGATTCCGGAATTCTTTTAAAAAACCTTGAAAGCAGTGAAACGGTCCTATGTTGCAATAACTCAGAACCTCATTCTGAGTGTTCCCGGCAGAGGTCATTTGGCTGAACACAGCTGTGGACTAATTAGAGCCAGATGTATGCAGTGCCGTCCATAGTGCTGGATGGACAGTGGTGGCATGCCAAACAACTGAGCTCTAGTTCTCAACACTTTCACAAAGTGCCATAAGTTGACGTTCAGCTTACTGCTGCGGTTGAGTAGAGTGTAGCCGTCAAAGCTGGAATCAGTAGCACTCAGGTGAGAAGAACGGGAAGCAGATATACCCAGTCCGCTGGCAGTGTCCTTCGGGGACCAGCCTATCTGGCTGCCACGCCTCAATGATTGCAACCGTGGCAGAGCTAGGCAAGCGCAATTGTGCTGCAATGCAAACTGCATAACCTGGCCAAATTTCACGGGTGTACCAGAAACCACAGGGGATTTACAAGGAGACGTTCACCCGGAACAGCTGGAGGCCTGCCGGCAGCAAGATTCCGGAATTCTTCCTAAGAAGCCTTGAAAGCAGTTAAATGCTCCTATGTTGCAATAACTCAGAAACTGATTCTGAGTGTTCCCGGCAGAGGTCATTCGACTGAACACAACCGTGGACTAATTAGAGCCAGATGTAGGCAGTGCCGTCCATAGTGCTGGATGGACAGTGGTGGCGTGCCAAACCACTGAGATCTAGTTCTCAACACTTTCACAAAGTGCCATCAGTTGAGGTTCAACTTACTGCTCCGGTTGAGTAGAGTGTAGCCGTCAAAGCTGGAATCAATAGCACTCAGGTGAGAAGAAGGGGAAGCAGATATACCCTGTCTTCTGGCAGTGTCCTTCGGGGACCAGCCTATCTGGCTGCCACTTCTGAAAGTTTGCAACCGCGGCAGAGCAAGGCATGCTCAATTGTGCAGCAATACAAACTGCATCACCTGGCCAAATTTCACGGGTGTACAAGAATCCAAGGGGGATTTAGAAGGAGATGTTCACCCGGAAAAGCCGGAGGCCTACGGGCAGCAAGATTCCGGAATTCTTCCTAAGAAGTCTTGAAAGCAGTGAAACATTCCTATGTTGCAGTAACTCAGAACCTCATTCTGAGTGTTCCCAGCAGAGGTCATTCGGCTGAACACAACCGTGGACTCATTAGAGCCAGTTATAGGCAGTGCCATCCATAGTGCTGGATGGACAGTGGTGGCGTGCCAAACAACTGAGCTCTAGTTCTCAACTCTTTCAAAAAGTGATATAAGTTGAGGTTCACCTTACAGCTCCGGTTGAGTAGAGTGTAACCGTCAAAGCTGGAATCAATAGAACTCAGGTGAGAAGAACGGGAAGCAAATATACCCAGTCCCCTGGCAGTGTCCTGCAGGGACCAGTTTATCTGGCTGCCACGCCTGTATGTTTGCAACCTCGGCAGAGCTAGGCAGGAGCAATTGTGCAGCAATGCAAACTGCATAACCTGGCCAAATTTCAAGGGTGTAAAAAAAACCACCGGGGATTTACCAGGAGATGTTCACCTAGAAGAGCCGGAGGCCTACCGGCAGCAAGACTCTGGAATTCTTCCTAAGAAGCCTTGAAAGCAGTGATATGCTCCTATGTTGCAATAACTCAGAACCTCATTCTGAGTGTTCCCGGCAGAGATCATTTTGCTGAACACAAGCGTGGACTATTTAGAGCCAGATGTATGCAGTGCCGTCCATAGTGCTGGATCGACAGTGGTGGCGTGCCAAACAATTGAGCTCTAGTTCTCAACACTTTCACAAAGTGCCATCAGTTGAGCTTCAACTCACTGCTCCGGTTGAGTAGAGTGTAGCTGTCAAAGCTGGAATAAGTAGCACTCAGTTGAGAGAACGGGAAGCAGATATACCCAGTCCGCTGGCAGTGTCCTACGGGGACCAGCCTATCTGGCTGCCACGCCTGAATGTTTGCAACCGCGGCAGAGCTAGACAGGCGCAATTATGAAGCAATGCAAACTGCAGAACCTGGCCAAATTTCACAGGTGTACAAGAAACCAACGGGAATTTACAAGGAGATGTTCACCCGGAGGCCAGGCCAGCAGCAAGATTCCGGAATTCTTCCTAAGAAGCCTTGAAAGCAGTGAAACGCTCGTATGTTGCAATAACTCAGAACCTCATTCTGAGTGTTACCGGCAGAGGTCATTCGGCTGAACACAACCGTGGACTAATTAGAGCCAGATGTAGGCAGTGCCGTCCATAGTGCTGGATGGACAGAGGTGGCGTGAGAAACAACTGAGCTCTAGTTCTCAACACTTTCACAAAGTTCCATAAATTGAGGTTCATCTTACTGCTCCGGTTGAGTAGAGTGTAGCCTTCGAAGCTGGAATCAGTAGCACTCAGGTGAGAAGAACGGGAAGCAGATATAACCAGTCCACTTGCAATGTTCTACGGGGACCAGCCTATCTGGCTGCCACGCCTGAGTGTTTGCCACCACGACAGAGCTAGGCAGGCGCAACTGTGCAGCAATGCAAACTGCATAACCTGGCCAAATATCACGGGTGTACTAGAAACCAGGGGTATTTACTAGGAGATGTTCACCCTGAACAACCGGAGGCTTGCCGGCAGCAAGATTCCGGAATCCTTCCTAAGAAGCCTTGAAAGAAGTGAAATGCTCCTATGTTACATTAACTCAGAATCTCATTCTGAGTGTTCCCGGCAGAGGTCATTTGGCTGAACAGAACCGTGGAATAATTAGAGCCAGATGTAGGCAGTGCTGTCCATAGTGCTGAATGGACAGTTGTGGCGTGCCAAACAACTGAGCTCTAGTTCTCTACACTTTCACAAAGTGCCATCAGTTGAGCTTCAACTCACTGCTCCGGTTGAGTAGAGTGTAGCTGTCAAAGCTGGAATAAGTAGCACTCAGGTGAGAAGAAGGGGAAGCAGATATACCCAGTCCGCTGGCAGTGTCCTACGGGGACCAGCCTATCTGGCTGCCACGCCTGAATGTTTGCAAACGCGGCAGAGCTACGCAGGCGCAATTATGCAGCAATGCAAACTGCAGAACCTGGCCAAATTTCACAGGTGTACAAGAAACGAAGGGGGATTTACAACGAGATGTTCACCGGAATAGCCAGACGCCTGCCGGCAGCAAGATTCCGGAAGTCTTCCTCAGAAGCCTTGAAAGCAGTGAAACGCTCCTATGTTGCAATAACTCAGAAATTGATTCTGAGTATTCCCGGCAGAGGTCATGCGGCTGAACACAACCGTGGACTAATTAGAGCCAGAGGTAGGCAGTGAGGTCCATAATGCTGGGTGGACAATGGTGGCGTGCCAAACAACTGAGCTCTAATTCTCAACACTTTCACAAAGTGCCGTAAGTTGAGGTTCAACTTACTGCTCCGGTTGAGTAGAGTGTAGACGTCAAAGCTGGAATCAGTAGCACTCAGGTGAGAAGAACGAGAAGCAGATATACCAGTCAGCTGGCAGTGTTCTACGGGGACCAGCCTATCTGGCTGCCACGCCTGAATGTTTGCAAACGCGGCAGAGCTACGCAGGCGCAATTATGCAGCAATGCAAACTGCATAACCTGGCCAAATTTCAGGGGTGTAAAAGAAACCAACGGGGATTTACAAGGAGATATTCACCCAGAACAGCCGGAAGCCTGCAGGCAGCAAGATTCCGGAATTCTTCCTTAGAAGCCTTGAAAGCAGTGAAACGCTATTATGATGCAATAACTCAGAACCTCATTCTGAGTGTTCCCGGCAGAGGTCATTCGGCTGAACACAACCGTGGACTAAGAAGAGCCAGATGAAGGCAGTGCCGTCCATAGTGCTGGATGGACAGTGGTGGCGTGCCAAAGAACTGATCTCTAGTTCTCAACACTTTCACAAAGTGACATCAGTTGAGGTTCAACTCACTGCTCCGGTTGAGTAGAGTGTAGCCGTCAAAGCTGGAATCAGTAGCACTCAGGTGAGAAGAACAGGAAGCAGATATACCCAATCCGCTGGCAGTGTCCTACGTGGACCAGCCTATCTGGCTGCCAAGCCTGAATGTTTGCAACCGCGGCAGAGCTAGGCTGGCGCTATTGTGCAGCAATGCAAACTGCATAACCTGGCAAAATTTCACGGGTGTACAAGAAACCACGGGGGATTTACAAGGAGATGTTCACCCGGAACAGACTGAGTCCTGCGGGCAGCAAGATTCCGGAATTCTTCTTAAGAAACCTTGAAAGCAGTGAAACGGTCCTATGTTGCAATAACTCAGAACCTCATTCTGAGTGTTCCCGGCAGAGGTCATTCGGCTGAACACAACGGTGGACTAATTAGAGCCCGATGTAGGCAGTGCCGTCCATAGTACTGGATGGACATAGGTGGCGTTTCAAAAAACTGACCTCTTGTTCTCAACACTTTCACAAAGTGCCATAAGTTGGGGTTCAACTTACTGCTCCGGTTGAGTAGAGTGTAGCCGTCAAAGCTGGAATCAGTAGCACTCAGGTGAGAAGAACGGGAAGCAGGTATACCCAGTACGCTGGCAGTGTCCTACGGGGACCAGCCTATCTGCCTGCCACGCCTGAATGTTTGCAAACGAGGCAGAGCTAGGCAGGCGTAATTGTGCAGCAATGCAAACTGCATAACCTGGACAAATTTAGGGGTTGTACAAGAAACCACGGGGGATTTACAAGGAGATGTTCAACCGGAACAGCCGGAGTCCTGCCGGCAGCAAGACTCTGGAATTCTTCCTAAGAAGCCTTGAAAGCAGTGAAACTCTCCTATGTTGCAATAACTCAGAACCTCATTCTGAGTGTTCCCGGCGGAGGTCATTCTTCTGAACACAACTGTAGACTAATTAGAGAGAGATGTATGCAGTGCAGTCCATAGTGCTGGATGGACAGTGGTGGCGTGCCAAACAACTAAGCTCTAGTTCTCAACACTTTCACAAAGTGCCATTAGTTGAGTTTCAACTCACTGCTCCAGTTGAGTAGAGTGTAACCCTCAAAGCTGGAATAAGTAGCACTCAGGTGAGAAGAACGGGAAGCAGATATACCCAGTCCTCTGGCAGTGTCCTACGTGGACCAAACTATCTGGTGGCCACGCATGAATATTTGCAACCGCAGCAGAGCTAGGAAGGCGCAATTGTGCAGCAATGCAAACTGCAGAACCTGGCCAAATTTCACTGGTGTTCAAGAAACCACGGGGGATTTACAAGGAGATGTTCACACGGAACCGCCAGAGTCCTGCCGGCAGCAAGATTCTGATATTTTTCCTAAGAAGCCTTGAAAGGAGTGAAACGCTCCTATGTGGCAATAACTCAGAACCTCATTCTGAGTGTTCCCGGCAGAGGTCTTGCGGCTGAACACAACCGTGTACTAATTAGCGGCAGAGGTAGGCAGTGCCGTCCATAGTGCTGGATGGACAGTGGTGGCGTGCCAAACAACTGAGCTCTAGTTCTCAACACTTTCACAAAGTGCCATAAGTTGAGGTTCAACTTATTGTTCCGGTTCAGTAGAGTGTAGCCGTCAAAGCTGGAATCAGTAGCACTCAGGTGAGAAGAACGGGAAGCAGATATACCCAATCTGCTGGCAGTGTCCTACAGAGATCAGCCTATCTGGCTTCCACGCCTGAATGTTTGAAACCGCGGCAGAACTAGGCAGGCGCAATTGTGCAGCAATGGAAACTGCATAAAATGGGCAAATTTCACGGGTGTACAAGAAACCACGGGGGAATTACAAGCCGATGTTCATCAGGAAAAGCAGGAGGCCTGCCAGCAGCAACATTCCGGAATTTTTACTAAGAAGCCTTGAAAGCAGTGAAACGCTCCTATGTTGCAATAACTCAGAACCTCATTCTCAGTGTTCCCGGCAGAGGACATTCGGTTGAACACAACCATGGACTAATTACAGCCAGATGTAGGCAGTGCCATCCATAGTGCTGGAAGGAGTGTTGTGGCGGGCAAAACAACTGAGCTCTAGTTCTCAACACTTTCACAAAGTGCCGTAAGTTGAGGTTCAACTTACTGCTCCGGTTGAGTAGAGTGTAGACGTCAAAGCTGGAATCAGTAGCACTCAGGTGAGAAGAACGAGAAGCAGATATACCAGTCAGCTGGCAGTGTTCTACGGGGACCAGCCTATCTGGCTGCCACGCCTGAATGTTTGCAATCCCGGCAGAGCTACGCAGTCGCAATTGTGGAGCAATGCAAACTGCATAACCTGGCCAAATTTCAGGGGTGTAAAAGAAACCAACGGGGATTTACAAGGAGATATTCACCCAGAACAGCCGGAAGCCTGCAGGCAGCAAGATTCCGGAATTCTTCCTTAGAAGCCTTGAAAGCAGTGAAACGCTATTATGATGCAATAACTCAGAACCTCATTCTGAGTGTTCCCGGCAGAGGTCATTCGGCTGAACACAACCGTGGACTAAGAAGAGCCAGATGAAGGCAGTGCCGTCCATAGTGCTGGATGGACAGTGGTGGCGTGCCAAAGAACTGATCTCTAGTTCTCAACACTTTCACAAAGTGACATCAGTTGAGGTTCAACTCACTGCTCCGGTTGAGTAGAGTGTAGCCGTCAAAGCTGGAATCAGTAGCACTCAGGTGAGAAGAACAGGAAGCAGATATACCCAATCCGCTGGCAAAGTCCTACGTGGACCAGCCTATCTGGCTGCCAAGCCTGAATGTTTGCAACCGCGGCAGAGCTAGGCTGGCGCTATTGTGCAGCAATGCAAACTGCATAACCTGGCAAAATTTCACGGGTGTACAAGAAACCACGGGGGATTTACAAGGAGATGTTCACCCGGAACAGACTGAGTCCTGCGGGCAGCAAGATTCCGGAATTCTTCTTAAGAAACCTTGAAAGCAGTGAAACGGTCCTATGTTGCAATAACTCAGAACCTCATTCTGAGTGTTCCCGGCAGAGGTCATTCGGCTGAACACAACGGTGGACTAATTAGAGCCCGATGTAGGCAGTGCCGTCCATAGTACTGGATGGACATAGGTGGCGTTTCAAAAAACTGACCTCTTGTTCTCAACACTTTCACAAAGTGCCATAAGTTGGGGTTCAACTTACTGCTCCGGTTGAGTAGAGTGTAGCCGTCAAAGCTGGAATCAGTAGCACTCAGGTGAGAAGAACGGGAAGCAGGTATACCCAGTACGCTGGCAGTGTCCTACGGGGACCAGCCTATCTGCCTGCCACGCCTGAATGTTTGCAAACGAGGCAGAGCTAGGCAGGCGTAATTGTGCAGCAATGCAAACTGCATAACCTGGACAAATTTAGGGGTTGTACAAGAAACCACGGGGGATTTACAAGGAGATGTTCAACCGGAACAGCCGGAGTCCTGCCGGCAGCAAGACTCTGGAATTCTTCCTAAGAAGCCTTGAAAGCAGTGAAACTCTCCTATGTTGCAATAACTCAGAACCTCATTCTGAGTGTTCCCGGCGGAGGTCATTCTTCTGAACACAACTGTAGACTAATTAGAGAGAGATGTATGCAGTGCAGTCCATAGTGCTGGATGGACAGTGGTGGCGTGCCAAACAACTAAGCTCTAGTTCTCAACACTTTCACAAAGTGCCATTAGTTGAATTTCAACTCACTGCTCCAGTTGAGTAGAGTGTAACCCTCAAAGCTGGAATAAGTAGCACTCAGGTGAGAAGAACGGGAAGCAGATATACCCAGTCCTCTGGCAGTGTCCTACGTGGACCAAACTATCTGGTGGCCACGCATGAATATTTGCAACCGCAGCAGAGCTAGGAAGGCGCAATTGTGCAGCAATGCAAACTGCAGAACCTGGCCAAATTTCACTGGTGTTCAAGAAACCACGGGGGATTTACAAGGAGATGTTCACACGGAACCGCCAGAGTCCTGCCGGCAGCAAGATTCTGATATTTTTCCTAAGAAGCCTTGAAAGGAGTGAAACGCTCCTATGTGGCAATAACTCAGAACCTCATTCTGAGTGTTCCCGGCAGAGGTCTTGCGGCTGAACACAACCGTGAACTAATTAGCGGCAGAGGTAGGCAGTGCCGTCCATAGTGCTGGATGGACAGTGGTGGCGTGCCAAACAACTGAGCTCTAGTTCTCAACACTTTCACAAAATGCCATAAGTTGAGGTTCAACTTATTGTTCCGGTTCAGTAGAGTGTAGCCGTCAAAGCTGGAATCAGTAGCACTCAGGTGAGAAGAACGGGAAGCAGATATACCCAATCTGCTGGCAGTGTCCTACAGAGATCAGCCTATCTGGCTTCCACGCCTGAATGTTTGAAACCGCGGCAGAACTAGGCAGGCGCAATTGTGCAGCAATGGAAACTGCATAAAATGGGCAAATTTCACGGGTGTACAAGAAACCAAGGGGAAATTACAAGCCGATGTTCATCAGGAAGAGCAGGAGGCCTGCCAGCAGCAACATTCCGGAATTTTTACTAAGAAGCCTTGAAAGCAGTGAAACGCTCCTATGTTGCAATAACTCAGAACCTCATTCTCAGTGTTCCCGGCAGAGGACATTCGGTTGAACACAACCATGGACTAATTACAGCCAGATGTAGGCAGTGCCATCCATAGTGCTGAAAGGAGTGTTGTGGCGGGCAAAACAACTGAGCTCTAGTTCTCAACACTTTCACAAAGTGCCATCAGTTGAGGTTCACCTTACTGCTCCGGTTGAGTAGAGTGTAGCCGTCAAAGCTGCAATCAGTAGCACTCAGGTGAGACGAACGGGAAGCAGATATACCCAGTCCGCTAGCATTGTCCTACGGGTACCAGCCTATCTGGCTGCCACGCCTGAATGTTTGCAACTGCGGCAGAGCTAGGCAGGCACTATTGTGCAGCAATGCCAACTGCATAACCTGGCCAAATTCCACGGGTGTACAAGAAACCACGGCAGATTTACAAGGAGATTTTCACCCAGAACAGTCTGAGACCTGCCTGCAGCAAGATTCTGCAATTCTTCCTAAGAAGCCTTGAAAGCAGTGAAACGCTCCTATGTTACCGTAACTCATAACCTCATTCTGAGTTTTCCAGGTAGAGGTCATTCGTATGAACACAACCGTGGACTAATTAGAGCCAGATGTAGGCAGTGCCGTCCATAGTGCTGGATGGACAGTGGTTACATGCGAAACAACAGAACTCTAGTTCTCAACACTTTCACAAAGTGCCATAATTTGAGGTTCAACTTACTGCTCCGGTTGAGCAGAGTGTAGCCTTCAAACCTGGTATCAGTAGCATTCAGGTGAGTAGAATGGGAAGCAGATATACCCAGTCCGCTGGCAGTGTCCTACGGGGACCAGCCTATCTGGCTGCGACTCCTGAATGTTTGCAATCGCGGCAGAGCTAGGCCAGCGCAATTGTGCAGCAATGCAAACTGCATAACCTGGCCAAATTTCACGGGTGTACAAGAAACGACGGGGGATTTACAAGGAGATGTTCACCCGGAACAGACTGAGTCCTGCGGGCAGCAAGAATCCGGAATCCTTCCTAAGAAGCCTTGAAAGTTGTGAAACGCTCCTATGTTCCAATAACTCAGAACCTCATTCTGAGAGTTCCCGTCAGAGGTCATTTGGCTGAACACAAACTTTGACTAAGTAGAGCCAGATGAAGGCAGGGGCGATCATAGTGCTTGATGGACAGTGGTGGCCTGCAAAACAACTGAGCTCTAGTTCTCAACACTTTCACAAAGTCCCACAAGTTGAGGTTCAACTTACTGCTCCGATTGAGTAGAGTGAAGCCGTCAAAGCTGGAATCAGTAGCACTCAGGTGAGAAGAACGGGATGCAGATATACCCAGTCGGCTGGCAGTGTCCTATGGGGACCAGCCTATCTGGCTGCCACGCCTGAATGTTTGCTACCGCGGGAGAGCTAGGCAGGCCCAATTGTGCAGCAATGCACGCTGCATAACCTGGTCAAATATCACAGGTGTATAAGAATCCACGGGGGATTTACAAGGAGATGTTCACCCGGAACAGCCTGAGGCCTTCGGCAACAAGATTCCGGAAATCTTAAGGTGAAGCCTTGAAAGCAGTGAAACGCTCCTACATTGCAACAACTCAGAACCTCATTCTGAGTGTTCCCAGCAGTGGTCATTCGGCTGAACACAACCGTGGACTAATTAGAGCCAGATGTAGGCAGTGCCGTCCATAGTGCTGGATGGACAGTGGTGGCGTGCCAAACAACTGAGCCCTAGTTCTCAACACTTTCACAAAGTGCCATGAGTTGAGGTTCAACTTACTGCTCCGGTTGAGTAGATTGTAGACGTCAAAGCTGGAATCAGTAGCACTCAGGTGAGAAGAACGTGAAGCAGATATACCCAGTCCCCTGGCAGTGTCCTACGGGGAGCAGCCTATCTGGCTGTCACGCCTGAATGTTTGCAACCGGGGCAGAGCTAGGCAGGCGCAATTGTGCAGCAATGCAAACTGCATAACCTGGCCAAATTTCACGGGTGTAAAAGAAACCACGCAGGATTTATAAGGAGATGTTCACCCCGAACAGCCAGAGGCCTGCCGGCAGCAAGATTCCAGAATCCTTCCTAAGAAGCCTTGAAAGCAGTGAAACGCTCCTATGTTGCAATAACTCACAACCTCATTCTGAGTGTTCCCGGCAGAGGTCATTTGGCTGAACACAACGGTGGACTAATTAGAGCCAAATGTAGGCCGTGCCGTCCATAGAGCTGGATGGATAGTGGTGGCATGCCAAACAACTGAGCTCAAGCTCTCAACACTTTCACAAAGTGCCATTAGTTGAGGTTCAACTTACTGCTCCGGTTGAGTAGAGTGTAGCCGTCAAAGCTGGAATCAGTAGCACTCAGGTGAGAAGAACGGGAAGCAGATATACCCAGTCTGCCGTCAGTGTCCTACGGGGACCAGCCGATCTGGCTGCCACGCCTGAATGTTTGCAAGCGGGGCAGAGCTAGGCAGGCGGAATTGTGCAGAAATGCAAACTGCAGAACCTGGCCAAATTTCATGGTTGTACAAGAAACCACGGGGGATTTACAAGGAGATGTTCACCCGGAACAGCCGGAGGCCTGCCGGCTGCAAGATTCCGGAATTCTTCCTAAGAAGCCTTGAAAGCAGTGAAACGCTCCTATGTTGCAATAACTCAGAACCTCATTCTGAGTGTTCCCCGCAGAGGTCATTCGGCTGAACACAACCGTGGACTAATTAGAGCCAGATGTAGGCAGTGCCGTCCATAGTGCTGGATGGACGGTGGTGGCGTGCCAAACAACTGAGCTCTAATTCTCCACACTTTCACAAAGTGCCATCATTTGAGGTTCAACTCACTGCTCTGGTTGAGTAGAGTGTAGACGTCAAAGCTGGAATCAGTAGCACTCAGTTGAGAAGAACGGGAAGCAGATAAACCCAGTCCTCTGGCAGTGTCCTACGGGGACCAGCCTAACTGGCTGCAACGCCTGAATATTTGCAACCGCGGCAGAGCTAGGCAGGCGCAATTATGCAGCAATGCAAACTGCATAACCTGGCCAAATTTCACTGGTGTACAGGAAACCACGGGGGATTTACAAGGAGATGTTCACCAGAACAGCCGGAGGCCTGCCAGCAGCAAGATTCCGGAATTCTTCCTAAGAAGCCTTGAAAGCAGTGAAACGCTCCTATGTTGCAATAACTCAGAAACTGATTCTGAGTGTTCCCGGCAGAGGTCATTCGGTTGAACACAACCGTGGGCTAATTAGAGCCAGATGAAGGCAGTGACTTCCATAGTGATGGATGGACAGTGTTGGCATGCCAAACAACTGAGCTCTAGTTCTCAACACTTTCACAAAGTGCCATCATTTGAGGTTCAACTTACTGCTCCGGTTGAGTAGAGTGTAGACGGCAAATCTGGAATCAGTAGCACTCAGGTGAGAAGAAGGGGAAGCAGATACACCCAGTCTGCTTGCAGTGTCCGACGGGGACCAGCCTATCTGGCTGCAACGCCTGAATGTTTGCAAGCGCGGTAGAGCTAGTCAGGCACAATTGCGCAGCAATGCAAACAGCATAACCTGGCAAAATATCAGGGGTGTACAAGAAACCACGGGGGATTTTCAAGGAGATGTTCACCCGGAACAACCGGAGGCTTGCCAGCAGCAAGATTCCGGAATCCTTCCTAAGAAACCTTGAAAGCAGTGAAACGCTCCAATGTTGCAGTAACTCAGAACCTCATTCTGAGTGTTCCTGGCAGAGGTCATTCGGCTGAACACAACCGTGGACTCATTAGAGCGAGATGTAAGCAGTGCCGTCCATAGTGCTGGATGGACAGTGGTGGCATGCCAAACAACTGAGCTCTAGTTCTCAACACTTTCACAAAGCGCCATAAGTTCAGGTTCAACTTACTGCTCCGGTTGAGTAGAGTGTAGCCGTCAAAGCTGGAATCATTATCATTCAGGTGAAAAGAAGGAGAAGCAGATATACCCAGTTCGCTGGCAGTGTCCTACCGGGACCCGCCTATCTGGTTGCCACGCCTGAATGTTTGCAACTGCGGCAGAGCTAGGCAGGTGAAATTGTGCAGCAATGCAAACTGCATAACCTGGCCAAATTTCTCGGGTGTACAAGAAACCACGGGGATTTACAAGTAGATGTTCACCCGGAACAGCCGGAGGCCTACTGGCAGTAAGATTCCGGAATTCTTCCTAAGAAGCCTTGAAAGCAGTGAAACGCTCCAATGTTGCAATAACTCAGAAACTCATTCTGAGTGTTCCTGGCAGAGGTCATTCGGCTGAACACAACCGTGGACTCATTAGAGCGAGATGTAAGCAGTGCCGTCCATAGTACTGGATGGACTGTGGTGGCGTGCCAAACAACTGAGCCCTAGTTCTCAACATTTTTACAAAGTGCCATAAGTTGAGGTTCAACTTACTGCTCCGGTTGAGTAGAGTGTAGTAATCAAAGCTGTAATCAGTAGTACTCAGGTGAGAAGAACGGGAAGCAGATATACCCAGTCCGCTAGCATTGTCCTACGGGTACCAGCCTATCTGGCTGCCAGGCCTGAATGTTTACAACTGCGGCAGAGCTAGGCAGGCACTATTGTGCAGCAATGCAAACTGCATAACCTGGCCAAATTCCACGGGTGTACAAGAAACCACGGCAGATTTACAAGGAGATTTTCACCCAGAACAGTCTGAGACCTGCCTGCAGCAAGATTCTGCAATTCTTCCTAAGAAGCCTTGAAAGCAGTGAAACGCTCCTATGTTACCGTAACTCATAACCTCATTCTGAGTTTTCCAGGTAGAGGTCATTCGTATGAACACAACCGTGGACTAATTAGAGCCAGATGTAGGCAGTGCTGTCCATAGTGCTGGATGGACAGTGGTTACATGCGAAACAACAGAACTCTAGTTCTCAACACTTTCACAAAGTGCCATAATTTGAGGTTCAACTTACTGCTCCGGTTGAGCAGAGTGTAGCCTTCAAACCTGGTATCAGTAGCATTCAGGTGAGTAGAATGGGAAGCAGATATACCCAGTCCGCTGGCAGTGTCCTACGGGGACCAGCCTATCTGGCTGCGACTCCTGAATGTTTGCAATCGCGGCAGAGCTAGGCCAGCGCAATTGTGCAGCAATGCAAACTGCATAACCTGGCCAAATTTCACGGGTGTACAAGAAACGACGGGAGATTTACAAGGAGATGTTCACCCGGAAAAGACGTAAGCCTGCCTGCAGCAAGAATCCGGAATCCTTCCTAAGAAGCCTTGAAAGTTGTGAAACGCTCCTATGTTCCAATAACTCAGAACCTCATTCTGAGAGTTCCCGTCAGAGGTCATTTGGCTGAACACAAACTTTGACTAAGTAGAGCCAGATGAAGGCAGGGGCGATCATAGTGCTTGATGGACAGTGGTGGCCTGCAAAACAACTGAGCTCTAGTTCTCAACACTTTCACAAAGTCCCACATTTTGAGGTTCAACTTACTGCTCCGATTGAGTAGAGTGAAGCCGTCAAAGCTGGAATCAGTAGCACTCAGGTGAGAAGAACGGGAAGCAGATATACCCAGTCGGCTGGCAGTGTCCTATGGGGACCAGCCTATCTGGCTGCCACGCCTGAATGTTTGCTACTGCGGGAGAGCTAGGCAGGCCCAATTGTGCAGCAATGCACGCTGCATAACCTGGTCAAATATCACGGGTGTATAAGAATCCACGGGGGATTTACAAGGAGATGTTCACCCGGAACAGCCTGAGGCCTTCGGCAACAAGATTCCGGAAATCTTAAGGTGAAGCCTTGAAAGCAGTGAAACGCTCCTACATTGCAACAACTCAGAACCTCATTCTGAGTGTTCCCAGCAGTGGTCATTCGGCTGAACACAACCGTGGACTAATTAGAGCCAGATGTAGGCAGTGCCGTCCATAGTGCTGGATGGACAGTGGTGGCGTGCCAAACAACTGAGCCCTAGTTCTCAACACTTTCACAAAGTGCCATGAGTTGAGGTTCAACTTATTGCTCCGGTTGAGTAGATTGTAGCCGTCAAAGCTGGAATCAGTAGCACTCAGGTGAGAAGAACATGAAGCAGATATACCCAGTCCCCTGGCAGTGTCCTACGGGGAGCAGCCTATCTGGCTGTCACGCCTGAATGTTTGCAACCGGGGCAGAACTAGGCAGGCGCAATTGTGCAGCAATGCAAACTGCATAACCTGGCCAAATTTCACGGGTGTAAAAGAAACCACGCAGGATTTATAAGGAGATGTTCACCCGGAACAGCCAGAGGCCTGCCGGCAGCAAGATTCCAGAATCCTTCCTAAGAAGCCTCGAAAGCAGTGAAACGCTCCTATGTTGCAATAACTCACAACCTAATTCTGAGTGTTCCCGGCAGAGGTCATTTGGCTGAACACAACGGTGGACTAATTAGAGCCAAATGTAGGCCGTGCCGTCCATAGAGCTGGATGGATAGTGGTGGCATGCCAAACAACTGAGCTCAAGCTCTCAACACTTTCACAAAGTGCCATAAGTTGAGGTTCAACTTACTGCTCCGGTTGAGTAGAGTGTAGCCGTCAAAGCTGGAATCAGTAGCACTCAGGTGAGAAGAACGGGAAGCAGATATACCCAGTCTGCCGTCAGTGTCCTACGGGGACCAGCCGATCTGGCTGCCACGCCTGAATGTTTGCAAGCGGGGCAGAGCTAGGCAGGCGGAATAGTGCAGAAATGCAAACTGCAGAACCTGGCCAAATTTCATGGTTGTACAAGAAACCACGGGGGATTTACAAGGAGATGTTCACCCGGAACAGCCGGAGGCCTGCCGGCTGCAAGATTCCGGAATTCTTCCTAAGAAGCCTTGAAAGCAGTGAAACGCTCCTATGTTGCAATAACTCAGAATCTCATTCTGAGTTTTCCGGCAGAGCTCATTCGGCTGAACACAACCGTGGACTAATTAGAGGCAGATGTAGGCATTGCCGTCCATAGTGTTGTAAGGAAAGTGGTGGCGTGCCAAACAACTGAGCTCTAGTTCTCAACACTTTCACAAAGGGCCATAAGTTTAGGTTCAACGTACTGCTCCGGTTGATTAGAGTGTAGCCCTCAAAGTTGGAATTAGTAGCACTCAGGTGAGTAGTACGGGAAGCAAATATACACAGTCCGCTAGAAGTGTCCTACGGGTACCAGCCTATCTGCCTGCCAGGCCTGAATGTTTGCAACCGCGGAAGAGCTAGGCAGGCGCAATTGTGCAGCAATGCAAACTGCATAAACTGGCCAAGTTTCACGGGTATACAAGAAACCACGGGGGATTTACAAGGAGATGTTCACCCAGAACAGCCGGAGGCCTGCCATCAGTAAGATTCCGGAATTCTTCCGAAGAAGCCGTGAAAGTACTGAAACGCTCCTGTGTTGCAGTAACTCAGAACCTCATTCTGAGTCTTCCTGGCAGAGGTCATTCAGCTGAACACAAGCGTGGACTAATTAGAGCCAGATGTAGGCAGTGCCATCCATACTGCTGGATGGACAGTGGTGACATGCCAAACAACTGAGCTCTAGTTCTCAACACTTTCACAAAGGGCCATAAGTTGAGGTTTAACTAACTGCTCCGGTTGAGTAGAGTGTAACCGTCAAAGTTGGAATCAGTAGCACTCAGGTGAGAAGAACGGGAAGCAGATATACCCAGTCCGCTGGCAGTGTCCTACGGGTACCAGCCTATCTGGCTCCCATGCCTGAATGTTTGCAACCGCGGCAGAGCTAGGCAGGCGAAATTGGGCAGCAATGCAAACTGCATAACCTGGCCAAATTTCACGGGTGTATAAGAAACCACGGGGGATTTACAAGGAGATGTTCACCCGGATCAGCCGGAGGCCTGCCGGCAGCAACATTCCGGAATTCTTCCTGAGAAGCCTTGAAAGCAGTGAAACCCTCCTATGTTGCAATAACTCAGAACCTCATTCTGAGTGTTCCCGGCAGAGGTCATTCGGCTGAACACAACCGTGGACTAATTAGAGCCAGATGTAGGCAGTGCCGTCCATAGTGCTGGCTGGACAGTGGTGGCGTGTCAAATAACTGAGCTCTAGTTCTAAACACTTTCACAAAATGCCATAAGTTGAGGTTCAACTTACTGCTCCGGTTGAGTTGAGTGTAGCCGTCAAAGCTGGAAACAGTAGCACTCAGGTGAGAAGAATGGGAAGCAGATATACCCAGTCCGCTGGAAGTGTCCTACAGGGACCAGCCTATCTGGCTGCAACGCCTTAAAGTTTACACCCGCGGCAAAGCTAGGCAGTGTCATTTGTGCAGCAATGCAAACTGCATAACCAGGCCAAATTTCACGGGTGTACAAGAATCCAAGGGGGATTTACAAGGAGATGTTCACCCGGAACAACTGGATGTCTGCCGGCAGCAGGATTACAGAACCCTTCCTAAGAAGCCTTGAAAGCAGTGAAACACTCCTATGTTGCAATAACTCAGGAGCTAATTCTGCGTGTTCCGGGCAGAGGTCATTCGGCTGAACACAACAGTGGACTAATTAGAGCGAGATGTAGGCAGTGCCGTTCATAGTGCTGGATGGACAGTGGTGGCATGCTAAACAACTGAGCCCTAGTTCTCAACACTTTCACAAAGTGCCATAAGTTGAGGTTCAACTTACTGCTCCGGTTTTGTAGACTGTAGCCGTCAAAGCTGGAATCAGTAGCACTCAGGTGAGAAGAACGGGAAGCAGATATACCCAGGCCGCTGGCAGTGTCCTACTGGGACCAGCCTATCTGGCTGCCACACCTGAATGTTTGCAACCGCGGCAGAGCTAAGCAGGCGTAATTGTGAAGCAATTCAAACTGCATCACCTTGCCAAAATTCACGGGTGTACAAGAAACCACGGGGGATTTACAAGGAGATGTTCCCCCGGAACCGCCGGAGGCCTGGCGGCAGCAAGATTCCGTAATCCTTCCTAAGAAGCCTAGAAAGCATTGAAACGCTACTATGTTGAAATGACTCAGAACCTCATTCTGAGTGTACCCGGCAGACGTCATTCGGCTGAACACAACCGTGGACTAATTACAGCCAGATGTATTTAGTCCCTTCAATAGTGCTGGACGGACAGTGTTGGCGTGCCAAGCAACTGAGCTCTAGTTCTCAACACTTTCACATTGTGCCATAAGTTGAGGTTCAACTTACTGCTCCGGTTGAGTAGAGTGCAGCCGTCAAAGCTGGAATCAGTAGCACTCAGGTGAGAAGAACGGGAAGCAGATATAGCCAGTCCCCTGGCAGTGTCCTACTGGTACCAGTCTATCTGGGTGCCACGTCTGCATGTTTGAAAGCTCGGCAGAGCTAGGCAGGCGCAATTGTGCAGCAATGCAAACTGCATAACCTGGCCAAATTTCATGGGTGTACAAGAAACGGCGCGGGATTTACAAGAAGATGTTCACCCGGAACAGCCGGAGGCCTACCAGCAGCAAGATTCCGGAATCCTTCCTAAGAAGCCTTGATAGCAGTGAAACGCTCCTATGTTGCAATAACTCAGAACTTCATTCTTAGTGTTCCCGGAGGAGGACATTCGGCTGAACACAACCGTGGACTCATTAGAGCCAGATATAGGCAGTGCCGTCCATAGTGCTGGATGGACAGTGGTGCCGTGCCAAACAACTGAGCTCTAGTTCTCAACACATTCACAAAGTGCCATAAGTTGAGGTTCACCTTACTGCTCCGGTTGAGTAGAGTGTAACCGTCAAAGCTGGAATCAGTAGCACTCAGGTAAGAAGAACGGGAAGCAGATATACCCAGTCCGCTGGCAGTGTCCTACGTGGACCAGCCTCTCTGGCTGCCACGCCTGAATGTTTGCAACCGCGGCAGAGCTAGTCGGGCATAATTGTGCAGCAATGCAAGCTGCATAAAGAGGCCAAATTTCACGGTTGTACAAGAAACCACGGGGGATTTAAAAGGAGATGTTCACCCGGAACAGCCGGAGGCCTGCCGGCAGCAAGATTCCAGAATTCTTCCTAAGAAGCCTTGAAAGCAGTGAAACGCTCCTATGTAGCAATAACTCAGAACCTCATTCTGAGTATTCCTGGCAGAGGTCATTTGGCTGAATACAACCGTGGACTAATTAGAGCCAGATGTAGGCAGTGCCGTCCATAGTGGTGGATGGACAGTGGTGTCGTGCTAAACAACTGAGCTCTAGTACTCAATACTTTCACAAAGTGCCATAAGTTGAGGTTCAACTTACTGCTCCGGTTGAGTAGATTGTAGCCGTGAAAGCTGGAGTCAGTTGCACTCAAGTGAGAAGAACGGGAAGCAGATATACCCTTTCCGCTGGCATTGTCCTACGGGGACCAGCCTATCTGGCTGCGACGCCTGAATGTTTGCAACCGCGGCAGAGCTAGGCAGGCATGATTGTACAGCAATTCAAACTGCATCACCTTGCCAAAATTGACGGGTGTACAAGAAAACACGGGGGATTTACAAGGAGATGTTCCCCCGGAACCGCCGGAGGCCTGCTGGCAGCAAGATTCCGTAATCCTTCCTAAGAAGTCTAGAAAGCATTGAAACGCTCCTATGTTGCAGTAACTCAGAACCTCGTTCTGAGTGTTCTCGGCAGAGGTCATTCGGCTGAACACAACTGTGGACTAATTAGAGCCTGATGTAGGCAGTGCCGTCCAGAAGGCTGAATGGACAGTAGTGCCGTGCCAAACAACTGAGCTCTAGTTCTCAACACTTTCACAAAGTGCCATAATTTGAGGTTCACCATACTGCTCCGGTTGAGTAGATTGTAGCCATCAAAGCTGGAATCAGTAGCACTCAGGTGAGAAGAACGGGAAGCAGATATACCCAGTCCGTTGGCAGTGTCCTACGGGGACCAGCCTATCTGGCTCCCACGCCTGAATGTTTGCAACCGCGGCAGAGCTAGGCAAGCGCAATTGTGCAGCAATGCAAATTGCATAACCTGGCCAAATATCACGGGTGTACAAGAAACCACCGGGGATTTACAAGAAGATGTTCACCCGGAACAGGAGGAGGCCTACCGGCAGCAAGATTCTGGAATCCTTCCTAAGAAGCCTTGAAAGCAGTGAAACGCTCCTATGTTACTGTAACTCAGAACCTCATTCTGAGTGTTCCCGGCAGAGGTCATTTGGCTGAACACAACCGTGGACTAATTAGAGCCAGATGTAGGCAGTGCCGTCCATAGTGCTGGATGGACAGTGGTGGCGTGCCAAATAACTGAGCTCTAGTTCTCTACACTTTCACAAAGTGAGATAAGTTGAGGTTCAACTTACAGCTCCGGGTGAGTAGTGTGTAGCCGTCAAAGCTGGAATCAGTAGCACTCAGGTGAGCAGAACGGGAAGCAGATATACTCAGTACCCTGGCAGTGTCCTACGGGGACCAGCCTATCTAGCTGCCACGCCTGAATGTTTGCAACCGCGGCAGAACTAGTCAGGCAAAATTGTGCAGCAATGCAAACTGCATAACCAGGCCAAAATTCACGGGTGTACAAGAAACCACGGGGGATTTACAAGGAGATGTTCACCCGGAATAGCAGGAGGCCTGCCGGCAGCAAGATTCCGGAATTCTTCGTAAGAAGCCTTGAAAGCAATGAAATGCTCCTATGTTGCAGTAATTCAGAACCTCATTCTGAATGTTCCTGGCGGAGGTCATTCGGCTGAATACAACTATGGAATGATTAGAACCAGATGTAGGCAATGCGGTCCATAGTGCTGGATGGACAGTGGTGACCTGCAAAACAACTGAACTCTAGTTCTCAACACTTCCACAAAGAGGCATAAGTTGAGGTTCAAATTACTGCTCCGGTTGAGTAGATTTAGCCGTCAAAGCTGGAATCTGTAGCACTCTGGTGAGAAGAACGGGAAGCACATATACCCAGTCCGCTGGCAGTGTCCTACGGGGTCCAGCCTAACTGGCTGACACGCCTGAATGTTTGCAACCGTGGCAGCGCAGGAAGGCGCAATTGTGCAGCAATGCAAACTTCAAAACGTGGCCAAATTTCCCGGGTGTATAAGAAACCACGGGGATTTACAAGGAGATGTTCACCCTGAACAGAGGAGGCCTGCCGGCAGCAAGATTACGGAATTCTTCCAAAGAAGCCTTGATAGCAGTGAAAAGCTCCTAAGTTGCAGTAAGTCAGACCCTCATTCTGAGTGTTCCCGGCAGAGGTCATTCGGCTGAACACAATCGTGGACTAATTAGAGCCAGATGTAGGCAGTGCCGTCCATAGTGCTGGATGGACAGTGGTGGGGTGCCAAACAACTGAGTTCTAGTTCTCAACACTTTCACAAAGTGCCATAAGTTGAGGTTCAAATTACTGATCCGGTTGAGTAGAGTGTAGCCGTCAAACCTGGAATCAGTAGCACTAAGGTGAGAAGAACGGGAAGCAGATATACCCAGTCCGCTGGCAGTGTCCTACGGGGACCAGCTTATCTGGCTGCCACGCCTGAATGTTAGCAACCGCGGCAGAGCTAGGCTGGCGCAATTGTGCAGCAATGCACACTGCATAACCTGGCCAAATTTCACGGGTGTACAAGAACCACGGGGGATTTACAAGGAGATGTTCACCCGGAACAACCAGAGCCCTGCCGGCAGCGAGATTCCGGAATCCTTCCTAAGAAGCCTTGAAAGCAGTGAAACGCTCCAATGTTGCAATAACTCAGAACTTCATTCTGAGTGTTCCCAGCAGAGGTCATTCGGCTGAATACAACCGTGGATTAATTAGAGCCAGATGTATGCAGTGCCGTCCATAGTGCTATATGGACAGTGGTGGCGTTCCAAACAACTGAGCTCTAGTCCTCAACACTTTCACAAAGTGCCATAAGTGGAGGTTCTACTTACAGCTCCGGTTGAGTAGAGTGTAGCCGTCAAAGCTGGAATCAGTAGCCCTCAGGTGAGAATAACGTTAAGCAGTTCTAGCCAATCCGCTGTCAGTGTCCTACGGGACCAACCTATATGGCTGCCAATACTGAATGTTAGCAATCGCAGCAGAGCTAGGCAGGCGCAATTGTGCAGCAATGCAAACTGCACCACCTGGCCAAATTTCAGGGGTGTACAGGAAACCACGGGGGACTTACAAGGAGATGTTCAGCCGGAAGAGCCGGAGGCCTGCCGGCAGCAAGATTCCGGAATCCTTGCTAAGAAGCCTTGAAAGCAGTGAAACGCTCCTGTGTTGCAATAACTCAGAACCTCATTCTGAGTGTTCCTGGCAGATGTCATTCAGCTGGATACAACCGTGGACTAATTAGAGCCAGATGTAGGCAGTGCCGTCCATAGTGCTGGATGGACAGTGGTGGCATGCCAAACAACTGAGCTCTAGTTCTCAACGCTTTCAAAAAGTGCCACAAGTTGAGGTTCAACTTACTGTTCCGGTTGAGTACAGTGTAGCCGTCAAAGCTGGAATCAGTAGCACTCAGGTGAGAAGAACGGGAAGCAGATATACCCAGTCCGCTGGCAGTGTCCTACGGGCACCATCCTATCTGGGTGCCACTCCTGAATATTTGCAACCGCGGCAGAGCTAGGCAGGCGCAGTTGTGCAGCAATGCAAACTGCATCACCTGGCCAAATTTCACGGGTGTACAAGAATCCTCGGGGATTTACAAGGAGATGTACACCCGGAACAGGCGGAGGGGTGCCGGCAGCAAGATTCCGGAATGCTTCCTAAGAAGCCTTGAAAGCAGTGAAACGCTCCTAGGTTGCAGTAACTCAGAACCTCATTCGGAGTGTTCCCTGCAGAGCTCATTCGGCTGAACACAACCGTGGACTAATTAGAGCCAGATGTAGGCAATGCCGTCCATAGTGCTGGATGGACAGTGGTGGCGTGCCAAACAACTGAGTTCTAGTTCTCAACACTTTCACAAAGTGCCATAAGTTGAGGTTCATCTTACTGATCCTTTTGAGTAGAGTGTAGCCGTCAAAGCTGGAATCAGTACCACTCAAGTGAGAAGAACGGGAAACAGTTATACCCAGTCCGCTGGAAGTGTCCTACGGGGACCAGCCTATCTGGCTGCCACGCCTGAATAGTTTTAACCACGGCAGAACTAGGCAGGGGCAATTGTGCAGCAATGCAAACTGCCTAACATAGCCAAATTTCACGGGTGTACAAGAAACCACGGGGGATTTACAAGGAGATGTTCACCCGGAACAGACGGAGTCCTGCGGGCAGCAAGATTCCGGAATTCTTTTAAAAAACCTTGAAAGCAGTGAAACGGTCCTATGTTGCAATAACTCAGAACCTCATTCTGAGTGTTCCCGGCAGAGGTCATTTGGCTGAACACAGCTGTGGACTAATTAGAGCCAGATGTATGCAGTGCCGTCCATAGTGCTGGATGGACAGTGGTGGCGTGCCAAACAACTGAGCTCTAGTTCTCAACACTTTCACAAAGTGCCATAAGTTGACGTTCAGCTTACTGCTGCGGTTGAGTAGAGTGTAGCCGTCAAAGCTGGAATCAGTAGCACTCAGGTGAGAAGAACGGGAAGCAGATATACCCAGTCCGCTGGCAGTGTCCTTCGGGGACCAGCCTATCTGGCTGCCACGCCTCAATGATTGCAACCGTGGCAGAGCTAGGCAAGCGCAATTGTGCTGCAATGCAAACTGCATAACCTGGCCAAATTTCACGGGTGTACAAGAAACCACAGGGGATTTACAAGGAGACGTTCACCCGGAACAGCTGGAGGCCTGCCGGCAGCAAGATTCCGGAATTCTTCCTAAGAAGCCTTGAAAGCAGTTAAATGCTCCTATGTTGCAATAACTCAGAAACTGATTCTGAGTGTTCCCGGCAGAGGTCATTCGACTGAACACAACCGTGGACTAATTAGAGCCAGATGTAGGCAGTGCCGTCCATAGTGCTGGATGGACAGTGGTGGCGTGCCAAACCACTGAGATCTAGTTCTCAACACTTTCACAAAGTGCCATCAGTTGAGGTTCAACTTACTTCTCCGGTTGAGTAGAGTGTAGCCGTCAAAGCTGGAATCAATAGCACTCAGGTGAGAAGAAGGGGAAGCAGATATACCCTGTCTTCTGGCAGTGTCCTTCGGGGACCAGCCTATCTGGCTGCCACTTCTGAAAGTTTGCAACCGCGGCAGAGCAAGGCATGCTCAATTGTGCAGCAATACAAACTGCATCACCTGGCCAAATTTCACGGGTGTACAAGAATCCAAGGGGGATTTAGAAGGAGATGTTCACCCAGAACAGCCGGAGGCCTACGGGCAGCAAGATTCCGGAATTCTTCCTAAGAAGTCTTGAAAGCAGTGAAACATTCCTATGTTGCAGTAACTCAGAACCTCATTCTGAGTGTTCCCAGCAGAGGTCATTCGGCTGAACACAACCGTGGACTCATTAGAGCCAGTTATAGGCAGTGCCATCCATAGTGCTGGATGGACAGTGGTGGCGTGCCAAACAACTGAGCTCTAGTTCTCAACACTTTCACAAAGTGATATAAGTTGAGGTTCACCTTACAGCTCCGGTTGAGTAGAGTGTAACCATCAAAGCTGGAATCAATAGAACTCAGGTGAGAAGAACGGGAAGCAGATATACCCAGTCCACTGGCAGTGTCCTTCGGGGACCAGACTATCTGGCTGCCACGCCTGTATGTTTGCAACCTCGGCAGAGCTAGGCAGGAGCAATTGTGCAGCAATGCAAACTGCATAACCTGGCCAAATTTCAAGGGTGTAAAAAAAACCACCGGGGATTTACCAGGAGATGTTCACCTAGAAGAGCCGGAGGCCTACCGGCAGCAAGACTCTGGAATTCTTCCTAAGAAGCCTTGAAAGCAGTGATATGCTCCTATGTTGCAATAACTCAGAACCTCATTCTGAGTGTTCCCGGCAGAGATCATTTTGCTGAACACAAGCGTGGACTATTTAGAGCCAGATGTATGCAGTGCCGTCCATAGTGCTGGATCGACAGTGGTGGCTTGCCAAACAATTGAGCTCTAGTTCTCAACACTTTCACAAAGTGCCATCAGTTGAGCTTCAACTCACTGCTCCGGTTGAGTAGAGTGTAGCTGTCAAAGCTGGAATAAGTAGCACTCAGTTGAGAGAACGGGAAGCAGATATACCCAGTCCGCTGGCAGTGTCCTACGGGGACCAGCCTATCTGGCTGCACGCCTGAATGTTTGCAACCGCGGCAGAGCTAGACAGGCGCAATTATGAAGCAATGCAAACTGCAGAACCTGGCCAAATTTCACAGGTGTACAAGAAACGAAGGGGGATTTACAACGAGATGTTCACCGGAATAGCCAGACGCCTGCCGGCAGCAAGATTCCGGAATTCTTCCTCAGAAGCCTTGAAAGCAGTGAAACGCTCCTATGTTGCAATAACTCAGAAATTGATTCTGAGTATTCCCGGCAGAGGTCATGCGGCTGAACACAACCGTGGACTAATTAGAGCCAGAGGTAGGCAGTGAGGTCCATAATGCTGGGTGGACAATGGTGGCGTGCCAAACAACTGAGCTCTAATTCTCAACACTTTCACAAAGTGCCGTAAGTTGAGGTTCAACTTACTGCTCTGGTTGAGTAGAGTGTAGACGTCAAAGCTGGAATCAGTAGCACTCAGGTGAGAAGAACGAGAAGCAGATATACCAGTCAGCTGGCAGTGTTCTACGGGGACCAGCCTATCTGGCTGCCACGCCTGAATGTTTGCAATCCCGGCAGAGCTACGCAGTCGCAATTGTGGAGCAATGCAAACTGCATAACCTGGCCAAATTTCAGGGGTGTAAAAGAAACCAACGGGGATTTACAAGGAGATATTCACCCAGAACAGCCGGAAGCCTGCAGGCAGCAAGATTCCGGAATTCTTCCTTAGAAGCCTTGAAAGCAGTGAAACGCTCCTATGTTGCAATAACTCAGAAACTCATTCTGAGTGTTCCCGGCAGAGGTCATTTGGCTGAACACAGCTGTGGACTAATTAGAGCCAGATGTATGCAGTGCCGTCCATAGTGCTGGATGGACAGTGGTGGCGTGCCAAACAACTGAGCTCTAGTTCTCAACACTTTCACAAAGTGCCATAATTTGACGTTCAGCTTACTGCTGCGGTTGAGTAGAGTGTAGCCGTCAAAGCTGGAATCAGTAGCACTCAGGTGAGAAGAACGGGAAGCAGATATACCCAGTCCGCTGGCAGTGTCCTTCGGGGACCAGCCTATCTGGCTGCCACGCCTCAATGATTGCAAACGTGGCAGAGCTAGGCAAGCGCAATTGTGCTGCAATGCAAACTGCATAACCTGGCCAAATTTCACGGGTGTACAAGAAACCACAGGGGATTTACAAGGAGACGTTCACCCGGAACAGCAGGAGGCCTGCCGGCAGCAAGATTCCGGAATTCTTCCTAAGAAGCCGTGAAAGCAGTTAAATGCTCCTATGGTGCAATAACTCAGAAACTGATTCTGAGTGTTCCCGGCAGAGGTCATTCGACTGAACACAACCGTGGACTAATTAGAGCCAGATGTAGGCAGTGCCGTCCATAGTGCTGGATGGACAGTGGTGGCGTGCCAAACCACTGAGATCTAGTTCTCAACACTTTCACAAAGTGCCATCAGTTGAGGTTCAGCTTACTGCTCCGGTTGAGTAGAGTGTAGCCGTCAAAGCTGGAATCAATAGCACTCAGGTGAGAAGAAGGGGAAGCAGATATACCCTGTCTTCTGACAGTGTCCTTCGGGGACCAGCCTATCTGGCTGCCACTTCTGAAAGTTTGCAACCGCGGCAGAGCAAGGCATGCTCAATTGTGCAGCAATACAAACTGCATCACCTGGCCAAATTTCACGGGTGTACAAGAATCCAAGGGGGATTTAGAAGGAGATGTTCACCCAGAACAGCCGGAGGCCTACGGGCAGCAAGATTCCGGAATTCTTCCTAAGAAGTCTTGAAAGCAGTGAAACATTCCTATGTTGCAGTAACTCAGAACCTCATTCTGAGTGTTCCCAGCAGAGGTCATTCGGCTGAACACAACCGTGGACTCATTAGAGCCAGTTATAGGCAGTGCCATCCATAGTGCTGGATGGACAGTGGTGGCGTGCCAAACAACTGAGCTCTAGTTCTCAACACTTTCACAAAGTGATATAAGTTGAGGTTCACCTTACAGCTCCGGTTGAGTAGAGTGTAACCGTCAAAGCTGGAATCAATAGAACTCAGGTGAGAAGAACGGGAAGCAGATATACCCAGTCCACTGGCAGTGTCCTTCGGGGACCAGACTATCTGGCTGCCACGCCTGTATGTTTGCAACCTCGGCAGAGCTAGGCAGGAGCAATTGTGCAGCAATGCAAACTGCATAACCTGGCCAAATTTCAAGGGTGTAAAAAAAACCACCGGGGATTTACCAGGAGATGTTCACCTAGAAGAGCCGGAGGCCTACCGGCAGCAAGACTCTGGAATTCTTCCTAAGAAGCCTTGAAAGCAGTGATATGCTCCTATGTTGCAATAACTCAGAACCTCATTCTGAGTGTTCCCGGCAGAGATCATTTTGCTGAACACAAGCGTGGACTATTTAGAGCCAGATGTATGCAGTGCCGTCCATAGTGCTGGATCGACAGTGGTGGCGTGCCAAACAATTGAGCTCTAGTTCTCAACACTTTCACAAAGTGCCATCAGTTGAGCTTCAACTCACTGCTCCGGTTGAGTAGAGTGTAGCTGTCAAAGCTGGAATAAGTAGCACTCAGTTGAGAGAACGGGAAGCAGATATACCCAGTCCGCTGGCAGTGTCCTACGGGGACCATCCTATCTGGCTGCCACGCCTGAATGTTTGCAACCGCGGCAGAGCTAGACAGGCGCAATTATGAAGCAATGCAAACTGCAGAACCTAGCCAAATTTCACAGGTGTACAAGAACCAACGGGAATTTACAAGGAGATGTTCACCCGGAGGCCTGCCAGCAGCAAGATTCCGGAATTCTTCCTAAGAAGCCTTGAAAGCAGTGAAACGCTCCTATGTTGCAATAACTCAGAAACTGATTCTGAGTGTTCCCGGCAGAGGTCATTCGGTTGAACACAACCGTGGACTAATTAGAACCAGATGTAAGCAGTGCCTTACATAGTGCTGGATGGGCTGTGGTGGCATGCGAAACAACTGAGCTCTAGTTCTCAACACTTTCACAAAGTGCCATCAGTTGAGGTTCAACTTACTGCTCCGGTTGAGTAGAGTGAAGCCGTCAAAGCTGGAATCAGTAGCACTCAGGTGAGAAGAACGGGAAGCAAATATACCCAGTCCGCTGGCAGTGTCTTACGGGGACCAGCCTATCTGGCTGCCACGCCTGAATGTTTGCAACCGCGGCAGAGCTAGGCAGGCGCACTTGTGCACCAATGCAAACTGCATAACCTGGCCAAATTTCACGGGTGTACAAGAAACCACCGGGGTTTTACATGGAGATGTTCACGTGGAACAACCGGAGGCCTGCCGGCAGCAAGATTCCTTCCGGAATTCTTCCTAAGAAGCATTGAAAGCAGTGAAACGCTCCTATGTTGCAATAACTCAGAACCTCATTCTGAGTGTTACCGGCAGAGGTCATTCGGCTGAACACAACCGTGGACTAATTAGAGCCAGATGTAGGCAGTGCCGTCCATAGTGCTGGATGGACAGAGGTGGCGTGAGAAACAACTGAGCTCTAGTTCTCAACACTTTCACAAAGTTCCATAAGTTGAGGTTCATCTTACTGCTCCGGTTGAGTAGAGTGTAGCCTTCGAAGCTGGAATCAGTAGCACTCAGGTGAGAAGAACGGGAAGCAGATATAACCAGTCCACTTGCAATGTTCTACGGGGACCAGCCTATCTGGCTGCCACGCCTGAGTGTTTGCCACCACGACAGAGCTAGGCAGGCGCAACTGTGCAGCAATGCAAACTGCATAACCTGGCCAAATATCACGGGTGTACTAGAAACCAGGGGTATTTACTAGGAGATGTTCACCCTGAACAACCGGAGGCTTGCCGGCAGCAAGATTCCGGAATCCTTCCTAAGAAGCCTTGAAAGAAGTGAAATGCTCCTATGTTACATTAACTCAGAATCTCATTCTGAGTGTTCCCGGCAGAGGTCATTTGGCTGAACAGAACCGTGGAATAATTAGAGCCAGATGTAGGCAGTGCCGTCCATAGTGCTGAATGGACAGTTGTGGCGTGCCAAACAACTGAGCTCTAGTTCTCTACACTTTCACAAAGTGCCATCAGTTGAGCTTCAACTCACTGCTCCGGTTGAGTAGAGTGTAGCTGTCAAAGCTGGAATAAGTAGCACTCAGGTGAGAAGAAGGGGAAGCAGATATACCCAGTCCGCTGGCAGTGTCCTACGGGGACCAGCCTATCTGGCTGCCACGCCTGAATGTTTGCAAACGCGGCAGAGCTACGCAGGCGCAATTATGCAGCAATGCAAACTGCAGAACCTGGCCAAATTTCACAGGTGTACAAGAAACGAAGGGGGATTTACAACGAGATGTTCACCGGAATAGCCAGACGCCTGCTGGCAGCAAGATTCCGGAAGTCTTCCTCAGAAGCCTTGAAAGCAGTGAAACGCTCCTATGTTGCAATAACTCAGAAATTGATTCTGAGTATTCCCGGCAGAGGTCATGCGGCTGAACACAACCGTGGACTAATTAGAGCCAGAGGTAGGCAGTGAGGTCCATAAAGCTGGGTGGACAATGGTGGCGTGCCAAACAACTGAGCTCTAATTCTCAACACTTTCACCAAGTGCCGTAAGTTGAGGTTCAACTTACTGCTCCGGTTGAGTAGAGTGTAGACGTCAAAGCTGGAATCAGTAGCACTCAGGTGAGAAGAACGAGAAGCAGATATACCAGTCAGCTGGCAGTGTTCTACGGGGACCAGCCTATCTGGCTGCCACGCCTGAATGTTTGCAATCCCGGCAGAGCTACGCAGTCGCAATTGTGGAGCAATGCAAACTGCATAACCTGGCCAAATTTCAGGGGTGTAAAAGAAACCAACGGGGATTTACAAGGAGATATTCACCCAGAACAGCCGGAAGCCTGCAGGCAGCAAGATTCCGGAATTCTTCCTTAGAAGCCTTGAAAGCAGTGAAACGCTCCTATGTTGCAATAACTCAGAACCTCATTCTGAGTGTTCCCGGCAGAGGTCATTCAGCTGAACACAACCGTGGACTAAGAAGAGCCAGATGAAGGCAGTGTCGTCCATAGTGCTGGATGGACAGTGGTGGCGTGCCAAAGAACTGATCTCTAGTTCTCAACACTTTCACAAAGTGACATCAGTTGAGGTTCAACTCACTGCTCCGGTTGAGTAGAGTGTAGCCGTCAAAGCTGGAATCAGTAGCACTCAGGTGAGAAGAACAGGAAGCAGATATACCCAATCCGCTGGCAGTGTCCTACGTGGACCAGCCTATCTGGCTACCAAGCCTGAATGTTTGCAACCGCGGCAGAGCTAGGCTGGCGCTATTGTGCAGCAATGCAAACTGCATAACCTGGCAAATTTTCACGGGTGTACAAGAAACCACGGGGGATTTACAAGGAGATGTTCACCCGGAACAGACTGAGTCCTGCGGGCAGCAAGATTCCGGAATTCTTCTTAAGAAACCTTGAAAGCAGTGAAACGGTCCTATGTTGCAATAACTCAGAACCTTATTCTGAGTGTTCCCGGCAGAGGTCATTCGGCTGAACACAACGGTGGACTAATTAGAGCCCGATGTAGGCAGTGCCGTCCATAGTACTGGATGGACATAGGTGGGGTTTCAAAAAACTGACCTCTTGTTCTCAACACTTTCACAAAGTGCCATAAGTTGGGGTTCAACTTACTGCTCCGGTTGAGTAGAGTGTAGCCGTCAAAGCTGGAATCAGTAGCACTCAGGTGAGAAGAACGGGAAGCAGGTATACCCAGTACGCTGGCAGTGTCCTACGGGGACCAGCCTATCTGCCTGCCACGCCTGAATGTTTGCAAACGAGGCAGAGCTAGGCAGGCGTAATTGTGCAGCAATGCAAACTGCATAACCTGGACAAATTTAGGGGTTGTACAAGAAACCACGGGGGATTTACAAGGAGATGTTCAACCGGAACAGCCGGAGTCCTGCCGGCAGCAAGACTCTGGAATTCTTCCTAAGAAGCCTTGAAAGCAGTGAAACTCTCCTATGTTGCAATAACTCAGAACCTCATTCTGAGTGTTCCCGGCGGAGGTCATTCTTCTGAACACAACTGTAGACTAATTAGAGAGAGATGTATGCAGTGCAGTCCATAGTGCTGGATGGACAGTGGTGGCGTGCCAAACAACTAAGCTCTAGTTCTCAACACTTTCACAAAGTGCCATTAGTTGAGTTTCAACTCACTGCTCCAGTTGAGTAGAGTGTAACCCTCAAAGCTGGAATCAGTAGCACTCAGGTGAGAAGAACGGGAAGCAGATATACCCAGTCCTCTGGCAGTGTCCTATGTGGACCAAACTATCTGGTGGCCACGCATGAATATTTGCAACCGCGGCAGAGCTAGGAAGGCGCAATTGTGCAGCAATGCAAACTGCAGAACCTGGCCAAATTTCACTGGTGTTCAAGAAACCACGGGGGATTTACAAGGAGATGTTCACACGGAACCGCCAGAGTCCTGCCGGCAGCAAGATTCTGATATTTTTCCTAAGAAGCCTTGAAAGGAGTGAAACGCTCCTATGTGGCAATAACTCAGAACCTCATTCTGAGTGTTCCCGGCAGAGGTCTTGCGGCTGAACACAACCGTGTACTAATTAGCGGCAGAGGTAGGCAGTGCCGTCCATAGTGCTGGATGGACAGTGGTGGCGTGCCAAACAACTGAGCTCTAGTTCTCAACACTTTCACAAAGTGCCATAAGTTGAGGTTCAACTTATTGTTCCGGTTCAGTAGAGTGTAGCCGTCAAAGCTGGAATCAGTAGCACTCAGGTGAGAAGAACCGGAAGCAGATATACCCAATCTGCTGGCAGTGTCCTACAGAGATCAGCCTATCTGGCTTCCACGCCTGAATGTTTGAAACCGCGGCAGAACTAGGCAGGCGCAATTGTGCAGCAATGGAAACTGCATAAAATGGGCAAATTTCACGGGTGTACAAGAAACCACGGGGGAATTACAAGCCGATGTTCATCAGGAAGAGCAGGAGGCCTGCCAGCAGCAACATTCCGGAATTTTTACTAAGAAGCCTTGAAAGCAGTGAAACGCTCCTATGTTGCAATAACTCAGAACCTCATTCTCAGTGTTCCCGGCAGAGGACATTCGGTTGAACACAACCATGATCTAATTAGAGCCAGATGTAGGCAGTGCCGTCCATAGTGCTGGAAGGAGTGTGGTGGCGGGCAAAACAACTGAGCTCTAGTTCTCAACACTTTCACAAAGTGCCATCAGTTGAGGTTCACCTTACTGCTCCGGTTGAGTAGAGTGTAGCCGTCAAAGCTGGAAGCAGTAGAACTCAGGTGAGAAGAACGGGAAGAAGATATACCCAGTCCGCTGGCAGTGTCCTACAGGGACCAGCCTATCTGGCTGCCACGCCTGAATGTTTCCAACCGCGGCAGAGCTAGGCAGGCGCAATTGTGCAGCAATGCAAACTGCATAACCTGCCAAATTTCAGGGGTGTACAAGAAACAACCGGGGATTTACAAGGAGATGTTCACCCGGAAGAGCCGGAGGCCTGCCTTCAGCAAGATTCCGGAATTCTTCCTTAGAAGCCTTGAAAGCAGTGAAACGCTCCTATGTTGCAATAACTCAGAACCTCATTCTGAGTGTTCCCCGCAGAGGTCATTCAGCTGAACACAACCGTGGACTAATTAGAGCCAGATGTAGGCAGTGCCGTCCATAGGGCTGGATGGACGGTGGTGGCGTGCCAAACAACTGAGCTCTAATTCTCCACACTTTCACAAAGTGCCATCATTTGAGGTTCAACTCACTGCTCTGGTTGAGTAGAGTGTAGCCGTCAAAGCTGGAATCAGTAGCACTCAGTTGAGAAGAACGGGAAGCAGATAAACCCAGTCCTCTGGCAGTGTCCTACGGGGACCAGCCTAACTGGCTGCAACGCCTGAATATTTGCAACCGCGGCAGAGCTAGGCAGGCGCAATTATGCAGCAATGCAAACTGCATAAACTGGCCAAATTTCACTGGTGTACAGGAAACCACGGGGGATTTACAAGGAGATGTTCACCAGAACAGCCGGAGGCCTGCCAGCAGCAAGATTCCGGAATTCTTCCTAAGAAGCCTTGAAAGCAGTGAAACGCTCCTATGTTGCAATAACTCAGAAACTGATTCTGAGTGTTCCCGGCAGAGGTCATTCGGTTGAACACAACCGTGGGCTAATTAGAGCCAGATGAAGGCAGTGACTTCCATAGTGCTGGATGGACAGTGTTGGCATGCCAAACAACTGAGCTCTAGTTCTCAACACTTTCACAAAGTGCCATCATTTGAGGTTCAACTTACTGCTCCGGTTGAGTAGAGTGTAGACGGCAAATCTGGAATCAGTAGCACTCAGGTGAGAAGAAGGGGAAGCAGATACACCCAGTCTGCTTGCAGTGTCCGACGGGGACCAGCCTATCTGGCTGCAACGCCTGAATGTTTGCAAGCGCGGTAGAGCTAGTAAGGCACAATTGCGCAGCAATGCAAACAGCATAACCTGGCAAAATATCAGGGGTGTACAAGAAACCACGGGGGATTTTCAAGGAGATGTTCACCCGGAACAACCGGAGGCTTGCCAGCAGCAAGATTCCGGAATCCTTCCTAAGAAACCTTGAAAGCAGTGAAACGCTCCAATGTTGCAGTAACTCAGAACCTCATTCTGAGTGTTCCTGGCAGAGGTCATTCGGCTGAACACAACCGTGGACTCAGAGCGAGATGTAAGCAGTGCCGTCCATAGTGCTGGATGGACAGTGGTGGCGTGCCAAACAACTGAGCTCTAGTTCTCAACACTTTCACAAAGCGCCATAAGTTCAGGTTCAACTTACTGCTCCGGTTGAGTAGAGTGTAGCCGTCAAAGCTGGAATCAGTATCATTCAGGTGAAAAGAAGGAGAAGCAGATATACCCAGTTCGCTGGCAGTGTCCTACTGGGACCCGCCTATCTGGTTGCCTCGCCTGAATGTTTGCAACTGCGGCAGAGCTAGGCAGGTGAAATTGTGCAGCAATGCAAACTGCATAACCTGGCCAAATTTCACGGGTGTACAAGAAACCACGGGGATTTACAAGTAGATGTTCACCCGGAACAGCCGGAGGCCTACTAGCAGTAAGATTCCGGAATTCTTCCTAAGAAGCCTTAAAAGCAGTGAAACGCTCCTATGTTGCAGTAACTCAGAACCTCATTCTGAGTGTTCCGGGCAGAAGTCATTCGGCTGAACACAACCATGGACTAATTAGAGCCAGATGTAGGCAGTGCCGTCCATAGTACTGGATGGACTGTGGTGGCGTGCCAAACAACTGAGCCCTAGTTCTCAACATTTTTACAAAGTGCCATAAGTTGAGGTTCACCTTACTGCTCCGGTTGAGTAGAGTGTAGTAATCAAAGCTGGAATCAGTAGCACTCAGGTGAGAAGAACGGGAAGCAGATATACCCAGTCCGCTAGCAGTGTCCTACGGGTACCAGCCTATCTGGCTGCTACGCCTGAATGTTTGCAACTGTGGCAGAGCTAGGCAGGGACTATTGTGCAGCAATGCAAACTGCATAACCTGGCCAAATTCCACGGGTGTACAAGAAACCACGGCGGATTTACAAGGAGATTTTCACCCAGAACAGTCTGAGACCTGCCTGCAGCAAGATTCCGCAATTCTTCCTAAGAAGCCTTGAAAGCAGTGAAACGCTCCTATGTTACCTAACTCATAACCTCATTCTGAGTGTTCCAGGTAGAGGTCATTCGTATGAACACAACCGTGGACTAATTAGAGCCAGATGTAGGCAGTGCCGTCCATAGTGCTGGATGGACAGTGGTTACATGCGAAACAACAGAACTCTAGTTCTCAACACTTTCACAAAGTGCCATAATTTGAGGTTCAACTTACTGCTCCGGTTGAGCAGAGTGTAGCCTTCAAACCTGGTATCAGTAGCATTCAGGTGAGTAGAATGGGAAGCAGATATACCCAGTCCGCTGGCAGTGTCCTACGGGGACCAGCCTATCTGGCTGCGACTCCTGAATGTTTGCAATCGCGGCAGAGCTAGGCCAGCGCAATTGTGCAGCAATGCAAACTGCATAACCTGGCCAAATTTCACGGGTGTACAAGAAACGACGGGGGATTTACAAGGAGATGTTCACCCGGAAAAGACGGAAGCCTGCCTGCAGCAAGAATCCGGAATCCTTCCTAAGAAGCCTTGAAAGTTGTGAAACGCTCCTATGTTCCAATAACTCAGAACCTCATTCTGAGAGTTCCCGTCAGAGGTCATTTGGATGAACACAACCTTTGACTAAGTAGAGCCAGATGAAGGCAGGGGCGATCATAGTGCTTGATGGACAGTGGTGGCCTGCAAAACAACTGAGCTCTAGTTCTCAACACTTTCACAAAGTCCCACAAGTTGAGGTTCAACTTACTGCTCCGATTGAGTAGAGTGAAGCCGTCAAAGCTGGAATCAGTAGCACTCAGGTGAGAAGAACGGGAAGCAGATATACCCAGTCGGCTGGCAGTGTCCTATGGGGACCAGCCTATCTGGCTTCCACGCCTGAATGTTTGCTACCGCGGGAGAGCTAGGCAGGCCCAATTGTGCAGCAATGCACGCTGCATAACCTGGTCAAATATCACGGGTGTATAAGAATCCACGGGGGATTTACAAGGAGATGTTCACCCGGAACAGCCTGAGGCCTTCGGCAACAAGTTTCCGGAAATCTTAAGGTGAAGCCTTGAAAGCAGTGAAACGCTCCTACATTGCAACAACTCAGAACCTCATTCTGAGTGTTCCCAGCAGTGGTCATTCGCCTGAACACAACCGTGGAATAATTAGAGCCAGATGTAGGCAGTGCCGTCCATAGTGCTGGATGGACAGTGGTGGCGTGCCAAACAACTGAGCCCTAGTTCTCAACATTTTCACAAAGAGCCATGAGTTGAGGTTCAACTTACTGCTCCGGTTGAGTAGATTGTAGCCGTCAAAGCTGGAATCAGTAGCACTCAGGTGAGAAGAACGTGAAGCAGATATAACCAGTCCCCTGGCAGTGTCCTACGGGGAGCAGACTATCTGGCTGTCACGCCTGAATGTTTGCAACCGGGGCAGAGCTAGGCAGGCGCAATTGTGCAGCAATGCAAACTGCATAACCTGGCCAAATTTCACGGGTGTACAAGAAACCACGCAGGATTTATAAGGAGATGTTCACCCGGAACAGCCAGAGGCCTGCCGGCAGCAAGATTCCAGAATCCTTCCTAAGAAGCCTTGAAAGCAGTGAAACGCTCCTATGTTGCAATAACTCACAACCTCATTCTGAGTGTTCCCGGCAGAGGTCATTTGGCTGAACACAACGGTGGACTAATTAGAGCCAAATGTAGGCCGTGCCGTCCATAGAGCTGGATGGATAGTGGTGGCATGCCAAACAACTGAGCTCAAGCTCTCAACACTTTCAAAAAGTGCCATAAGTTGAGGTTCAACTTACTGCTCCGGTTGAGTAGAGTGTAGCCGTCAAAGCTGGAATCAGTAGCACTCAGGTGAGAAGAACGGGAAGCAGATATACCCAGTCTGCTGTCAGTGTCCTACGGGGACCAGCCGATCTGGCTGCCACGCCTGAATGTTTGCAAGCGGGGCAGAGCTAGGCAGGCGGAATTGTGCAGAAATGCAAACTGCAGAACCTGGCCAAATTTCATGGTTGTACAAGAAACCACGGGGGATTTACAAGGAGATGTTCACCCGGAACAGCCGGAGTCCTGCCGGCTGCAAGATTCCGGAATTCTTCCTAAGAAGCCTTGAAAGCAGTGAAACGCTCCTATTTTGCAATAACTCAGAATCTCATTCTGAGTTTTCCGGCAGAGCTCATTCGGCTGAACACAACCGTGGACTAATTAGAGGCAGATGTATTTAGTCCCTTCAATAGTGCTGGACGGACAGTGGTGGCGTGCCAAGCAACTGAGCTCTAGTTCTCAACACTTTCACAAAGTGCCATAAGTTGAGGTTCAACTTACTGCTCCGGTTGAGTAGAGTGCAGCCGTCAAAGCTGGAATCAGTAGCACTCAGGTGAGAAGAACGGGAAGCAGATATAGCCAGTCCGCCTGCAGTGTCCTACGGGGACCAGCTTATCTGGCTGCCACGCCTGCATGTTTGCAACCGCGGCAGAGCTACACAGGCGCAATTGTGCAGCAATACACACTGCATAACCTGGCCAAATTTCACGGGTGTACAAGAAACCACGGGGGATTTACAAGGAGATGTTCACCTGGATCAGCCGGAGGCCTGCCGGCAGCAAGATTTCGGAATTCTTTCTAAGAAACCTTGAAAGCAGTGAAACACTCCTATGTTGCAGTAACTCAGAACCTCATTCTGAGTGTTTCGGGCAGAGGTCATTCGGCTGAACACAACGATGGACTAATTAGAGCCAGATGTAGGCAGTTCTATCCATAGTGCTGGATGGACAGTGTTCCCGTGCCAAACAACTGAGCTCTAGTTCTCCACACTTTCACAAAGTGCCATAAGTTGAGGTTCAACGTCCTGCTCCGGTTGAGTAGTGTGTAGCCGTCAAAGCTGGAATCAGTAGCACTCAGGTGAGAAGAAAGGGAAGCAGATATACCCAGTCCGTTGGCAGTGTCCTACGGGGACCAGCCTATCTGGCTGCCACGCCTGAATGTTTGCAACTGCGGCAGAGATAGGCATGCTCAATTGTGCAGCAATACAAACTGCATAACCTGTCCAAATTTCACAGGTGTACAAGAAATCACGGGGGATTTACAAGGAGATGTTCTCCCGGAACAGACGGAGGCCTGCGGGCAGCAAGATTCCGGAATTCTTCCTAAGAAGCCTTGAAAGCATTGAAACGCTCCTATGTTGCAGTAACTCAGAAACTCATTCTCATAGTTCCCGGGAGAGGTCATTGGGCTGAACAAAACCGTGGAATAATTAGAGCCTGATATGTGCAGTGCCGTCCATAGTGCTGGATGGACAGTGGTGGCGTGCAAAACAACTGAGCTCTAGTTCTCAACACTTTCACAAAGGTCATAAGTTGAGGTTCACCTTACTCCTCCGGTTGAATAGAGTGTAACCGTCAAAGCTGGAATCAGTAGCACTCAGGTGAGCAAAACGGGAAGCAGATATACCCAGTCCGCTGGTAGTGTCTTACGGGGACCAGCCTATTTGGCTGCCACGCCTGAATGTTTGTTACCGCAGCAGAGCTAGGCAGGCGCAATTGTGCAGCAATGCAAACTTCATCACCTGGCCAAATTGCACGGGTTTACAAGAAACAACGGGGGATTTACAAGGAGATGTCTCCTCTAAAAGCCTGAGGCCTGCCGGCACCAACATTCTGGAATTCTTCCTGAGAAGCCTTCAAAGCAGTGAAACGCACCTATGTTTCAAAAACTCAGAACCTCATTCTGAGTGATCCCGGCAGAGGTCATTCGGGTAAACACAACCGTGGACTAACTAGAGCCAGATGTAGTCATTGCCGTCCATAGTCCTGGATGGACAGTGGTGGCGTGCCAAACAACTGAGCTCTAGTTCTCCACACTTTCACAAAGTGCCATAAGTTGAGGTTCAACTTATTGATGCGGGTGAGTAGAGTGTAGCCGTCAAAGCTGGAATCAGTAGCACTCAGGTGAGAAGAATGGGAAGCAGATGTACCCAGTCCGCTGGCAGTGTCCTACAGGGACCAGATATCTGGCAGCCACGCCTGAAGGTTTGCAACCGCGGCAGAGATAGGCATGCTCAATTGTTCAGCAATACAAACTGCATAACCTGACCAAATTTCACTGGTGTACAAGAAACCACGGGGGATTTACAAGGAGATGTTCACCCGGAACAGACGGAGGCCTGCGTGCAGCAAGATTTCGGAATTATTCCTACGAAGCCTTGAAAGCAGTGAAACACTCCTATGTTGCAGTAACTCAGAACCTCATTCTGAGTGTTCCCGGCAGAGGTCATTCGGCTGAACACAACCGTGGACTCATTAGAGCCAGAAATAGGCAGTGCCTTTCATAGTGCTGCATGGACAGTGGAGGCGTGCCAAACAACTGAGCTCTAGTTCTCAACACTTTCACAAAGTGCCACAAGGTGAGGTTCAACTTACTGCTCCAGGTGAGTAGATTGTATACGTCAAAGCTGGAATCAGTAGCACTCAGGTGAGAAAAACGGGAAGCAGATATACCCAGTCCGCTGGCAGTGTCCTATGGGGACCAGCCTATCTGGCTGCCACCCCTGAATGATTGCAACCTCCGCAGAGCTGGGCAGGCGCAATTGTGCAGCAATGCAAACTGCATAACCTGCCCAAATTAAATGGGTGTACAAGAAACCACAGGGGATTTACAAGGAGATGTTCACCGGAACACCCGGAGGGCTGCCAGCAGCAAGATTCCGTAATCCTTACTAAGAAGCCTAGAAAGCATTCAAACGCTACTATCTTGAAATAACTCAGAACCTCATTCTGAGTGTTCCCGGCAGAGGTCATTCGGCTGAACACAACCGTGGACTAATTAGAGCCAGATGTAGGCAGTGCCGTCCATAGTGCTGGATGGACAGTGGTTGTGTGCCAAACAACTGAGCTCTAGTTCTCAACACTTTCACAAAGGGCCATCAGTTGAGGTTCAACTAAGTGTTCTGGTTGAGTAGAGTGTAGCCGTCAAAGCTGGAATCAGTAGCACTCAGGTGAGAAGGAAGGGAAGCAGATATACCCAGTCCGCTGGCAGTGTCCTAGGGGGACCAGCCTATCTAGCTGCCACGCCTGAATGTTTGCAACCGCGGCAGAGTTAGGGAGGCGCATTTGTGCAGCAATGCAAACTGCGTAACCTTGCCAAATTTCAAGCATGTACAAGAAACCACGGGGGATTTACAAGGAGATGTTCACCCGGAACAGTCGGAGACCTGCCGGCTGCAAGATTCCAGAATTCCTCCTAAGAAGCCTTGAAAGCAGTGAAACGTTCCTATGTTGCAATAACTCAGAAACTCATTCTGAGTGTTCCCGGGAGAGGTCATTCGGCTGAACACAACCGTTGACTAATTAGAGCCAGATGTAGGCAGTGCCTTCCATAGTGCTGGATGGACAGTGGTGGCATGCCAAACAACTGAGCTCTTGTTCTCAACACTTTCACACATTGCCATAAGTTGAGGTTCAACTTACTGCTCCGGTTGAGTAGATTGTATACGTCAAAGCTGGAATCAGTAGCACTCAGGTGAGAAGAACGGGAAGCAGATATACCCAGTCCGCTGGCAGTGTCCTACGGGGACCAGCCTATCTGGCTGCCACGCCTGAATGTTTGCAACCGCTGGAGAGCTAGGCAGGAGCAATTGTGCAGCAATGCAAACTGCATAACCTGGCCAAATTTCACGGGTTTACAAGAAACCAAGGGGATTTACAAGGTTATGTTCACCCGGAACAGACACAGACCTACCGGCAGCAAATTATGGAATTCTTCCTAAGAAGCCTTGAAAGCAGTGAAACGCTCCTATGTTGCAATAACTCAGAAACTCATTCTGAGTGTTCCCGGCAGAGGTCATTCGGCAGAACACAACCGGGGACTAATTAGAGCCAGACGTAGGCAGTGCCGTCCACAGTGCTGGACGGACAGTGGTGGGGTGCCAAACAACTGAGCTCTAGTTCTCAACACTTTCACACATTGCAATGAGTTGAGGTTCAACCTACTGCTTCGGTTGAGTAGAGTTTAGCCGTCCAAGCTGGAATCAGTAGCACTCAGGTGAGAAGAACGGGAAGCACATATACCCAGTCCGCTGGCAGTATCCTACGGGTACTAGCCTTTCCGGCTGCCACGCCTGTATGTTTGCAACCACCGCAGAGCTAGGCAGGCGCAATTGTGCAGCAATGCAAAGTGGCCAAATTTCTCGGGTGTACAAGAAACCACGAGGGATTTACAAGGAGATGACACCCGGAACAGCTGGAGGCCTGCCGGCAGCAAGTTTCTGGAATCCTTCCTAAGAAGCCTTGAAAGCAGTGCAACGCTCCTATGTTGCAATAACTCAGAAACTCATTCTGAGTTTTCCCGGCAGAGGTCATTCGGCTGAACACAACCTTTGACTAATTAGAGCCAGATGTAGGCAGTGACGTCCATAGTCCTGGATGGACAGTGGTGGCATGCCAAACAACTGAGGTCTAGTTCTCAACACTTTCACAAAGTGCCATAATTTGCGGTTGAACTTACAGCTCCGGTTGAGAAGAGTGTAGCCGTCAAAGCTGGAATCATTAGCACTCAGGTGAGAAGAAGGGGAAGCAGATATACCCAGTCTGCTGGCAGTGTCCTACGGGGACGAGCCTATCTGACTGCCACGACTGAATGTTTGTAACTGCGGCAGAGGGAGGCAGGCGCAATTGTGCAACAATGCAAACTGCATACCCTGGCCAAATTTCACGGGTGTACAAGAAACCACGGGGGATTTACGAGGTCATGTTCCCCCAGAACAGCCGGAGGCCTGGCGGCAGCAAGATTCCTGAATTCTTCCTAAGAATCCTTGAAAGCAGTGAAATGCTCCTATGTTGCAATAACTCAGAACCTCATTCTGAGTGTTCCCGGCAGGGTTCATTCGGCTGAACACAACCGTGGACTAATTAGAGCCAGATGTAGGCAGTGCCGTCCATAGTGCTGGATGGACAGTGGTGTCGTGCCAAACAGCTGAGCTCTAGTTATCAATACTTTCCCAAAGTTCCATGAGTTGAGGTTGAACTTACTGCTCCGATTGAGTAGAGTGTATCCGTCAAACTGGAATCACTAGCACTCAGGTGAGAAGAACGGGAAGCAGATAGGCCCAGTCCCCTGGCAGTGTCCTACGGGTACCAGCCTATCTGGCTCCCACGACTGAATGTTTGCAACCGCGGCAGAGATAAGCAGGCGCAATTGTGCAGCAATGCAAACTGCATAACCTGGCCAAATATCACGGGTGTACAAGAAACCTCGGAGAACTTACAAGGAGATGTTCACCCGGAACAGACGGAGGCCTGCCAGCAGCAACATTCCGGAATTCTTCCTAAGAATCCTTGAAAGCAGTGAAACGCTCCTATGTTGCAATAACTCAGAACCTCATTCTGAGTGGTCCCGGCAGAGGTCATTCGGCTGAACACAACCATGGACTAATTAGATCCAGATGTAGGCAGTGCCGTCCATAGTGCTGGATGCACAGTGGTGGCATGCCAAACAACTGAGCTCTACTTCTCAACACTTTCACAAAGTGCCATGAGTTGAGGTTCAACTTACTGTTCCGGTTGAGTAGAGTTTAGCCGTCAAAGCTGGAATCAGTAGCACTCAGGTGAGAAGAACGGTAAGCACATATACCCAGTCCGCTGGCAGTGTCCTACGGGGACCAGCCTATCTGGCTGCCACTCCTGAATGTATGCCAGCGCGGCAGAGTTAGGCAGGCGCAATTGTGCAGCAATGCAAACTGCATACCCTGGCCAAATTTCACAGGTGTATAAGAAACCACGGGGGATTTACAAATAGATGTTCACCCGGAACAGCCGGAAGCCTGCTGGAAGCACGATACCGGAATTCTTCCTATGAAGCCTTGACAGTGAAAAACTCCTATGTTGCAATAACTCAGAAACTCATTCTGAGTGTTCCAGGCAGAGGTCATTCGGCTGAACACAACCGTGGACTAATTAGAGCCAGATGTAGGCAATGCCGTCCATAGTGCTGGATGAACAGTGGTGACGTGCCAAACAACTGAGCTCTAGTTCTCAACCGTTTCACAAAGTGCCATAAGTTGAGGTTCATCTTACTGCTCCGGTTGAGTAGAGTGTAGCCGTCAAAGCTGGAATCAGTAGCCCTCAGGTGAGAAGAACGGCAAGCAGATATAGCCAATCCGCTGGGAGTGTATTACGGGAACCAGCCTATCTGGCTGCCACGCCTGAATGTTTGCAACCACGGCAGAGATAGGATGCGCAATTGTGCAGCAATGCAAACTGCATAACCTGGCAAAATTTCACGGGTGTACAAGAAACCACGTGGGATTTACAAGGAGATGTTCACCCAGAACAGCCGGAGGCCTGCTGGCAGCAACATTGCGGAATTCTTCCTAAGAAGCCTTGAAAGCAGTGAAATGCTCCTATGTTGCAACAACTCACAACCTCATTCTGAGTGTTCCCGGCAGAGGTCATTCGGCTGAACACATCCATGGACTAATTAGAGGCTGATGTAGGCAGTGCCGTCCATAGTGCTGGATGGACAGTGGTGGAATGCCAAAAAAATGACCTCTAGTTCTCAACACTTTCACAAAGTGCCATGAGTTGATGTTCAACTCACTGCTCCGGTTCAGTAGAGTGTAGCCGTCAAAGCTAGAATTGGTAGCACTCAGGTTAGAAGAACCGGAACGAGATATACCCAGTCAGCTGGCAGGGTCCTACTTGGACCAGCCTATCTGGCTGTCACGCCTGAATGTTTGCAACCACGGCAAAGCTAGGCAGGCGCAATTGTTCAGCAATGCAAACTGCATCACCTGGCCAAATTTCACGGGTGTACAAGAAATCACGGGGGATTTACAAGGAGATGTTCACCCCGAACAGCCGTTGGCCTGCCGGCAGCAACATTCCGGAATTCTTCCTAAGAAGCCTTGAAAGCAGTGAAACGCTCCTATGTTGCTACAATTCAGAACCTCATTCTGAGTGTTCCCAACAGAGGTCATTCGGATAAACACAACCATGGACTAATTAGAGCCAGATGTAGGCAGTGGCGTCCATAGTGCTGGATGGACAGTGGTGGCGTGACAAACAACTGAGCTCTAGTTCTCAACACTTTCACAAAGTGCCATAAGTTGAGGTTCAACTTACTGCCCCGGTTCAGTAGAGTGTAGCTGTCAAAGCTGGAATCAGTAGCGATCAGGTGAGAATAACGGTAAGCAGATATACCCAGTCCGCTGGCAGTGTCCTACGGGGACCAGCCTATCTGGCTGCCACGCCTGAATGTTTGCAACCACGGCGGAGCTAGGCAGGCGCAATTGTGCAGCAATGCAAACTGCCTAACCTGGCCAAATTTCACGGGTGTAAAAGGAACCAAGGGGGATTTACCAGTTGTTCACCCGGAACAGCCGGAGGCCTGCCGGCAACAAGATTCCGGAATTCTTCCTAAGAAGCCTTGAGAGTAGTGAAATGCTCCTATGTTGCAATAACTCAGAACCTCATTCTGAGTGTTCCCGGCAGAGGTCATTCAGCTGAACACAACCGTGGACTAATTAGAGCCAGATGTAGGCAGTGCCTTCCATAGTGCTGGATGGACAGTGGTGGCCTGCCAAACAACTGAGCTCTAGTTCTCAACACTTTCACAAACTGCCATGAGTAGAGGTTCAACTTATTGTTCTGGTTGAGTAGAGAGTAGCCGTGAAAGCTGGAATCCATAGCACTCATGTGAGAAGAACGGGAAGCAGATATACCCAGGCCGTTGGCAGTGTCCTACGGGGACCAGCCTATCTGGCTGCAACGCCTGAATGTTTGCAACCACGGCAGAGCTAGGCAGGCGTAATTGTGCAGCAATGCAAACTGCATACCCTGGCCAAATTTCACCGGTGTAAAAGAAACCACGGAGGATTTACAAATAGATGTTCACCCGGATCAGCCGGAGGCCTGTCGGCAGCAAGATTCCGGAATTCTTCCTAAGAAGCCTTGAAAGCAGTGAAACGCTCCTATGTTGCAATAACTCAGAACCTCATTCTGAGTGTTCCCGGCAGAGTTCATTCGTCTGAACTCAACCATGGACTAATTAGAGCCAGATGTATGTAGTGCCATCCATAGTGATGGATGGAAAGTTGTGGCGTGCCAAACAACTGAGCTCTAGTTCTCAACACTTTCACAAATTGCCATAAGTTGAGGTTCAACTTACTGCTCCGGTTGAGTAGAGTGTAGCCGTCAAAGCGGGAATCAGTAGCACTCAGGTGAGAAGAATGGGAAGCAGATATACCTAGTCCGCTGTCATTGTCCTACGGGGACCAGCCTATCTGGCTGCCACTCCTGAATGTTTGCCAGCGCAGCAGAGCTAGGCAGTCGCAATTGTGCAGCAATGCAAAGTGCATAACCTCGCCAAATTTCACGAGTGTACAAGAAACCATGGGGGATTTAAAAATAGATATTCATCCGGAACAGCCGGAGGCCTGCCGGAAGCAAGATTGAGGAATTCTTCTTAGAAGCCTTGAAAGCAGTGAAATGCTCCTATGTTGCAATAACTCAGAACCTCATTCTGAGTGTTCCCGGCAGAGGTCATTCGGCTGAACACAACCGTGGACTAATTAGAGGCTGATGTACGCAGTGACGTCCATAGTCCTGGATGGACTGTGGTGGCGTGCCAAACAACTGAGCTCTAGTTCTCAACACTTTCACAAAGTGCCATAAGTTGAGGTTCAACTTACTGCTCCTTTTGAGTAGAGTGTAGCCGTCAAAGCTGGAATCAGTAGCACTCAGGTGAGGAGAACTGGAAGCAGATATACCCAGTCCGCTGGCAGTGTCCTACGGGGACCAGCCTATCTGGCTGCAACGCCTGAATGTTTGCAACCGCGGCAGAGCTAGGCAGGCGCAATTGTGCAGGAATGCAAACTGCATAACCTGTTCCAAATTTCACGGGTGCACAAGAAACCTCGGGGGATTTACAAGGAGATGTTCACCCGGAACAGCCGGAGATATGCCTGAAGAAAGATTGAGGAAATCTTCCTAAGAAGCCTTGAAAGCAGTGAAAAACTCCTATGTTGCAATAACTCAGAACCTCATTCTGAGTGTTCCCGGCAGAGGTCATTCGGCTGAACACAACCGTGGACTAATTAGAGCCAGAGTAGGCAGTGCCGTCCATAGTGCTGGATGCACTGTGGTGGCGTGCCAAACAACTGAGCTCTAGTTCTCAACACTTTCACAAAGTGCCATAATTTGAGATTCAACTTACTGCTCCGGGAGAGTAGAGTGTAGCTTTCAAAGCTGTATTCAGTAGCACTCCGGTGAGAGGAACGGGAAGCAGATATACCCAGTCAGCTGGCAGTGTCCTACGGGGACCAGCCTTTCTGGCTGCCACGCCTGAATGTTTGCAACCGCGGTAGAGCTAGGCAGGCGCAATTGTACAGCAATGCAAACAGCATAACCTGGCCAAATTTCATGGGTGTACAAGAAACCACGGGGGATTTACAAGGAGATGTTCACCCGGAACAGCCGGAGGCCTGCCGGCAGCATGATTCCAGAATTCTTCCTAAGAAGCCTTGAAGTGAAACGCTCCTATGTTGCAATAACTCAGAACCTCATTCTGAGTGTTCCCGGCAGAGGTCATTCGGCTGATCACAACCGTGGACTAATTAGAGCCAGATGTAGGCAGTGCCGTCCATAGTTCTGGATGGACTGTGGTGGCATGCCAAACAACTGACCTCTAGTTCTCAACACTTTCACAAAGTCCCATAAGTTGAGGTTCATCTTACTGCTCCGTTTGAGTAGAGTGTAGCCATCAACGCTGGAATGAGTAGCACTCATTTGAGAAGAACGTGAAGCAGATATACCCAGTCCGCTGGCAGTGTCTTACGGGGACCAGCCTATCTGGCTGCCACGCCTGAATGTTTTCAACCGCGGCCTAGTTTGACAGGCGGAATTGTGCAGGAATGCAAACTGCATAACCTGGCCAAATTTCACGGGTGTACAAGAAACAACGGGGATTTTACAAGGAGATGTTCACCCAGAACAGCCGGAGTCCTACCGGAAGCAATATTGAGGAATTCTTCCTAAGAAGACTTGAAAGAAGTGAAACGCTCCTATGTTGCAATAACACAGAACCTCATTCTGAGTGTTCCCTCCACAGGTCATTCGGCTGAACACAACCGTGGACAAATTAGAGCCAGATGTAGGCAGTGCCGTCCATAGTGCTGGATGGACTGTGGTGGCGTGCCAAACAACTGAGCGCTAGTTCTCAACACTTTCACAAAGTTCCATAAGTTGAGGTTCAACTTACTGCTCCGGTTGAGTAGAGTGTAGCCGTTATAGCTGGAATCAGTAGCACTCAGGTGAGAAGAATGGAAAGCAGATATACCCAGTCCGCTGGCAGTGTCCTACGGGGAGCAGCCTATCTGGATGCCACGCCTGAATGTTTGCCAGCGCAGCAGAGCTAGGCAGGCGCAATTGTACAGCAATGCAAACTGCATAACCTAGCCAAATTTCACTGGTGTGCAAGAAACCAAGGGGGATTTACAAATAGATGTTCACCCGGAACAGCCGGAGGCCTGCCGGTAGCAAGATTGAGGAATTCTTCCTAAGAAGCCTTGAAAGCAGTTAAACGCTCCTATGTTGCAATAACTCAGAACCTCATTCTGAGTGTTCTCGGCAGAGGTCATTCGGCTGAACACAACCCTGGACTAATTAGAGCCAGATGCAGGCAATGCCATCCATAGTGCTGGATGGACAGTGGTGTCGTGCCAAACAACTGAGCTCTAGTTCTCAAAACTTTCACAAAGTGCCATAAGTTGAGGTTCAACTTACTGCTCCTTTTGAGTAGAGTGTAGCCGTTAAGGTGGAATCAATAGCACTCAGGTGATAAGAACGGGAAGCAAATATACCCAGTCCGCTCTCAGTGTCCTACGGGGACCAGCTTATCTCGATGCCAAGCCTGAATTTTTGCCTGCGCATCAGAGATAGGCAGACACAATTGTACAGCAATGCAAACTGCATAACCTGGCCAAATTTCACGGGTGTACAATAAACCACGAGGGATTTACAAGTAGATGTTCACCCGGAACAGCGGGAGATATGCGTGAAGCAATATTGAGGAAATCTTCCTAAGAAGCCTTGAAAGCAGTGAAACGCTCCTATATTGCAATAACTCAGAACCTCATTCTGAGTGTTCCCGGCAGAGGTCATTCGGCTGAACACATCCATGGACTAATTAGAGGCTGATGTAGGCAGTGCCGTCCATAGTGCTGGATGGACAGTGGTGGAATGCCAAAAAAATGACCTCTAGTTCTCAACACTTTCACAAAGTGCCATGAGTTGATGTTCAACTCACTGCTCCGGTTCAGTAGAGTGTAGCCGTCAAAGCTAGAATTGGTAGCACTCAGGTTAGAAGAACCGGAACGAGATATACCCAGTCAGCTGGCAGGGTCCTACTTGGACCAGCCTATCTGGCTGTCACGCCTGAATGTTTGCAACCACGGCAAAGCTAGGCAGGCGCAATTGTTCAGCAATGCAAACTGCATCACCTGGCCAAATTTCACGGGTGTACAAGAAATCACGGGGGATTTACAAGGAGATGTTCACCCCGAACAGCCGTTGGCCTGCCGGCAGCAACATTCCGGAATTCTTCCTAAGAAGCCTTGAAAGCAGTGAAACGCTCCTATGTTGCTACAATTCAGAACCTCATTCTGAGTGTTCCCAACAGAGGTCATTCGGATAAACACAACCATGGACTAATTAGAGCCAGATGTAGGCAGTGGCGTCCATAGTGCTGGATGGACAGTGGTGGCGTGACAAACAACTGAGCTCTAGTTCTCAACACTTTCACAAAGTGCCATAAGTTGAGGTTCAACTTACTGCCCCGGTTCAGTAGAGTGTAGCTGTCAAAGCTGGAATCAGTAGCGATCAGGTGAGAATAACGGTAAGCAGATATACCCAGTCCGCTGGCAGTGTCCTACGGGGACCAGCCTATCTGGCTGCCACGCCTGAATGTTTGCAACCACGGCGGAGCTAGGCAGGCGCAATTGTGCAGCAATGCAAACTGCCTAACCTGGCCAAATTTCACGGGTGTAAAAGGAACCAAGGGGGATTTACCAGTTGTTCACCCGGAACAGCCGGAGGCCTGCCGGCAACAAGATTCCGGAATTCTTCCTAAGAAGCCTTGAGAGTAGTGAAATGCTCCTATGTTGCAATAACTCAGAACCTCATTCTGAGTGTTCCCGGCAGAGGTCATTCAGCTGAACACAACCGTGGACTAATTAGAGCCAGATGTAAGCAGTGCCTTCCATAGTGCTGGATGGACAGTGGTGGCCTGCCAAACAACTGAGCTCTAGTTCTCAACACTTTCACAAACTGCCATGAGTAGAGGTTCAACTTATTGTTCTGGTTGAGTAGAGAGTAGCCGTGAAAGCTGGAATCCATAGCACTCATGTGAGAAGAACGGGAAGCAGATATACCCAGGCCGTTGGCAGTGTCCTACGGGGACCAGCCTATCTGGCTGCAACGCCTGAATGTTTGCAACCACGGCAGAGCTAGGCAGGCGTAATTGTGCAGCAATGCAAACTGCATACCCTGTCCAAATTTCACCGGTGTAAAAGAAACCACGGAGGATTTACAAATAGATGTTCACCCGGATCAGCCGGAGGCCTGTCGGCAGCAAGATTCCGGAATTCTTCCTAAGAAGCCTTGAAAGCAGTGAAACGCTCCTATGTTGCAATAACTCAGAACCTCATTCTGAGTGTTCCCGGCAGAGTTCATTCGTCTGAACTCAACCATGGACTAATTAGAGCCAGATGTAGGTAGTGCCATCCATAGTGATGGATGGAAAGTTGTGGCGTGCCAAACAACTGAGCTCTAGTTCTCAACACTTTCACAAATTGCCATAAGTTGAGGTTCAACTTACTGCTCCGGTTGAGTAGAGTGTAGCCGTCAAAGCGGGAATCAGTAGCACTCAGGTGAGAAGAATGGGAAGCAGATATACCTAGTCCGCTGTCATTGTCCTACGGGGACCAGCCTATCTGGCTGCCACTCCTGAATGTTTGCCAGCGCAGCAGAGCTAGGCAGTCGCAATTGTGCAGCAATGCAAAGTGCATAACCTCGCCAAATTTCACGAGTGTACAAGAAACCATGGGGGATTTAAAAATAGATATTCATCCGGAACAGCCGGAGGCCTGCCGGAAGCAAGATTGAGGAATTCTTCTTAGAAGCCTTGAAAGCAGTGAAATGCTCCTATGTTGCAATAACTCAGAACCTCATTCTGAGTGTTCCCGGCAGAGGTCATTCGGCTGAACACAACCGTGGACTAATTAGAGGCTGATGTACGCAGTGACGTCCATAGTCCTGGATGGACTGTGGTGGCGTGCCAAACAACTGAGCTCTAGTTCTCAACACTTTCACAAAGTGCCATAAGTTGAGGTTCAACTTACTGCTCCTTTTGAGTAGAGTGTAGCCGTCAAAGCTGGAATCAGTAGCACTCAGGTGAGGAGAACTGGAAGCAGATATACCCAGTCCGCTGGCAGTGTCCTACGGGGACCAGCCTATCTGGCTGCAACGCCTGAATGTTTGCAACCGCGGCAGAGCTAGGCAGGCGCAATTGTGCAGGAATGCAAACTGCATAACCTGTTCCAAATTTCACGGGTGCACAAGAAACCTCGGGGGATTTACAAGGAGATGTTCACCCGGAACAGCCGGAGATATGCCTGAAGAAAGATTGAGGAAATCTTCCTAAGAAGCCTTGAAAGCAGTGAAAAACTCCTATGTTGCAATAACTCAGAACCTCATTCTGAGTGTTCCCGGCAGAGGTCATTCGGCTGAACACAACCGTGGACTAATTAGAGCCAGAGTAGGCAGTGCCGTCCATAGTGCTGGATGCACTGTGGTGGCGTGCCAAACAACTGAGCTCTAGTTCTCAACACTTTCACAAAGTGCCATAATTTGAGATTCAACTTACTGTTCCGGGAGAGTAGAGTGTAGCTTTCAAAGCTGTATTCAGTAGCACTCAGGTGAGAGGAACGGGAAGCAGATATACCCAGTCAGCTGGCAGTGTCCTACGGGGACCAGCCTTTCTGGCTGCCACGCCTGAATGTTTGCAACCGCGGTAGAGCTAGGCAGGCGCAATTGTACAGCAATGCAAACAGCATAACCTGGCCAAATTTCATGGGTGTACAAGAAACCACGGGGGATTTACAAGGAGATGTTCACCCGGAACAGCCGGAGGCCTGCCGGCAGCATGATTCCAGAATTCTTCCTAAGAAGCCTTGAAGTGAAACGCTCCTATGTTGCAATAACTCAGAACCTCATTCTGAGTGTTCCCGGCAGAGGTCATTCGGCTGATCACAACCGTGGACTAATTAGAGCCAGATGTAGGCAGTGCCGTCCATAGTTCTGGATGGACTGTGGTGGCATGCCAAACAACTGACCTCTAGTTCTCAACACTTTCACAAAGTCCCATAAGTTGAGGTTCATCTTACTGCTCCGTTTGAGTAGAGTGTAGCCATCAACGCTGGAATGAGTAGCACTCAGTTGAGAAGAACGTGAAGCAGATATACCCAGTCCGCTGGCAGTGTCTTACGGGGACCAGCCTATCTGGCTGCCACGCCTGAATGTTTTCAACCGCGGCCTAGTTTGACAGGCGCAATTGTGCAGGAATGCAAACTGCATAACCTGGCCAAATTTCACGGGTGTACAAGAAACAACGGGGATTTTACAAGGAGATGTTCACCCAGAACAGCCGGAGTCCTACCGGAAGCAATATTGAGGAATTCTTCCTAAGAAGACTTGAAAGAAGTGAAACGCTCCTATGTTGCAATAACACAGAACCTCATTCTGAGTGTTCCCTCCACAGGTCATTCGGCTGAACACAACCGTGGACAAATTAGAGCCAGATGTAGGCAGTGCCGTCCATAGTGCTGGATGGACTGTGGTGGCGTGCCAAACAACTGAGCGCTAGTTCTCAACACTTTCACAAAGTTCCATAAGTTGAGGTTCAACTTACTGCTCCGGTTGAGTAGAGTGTAGCCGTTATAGCTGGAATCAGTAGCACTCAGGTGAGAAGAATGGAAAGCAGATATACCCAGTCCGCTGGCAGTGTCCTACGGGGAGCAGCCTATCTGGATGCCACGCCTGAATGTTTGCCAGCGCAGCAGAGCTAGGCAGGCGCAATTGTACAGCAATGCAAACTGCATAACCTAGCCAAATTTCACTGGTGTGCAAGAAACCAAGGGGGATTTACAAATAGATGTTCACCCGGAACAGCCGGAGGCCTGCCGGTAGCAAGATTGAGGAATTCTTCCTAAGAAGCCTTGAAAGCAGTTAAACGCTCCTATGTTGCAATAACTCAGAACCTCATTCTGAGTGTTCTCGGCAGAGGTCATTCGGCTGAACACAACCCTGGACTAATTAGAGCCAGATGCAGGCAATGCCATCCATAGTGCTGGATGGACAGTGGTGTCGTGCCAAACAACTGAGCTCTAGTTCTCAAAACTTTCACAAAGTGCCATAAGTTGAGGTTCAACTTACTGCTCCTTTTGAGTAGAGTGTAGCCGTTAAGGTGGAATCAATAGCACTCAGGTGATAAGAACGGGAAGCAAATATACCCAGTCCGCTCTCAGTGTCCTACGGGGACCAGCTTATCTCGATGCCAAGCCTGAATTTTTGCCTGCGCATCAGAGATAGGCAGACACAATTGTACAGCAATGCAAACTGCATAACCTGGCCAAATTTCACGGGTGTACAATAAACCACGAGGGATTTACAAGTAGATGTTCACCCGGAACAGCGGGAGATATGCGTGAAGCAATATTGAGGAAATCTTCCTAAGAAGCCTTGAAAGCAGTGAAACGCTCCTATGTTGCAATAACTCAGAACCTCATTCTGAGTGTTCCCGGCAGAGGTCATTCGGCTGAACACATCCATGGACTAATTAGAGGCTGATGTAGGCAGTGCCGTCCATAGTGCTGGATGGACAGTGGTGGCATGCCAAACAACTGAGCTCTAGTTCTCAACACTTTCATAAAGTGCCATAAGTTGAGGTTCACCTTACTGCTCCGGTTGAGTAGAGTGTAGCCGTCAAAGCTGGAATCCGTAGCACTCAGGTGAGAAGAACGGGAAGCAGATATACCCAGTCAGCTGGCAGTGTCCACGGGGATCAGCCTATCTGGCTGCCATGCCTGAATATTTGCAACCGCGTCATAGCTAGGCAGGCGCAATTGTGCAGGAATGCAAACTGCATAACCTCGCCAAATTTCACGGGTGTACAAGAAACCTCGGGGGATTTACAAGGAGATGTTCACCCGGAACAGCCGGAGGCCTGCTGGCAGCAACATTCTGAAATTCTTCCTAAGTAGCCTTGAAAGCAGTGAAACGCTCCTATGTTGCAATAACTCAGAATCTCATTCTGAGTGTTCCCGGCAGATGTCATTCGGCTGAACACAACCGTGGACTAATGAGAGCCAGATGTAGGCAGTGCCGTCCATAGTGCTGGATGGACTGTGGTGGCGTGCCAAACAACTGAGCTCTAGTTCTCAACACTTTCACAAAATGCCATGAGTTCAGGTTCACCTTACTGCTCCGGTTGAGTAGAGTGTAGCCTTCAAAGCTGGAATCAATATCACTCAGATGAGAAGAACGGGAAGCAGATATACCCAGTCTGCTGGCAGTGTCCTACGGGGACCAGCCTATCCGGCTGCCACGCCTGAATTTTTGCAACCGCGGCAGACCTAGGCAGGCGCATATGTGCAGCAATGCAAACTGCATTACCTGGCTAAATTTCACGGGTGTACAAGAAACCACGGGTGATTTACAAGTAGATGTTCACCCGGAACAGCCGGAGGCCTGCCGGCAGCAAGATTCCGGAATCCTTCCTAAGAAGCCTTGAAAGCAGTGAAACGCTCCTATGTTGCAATAACTCAGAACCTCATTCTGAGTGTTCCCGGCAGAGGTCATTCGGCTGAACACAAACGTGGACTAATTAGAGCCAGATGTAGGGAATGCCATCCATAGTGCTGGATGGAAAGTGGTGGCGTGCCAAACAACTGAGCTCTAGTTCTCAACACTTTCACAAAGTGCCACAAGTTGAGGTTCAACTTACTGCTCCGGTTGAGTAGAGTGTAGCCGTCAAAGTTGGAATCAGTAGCACTCCGATGAGAAGAATGGGACTAGTCTGCTGGCAGTGTCCTATGGGGACCAGCCTATTTGGCTGCCACGCTTGAATGTTTGCAACCGCGGCATGGCTAGGCAGGCGCAATTGTACAGCAATGCAAACTGCATAACCTGGAAAATTTCACGGGAGTACAAGAAACCAAGAGGGATTTAAAAGGAGATGTTCACCCGGAACAGCCGGAGTCCTGCCGGAAGCAAGATTGAGGAATTCTTCCTAAGAAACCTTGAAACCAGTGAAACGCTCCTATGTTGCAATAACTCAGAACCTCATTCTGAGTCTTCCCGGCAGAGGTCATTTGGCTGAACACAACCGTGGACTAATTAGAGCTAGATGTAGTCAGTGCCGTCCATAGTGCTGGATGGACAGTGGTGGCGTGCCAAACAACTGAGCTCTAGTTCTCAACACTTTCACAAAGTGCCATAAGTTGAGGTTCAACTTCCTGCTCCGATTGAGTAGAGTGTAGCCGTCAAAGCTGGAATCAGTAGCACTCAGGTGAGAAGAACGGGAAGCAGATATACCCACTCCGCAGGCAGTGTCCTACGGGGACCAGCCTCTCTGGCTGCCACGCCTGAATGTTTGCAACCGCGGCAGAGCTAGGCAGGCGCAATTGTGCAGCAATATCAAACTGCATCACCTGGCCAAATTTCATGGGTGTACAAGAAACCACGGGGGATTTACAAGGAGATGTTCACCCGGAACAGCCCGAGGCCTGCCGGCAGCAAGATTCCGGAATTCTTCCTAGAAGCCTTGAAAGCAGTGAAACTCTCCTATGTTGCAATAACTCAGAACTTCATTCTGAGTGTTCCCGGCAGAGGTCATTCGGCTGAACACAACCGTGGACTAATTAGAGCCAGATGTAGGGAGTGCCGTCCATAGTGCTGGATGGACAGTGGTGGCGTGCCAAACAACTGAGCTCTAGTTCTCAACACTTTCACAAAGTGGATGAGTTGAGCTTCAACTTACTGCTCCGGTTGAATAGAGTGTAGCCGTCAAAGCTGGAATCAGTAGCACTCAGATGAGAAGAACGGGACCAGTTTGCTGGCAGTGTCCTACATGGACCAACCTATCTGTCTGCCAGGCCTGAATGTTTGCAACCGCGCCAGAGCTAGGCAGGCGCAATTGTGCAGCAATGGATACAGCATAACCTGGCCAAATTTCACGGGTGTACAAAAAACCACGGGCGATTTACAAGGAGATGTTTACCCGGAATAACTGGAGGCCTGCCGACAGCAAGATTCTGGTATTCTTCCTGTGAAGCCTTGAAAGCAGTGAAACGCTCCTATGTTGCAACAACTGAGAACCTCATTCTGCGTGTTCCCAGCAGAGGTCATTCGGCTGAACACAATCGTGGACTAATTAGAGCCAGATGTAGGCATTGCCGTCCATAGTGCTGGATGGACAGTGGTGGCATGCCAAACAACTGAGATCTAGTTCTCAACACTTTCATAAAGTGCCATGAGTTCAGGTTCAACTTACTGCTCCGGTTGAATAGAGTGTAGCCGTCAAAGCTGGAATCAGTAGCACTCAGGTGAGAAGAACGGGAAGCAGATATACCCAGTCCGCTGGCAGTGTCCTACGGGGACCAGACTATCTGGCTTCCACGCCTGAATTTTTGCCAGCGCGGCAGAGCTAGGCAGGCTCAATTGTGCAGCAATGCAAACTGAATAACCTGGACAAATTTCACGGGTGTACAAGAAACCACGGGGGATTTTAAGGAGATGTTCACTCGGAGCAGCCGGAGGCCTGCCTGCAGCAAGATTCTGGAATTCTTCCTGTGAAGGCTTGAAAGCAGTGAAACGCTCCTATGTTGCAACAACTGAGAACCTCATTCTGAGTTTTCCCGGCAGAGGTCATTCGGCTGAACACAACCGTGGACTAATTAGAGCCAAATGTAGGCAGTGCCGTCCATAATGATGGATGGAGTGTGGTGGCGTGCCAAACAACTGAGCTCTGACTGCTTTGACGGCTACACTCTACTCAACCGGAGCAGTAAGTTGAACCTCAACTTATGGCACTTTGTTAAAGTGTTGAGAACTAGAGCTCAGTTGTTTGGCACGCCACCACTGTCCATCCAGCCCAATGGACGGCACTGCCTTCATCTGGCTCTAATTAGTCGACGGTTGTGTTCAGCCGAATGACCTCTGCCGGGAACACTCAGAATGAGATTCTGAGTTATTGCAACATAGGAGCGTTTCACTGCTTTCAAGGCTTCACAAGAAGAATTCCGGAATTTTCCTGCCGGCAGGCATCGGGCTGTTCCGGGTGAAAATCTCCTTGTAAAACCCCCGTGGTTTCTTGTACACCCGTGAAATTTGGCCAGGTTATGCAGTTTGCATTGCCGCAAAATTGCGCCTGCCTAGCTCTGCCGCGGTTGCAAACATTCAGACGTGGCAGCCAGATAGGCTGGTCCCCGTAGGACCCGGCCAGCGGACTGGGTATATCTGCGTCCAGTTCTTGTCACCTGAGTGCTACTGATTCCAGATTTGACGGCTACACTCTACTCAACCGGAGCAGTAAGTTGAAGCTCAACTTATGGCTCTTTGTGAAAGTGTTGAGAACTAGAGCTCAGTTGTTTGGCACGCCACCACTGACCATCCAGCACTATGGACGGCACTACCTTCATCTGTCTCTAATTAGTCCACGGTTGTGTTCAGCCGAATGACCTCTGCCGGGAACACTCAGAATGAGGTTCTGAGTTATTGCCACATAGGAACATTTCAATTCTTTTAGGCTTCTTTTTTTTTTCTGGAGCTTTTCTATTAGTCTTTATTCTTTTTTTTTAAATTTTATTTTATTTTATTTGAGAACATAGTGTACAGAGGGGCTACAATTACATGGGCAGGATAATGCGTACGTTTCTTACCAAGCATTACAGCCTCCTCCTTTGTTTACCCTTCACCTCCCTTCCCCCCCCCTCCCCCCACCCAATTATAACCCCCTCCCCCCACCCAATTATACCCCCCTCCCCTCCCCCACACCGACATTGTAAAGCTGGTTTTGACATGACATTTTGTACTTCTCATTGTTGCAACAGGTCCACCTGAATCCTTAAACGACTTGTTTGTCCCCATCTCCTCCACATGTTATGCTGACATCAAATATAGTGAAAGCGGGGGTTACACTGTGGGGGAGGGACATACAAAGCAACAAAGAAATAATCTTATAAATGCGTTAGAAACACATGCATGAAAGAAATGAAAACACTGAAATACATATTTAAGGGTTCATTTTCCTAACATCACATTATCTGACCTTTTCCGCTTGACTCATACCTATACTAGATATTGCAAATAAGGGAAACCATGGGACCTATGCTTCTTTGGGCCTGGCTTACTTCACTTAATATAATTTTTTCCAAACCTTTCCATTTCCTAACAAATGGGGAAATGTCATTCTTTCTGATGGAGGCATAGAATTTCATTGTGTATATATACCACATTTTCTTGATCCATTCATTTACTGAGGGGCTTCTGGGTTGGTTCCATATCTTAGCTATGGTAAATAATGCTGCAATAAACATAGTTGTGCTGGTAGCTTTAGTGTGGTCTTGTTTGTAAACATTTGGGTAAATGCCCAAAAGTGGGATTGCTGGATCATAGGGGAGATCTATGTGAAGTCTTTTGAGGAACCTCCATATTGCTTTCCAAAGTGGTTGAACAAGTTTACATTCCCACCAACAATGAAGTAAGGTTCCTTTCTGTCCACATCCCCTCCAGCATCTGTTGTTCTTAGAGTTCTTGATTTTTGCTGTTCTAATTGGAGTGAGGTGATATCTCAATATTGTTTTGATTTGCATTTCTTTTATGGCTAGGGATGTTGAACATTTCTTCATGTGTCTATTGGCCATCCTTCTTTCTTCTTCAGAGAAGCTTCTCTTTAAGTCTTTCGCCCACTTATTTATTGGGCAGTTGTTTCTTTGAGGATTTGTTGTTGGGTGGTTTAATTTTTTGAGTTCCAAGTATATTTTAGATATGAGACCCTTGTCCGTTGTATGGCTAGTAAAGACCTTCTCCCAATCGGTGGGCTTTCTATTGATCTTGCCAGCTATGTCATTTGCCCTGCAGAAGCTCTGCAATCTTATGCAATCCCATTTGTCCAACCTTTCTTTGATTTGTTGTGCTTCCGGGTCTCTATTCAGAAAATTTCGACCTGAGCCAAGGAGACCTAGGGTTTCTCCTATTCCATCCTGTAATGTTTTCAGAGTGTCTGCTTTGAGTTCAAGGTCTTTGATCCATTTGGAGTTGATTCTGGTGCTTTAGTTTTCTACATGTAGTTAACCAATTTTGCCAGCACCATTTACTAAAGAGGCTGTCATTCTTCCATTCTATTGTTTTAGCTTCCTTATCAAAGATTAGATGGCTATAGGTCTGTAGGTTCATTTCTGGGTTTTCAATTCTATTCCATTGGTCCTGAGGTCTGTTCTTATGCCAATACCAAGCTGTTTTGATTACTATGGCTTTATAGTAGAGTTTGAAATTTGGTATTGATATTCCTCCAGCAGTGTTCTTTCCGTTGAGAAGCGTTTTTGCTATTCGGGGTCTTTTATTGTTCCATATGAATTTTTGGATTGCCTCTTCTATTTCCTTGAAGAATGAGGGTGGAATTTTGATAGGTATCGCGTTGAATTTGTAGATAGCCTTGGGAAGTATTGCCATTTTCACGATGTTAATCTTGCCAATCCAGGAGCATGGGAGGTTTTGCCATTTTTTAAGTTCTGTGTTGATTTCCTTTTTCAAGATTTTAAAGTTTTCATCATAGAGGTCCTTCACTTCTTTGGTTAAGTTAATTCCTAGGTATTTTATTTTTTTGTGGGGCTATTACAAATGGAGTTGCTTTCCTAATTTCAGCCACACTTTTCTCATTGTTGGCATATAGAAAAGCCATTGATTTTTTGGGGGTTAATTTTATAACCTGCTACTTTGCCAAAGTTTTGAATCAGCTTGAGTAATTTGGGTGTGGAGTCTATGGGATTCTTTAAATACAAGATCATGTCATCTGCAAAGAGGGAGAGTTTTATTTCTTCTTTCCCTATTTGGATCCCCTTTATGTCTGCATCTTGTCTTATTGCTGTAGCTAGGCATTCTAATACTAGATTGAAGAGAAGTGGAGAGAGTGGGCATCCTTGTCTTGTTCCTGAGTGAAGAGGAAATGGCTTTAGTTTTTCACCATTGAGTATAATGCTGGCTGTAGGTTTGTCATATACAGCCTTTATTGTATTGAGGAATGTTCCATGGATTCCTAATTTTTCCAGAACCTTCATCATAAAGGGGTGTTGGATCTTGTCAAATGCTTTTTCTGCATCTATTGAGATAACCATGTGGTTCTTATTCTTGCTCCTGTTGATGTGATGAATAATATTAATTGATTTGCGTATATTGAACCAGATTTGCATCCCTGAAATGAATCCTATTTGATCATGGTGTATGATTTTTTGGATGAATTGTTGAAGTCGATTGGCCAAAATTTTGTTGAGAAGTTTTGCATCAATGTTCATCAAAGAAATTGGTCTATAGTTCTCTTTCTTTGATGAGTCCCTGCCTGGTTTTGGGATGAGGGTTATGATGGCTTCATAGAATGTGTTCGGTAGTGAGCTTTCTCTTTCAATTTCATTGAAGAGTTGGAGGAGTATTGGTGTGAGCTCTGCTTTGAAGGCCTTTTAAAATTCCGATGTAAAACCATCTGGTCCTGGACTTTTCTTAGCTGGGAGGTCTCTTATTGCTGTTTCTATTTCAATGCTTGATATGGGCCTGTTAAGCTGGTTTAACTCATCTTGGTTTAGTTTTGGCATGTCAATATTTGCTAGGAAAAGGTCCATTTCTGTCAAGTTCTCAAACTAATTAGCATAAACTTTTGAGAAGTATTCCCTTATAATGTTCTGAATCTTGGTTGTTTCCGTGGTGATGTTTCCATTCTCATCTCTGAGTTTATTAATTTGGGTGTGTTCTCTCCTTTTTCTGATAAGGTTTGCTAAGGGTCTGTCAATTTTGTTAAGTTTTTCGAAGAACCAACTCTTTGTTTTGTTGATTCTTTCTATAGTTTTTTTGGATTCTAATTCATTTAATTCTGATTTAATTTTGATTATTTCTTTCCGTCTACTGGATTGGGGTTTATCTTGCTGCTCTTTTTCAAGGAGGTTTAGATGTGTCATTAAATTGTTAGTTTCAGATCTCTCCAATTTGTTGATGTAGGAGCTCAGAGCTATAAACTTGCCTCTGAGTACTGCCTTTGCTGTGTCCCAGAGGAGCTGGTAATTTGTGTGTTCATTTTTGTTGAATAGCATGAACATTTGAATTTCCTTTCTAATCTCTTCCATGACACACTCATGATTCAGCAGTGTGTTGTTCAGCCTCCATGTGATACCGGACTTTCTTTGGTGGCTTTTGGTGTTGAGTTCTAATTTTATTCCCTTGTGGTCAGAGAGAATGCAAGGTATAACTTCAATGTTTCTGAATTTAGACAAGTTTGCTTTGTGGCCTAAAATGTGGTCTATTTTAGAAAACGTTCCATGTGTTGCTGAGAAGAACGTGTATTCTGATGCTGCTGGGTGAAATGTTCGGTAAATGTCTGTTAAGTCTAGTTGATCTATGCAGCTGTTTAGATCTGCGGTTTCTCTGTTGAGTTTTTGCCGAGTTGATCTATCTAGTGGGGAGAGTGGTGTGTTAAAATCCCCAACAATTAATGTCTTTGGATCTATATGGGATTTGAGGGAAAGTAGTGTTTCTTTGATAAATTTGGGTGCTCCATTGTTTGGCGAATAGATATTTAGAATTGTAATATCCTCCTGAAGGAGAGATCCTTTAATTAGTATGTAGCGACCTTCTTTATCTCTTCTCACGAATTTTAATTTGAAGTCTATTTTATCTGATATTAGGATTGCAACTCCCTCCTGTTTATGAGGGCCGTTTGCTTGGTAGATTTTGTTCCAGCCTTTAACATTGAAAATGTGTTTGTTTTTACGGGCAAGATGTGACTCCTGCAGGCAGCAGATAGAAGGGTCTTGTTTTTAAATCCAACTAGACAGTCTATGTCGCTTAATTGGAGAGTTCAGTCCGTTAACGTTAAGAGATAGGACTGAGAGGTATTTGGGAGTTCCTGCCATGTTATCCACCTTCTTGGGGGCTGCGAAAACTGGGTTCTTCCTAAGGTTCTTGGATTCTCAGTTTGGGTGCAGTTTCTTGGCCTTTGTTGCGGTCTTGTTGGTTTTCTATGTGTAGGACATCTTTAAGAATCTTTTGTAGGGCTGGTTTGGTGGAGATGTATTGTTTCAATTTTTCTTTGCTATGGAAGGTTTTTATTTGGCCTTCAGTTATGAAGGAGAGTTTAGCTGTGTACAGTATTCTTGGTTGATAGTTGTTTGTTTTTAGGGCATGGCATAAGTCATTCCAGGCTCTTCTTGCTTTGATTGTCTCTGCTGAGAAATCTGAGGTAATTCTAATTGGTTTCCCTTTATAGGTGATTACCCTTTTCTCCTTGACAGCTTTAAGGATCTTTTCCTTGGTCTGGGTTGATCCTGTGTGGATTATAATGTGACGGTGGGATGTCCTATTCTGGTCTGGTCTATTTGGGGTTCTAAAAGCTTCTTGTATCTGAATAGGCCTATCTTTTTGTATGTTTGGGAAGTTCTCTGCTAGGATCCTGTTAAACAAATTTCCTAGACCATGAACTTCTGTTTCTAGGTGCTCCTCTACACCCATTATCCTTAGATTGGGCCTTCTGATGGTGTCTTCCAGGTGTTGGATAGACCTGTCATATTTCTTGGACTTGTCTTGGATGGTTGTATGTTCTTTCTCTATAATATCTAGGCTGTCTTCAATCCCTGAGATTCGATCTTCTGCATGGTCGAACCTGCTGTCAAGACTCTGCTTTGTTTTTTATCTCTTTTCCTTCAAATTGGTCAGCTTTGATGGCTTCAAGTTCTTTGTTGAAGCTCTGTTTTAGGTCTTGTATGAATTTCTTTACTTCCTTAATTTGGTGTTCAGTGTTTGTTCTCAAATCACTTAGTTGATTGGTTTTGGTTTCTTTGGACTCCCATTCCTTCTGTTGGGTTCCATTCAGCATTCCCTTTGTGGTCTCCCTGACTTCCTTCAGCTCTTTGTTAATGGATTCCATGAATGCCTTTAGTGATCTTTGTGTATTCTCTACCTGGTCTCTCAATACCTGAATTACTCTTTGATTAGCTTCCTCCCGTCTGTGGGATTCCTGCAGTTCTCTTTCTTCCCGTTCGTGGGATTCCTGCAGTTCTCTTTGAGTGTTCTCTGCCTGCTCACGCCATTCCTCCCTTTCTCTTTGAGTATTCTCAAGTTGTTCACGCAAATCCTGTATCAGTTTTTGAGTAGCTTCCTCACGCTTGTGATATTCCTGTATAAACTTCTGGGATGCCTCCTCTCTTTCCCTATCACGCTCATACAGAGTCCTTTGTACATTGTCAAACTTCTCATTTATCATGTTTGCTATTAGTGTTTGTAGAGCTATTTGGGAACTCTCCTCTGGATTATTCTTTATCTGTTCTAATCCCTGATTATCAAGATTGGGAATTGAGATACCCGAATTTGCCATTTTTCTTGTGTTTTTCCGGCTTACTCGGCCCATTTGAGATGAAGATTGCACCAGTTTTGTGCTAGAACACTATCTTAAGGCAACCATCAACCAAAGTTTGCATTTGTACAGTCAATAGTCTACAGATACAATCTAGTTCAACAGATACATCTATTCAACATCAAACAACTATATGTTAAAGTACTTCGAACCGCAGAAAAGAATTTGGAAAACCAGAAATTATTAGGATTAGGGAGAGATGTGGGTAAAAAATAGGAATAGATTGGTGTGGGGAGGCACAGGGAGAGTTAACTATGTCCTAATCACAATGCAGGAAATGGGTTGGGTAGGATGCAAGTAGAGAGAGAGAGAAAAAGAAGAGACCGAAAGGGGAATGAAGAGAGACCAGAAAAAAAATGGAAACGTAAAAATTAATGTTATTATAGAGGTTAAAAGACCGTCTATTTAGAGAGGAATGTGAATATGTTCAGAGAAGGGGAGGGACATAGAGGAGATG